>NW_024425119.1:28744697-28802758 GCF_017311325.1 Ursus maritimus
TTAGGACGTGAGGAATGCCGTGAGCGAAGAGGTGGAGCCTGGTTGGGAAACGTGTGATCAGGAAACCCTGTCTGGGAGGTGACATTTGAGCTTGGACCTGAATGATGAGTCACATGGAGACTGGGGGAAGTGAATTTTAGGAAGAGGTGCAACTACAAAGATCTTGGAGCTCTGTAGTTGTTAGCAGAAATGATGGGTCACCATGCCCTGTAAAAATAACCATTCATATTTGAAAAATGACCGTCTATAAAGTACTATATTACCTTTAGAGTTTTTGGATGAGATTTTGGGTCTCAGCATAGGAAGTGTTTAAAGCAAAGCCTAAATACCCACCCTGGATCTTCTTTTGGAAGAGCTGGGTCAGAATCAGTGACTTTCTATACAGACTACTCATTAGGGTCACCTGGGTGATTTACAAAAACACTGCTGCCTTGACCCCACTCAGGATAGTTCAGAGTCATTAGGTGGAGCTGGGGCTTTATTATGTTAACCCTTCTTCCCTCATAGGTACAGTTTGGGCTGAGAACCTCTTCTAGAAACTTACAACTCTAGGAGTAAATGACTCCACAGGAATAGAAGGTTTTGTTGTTGTTGTTGTTGTTGTTTTTTGAGATTTATTTGTTATTTATTTTGGGGGGGAGGGGCGGAGGGTGAGGAGAGAGAGAGAATCCTAAGTAGGCTGCGTGCCCAGCGTGGAGCCCAATGAAGGGCCGATTTCGTGATCCTGAGATCATGACCTGAGCTAAAATCAAGAGTCAGATGCTTAACCGACTGAGCCACTCAGGTGCCCCAGGAATAGAAGTGTTTTGGAGACCAAAGCTGGGAAGTTAGAGCTAATATGGAAACCTTAATTGCACTGTCTTTTTACTTCTCCATTTTCTAGAAATTAAAATGCTGTAAAGTCTTTCAGAAAACCAACAAATATCAAAATCTTGACTGCATTAGACAGAGATGTATGTTAAATGAGACTGTGCTTATTTTTATATCCTCCAGGGTTGTTTAAAGTTTCTTTTGAAAGTTGTCTCCTTTATTCAGTCTGTTTTGTGGCTTTACTCTGTTTGCAGTAGCTTATGCAAACTTTACAAGTTTATAAATAGGATATTAAAAAAGAATTGCTTTGATACATTGATCGTTAACTTCAGGGGTTACTTTCAATTGCTCTTTGGTTATACATGCTTATTGTTTTCAAACAGTATTTTATGGAGAAAAAACACTCTTCTACAATGTAATATTTAACTGCTGTGTTTCTATCTTTAAATTTAGAATTGAAAATAAGAAACCTGTTTACATTTATGGGAAGTACACAATAACAGCAATTTCCTTAAGAATGTTTTGTTGCAGTTTGGCGTGGGTCTGTAATGGAAGGTTCAGAATGATGGGTCTTTGTTTTTCTCTTGCATACTGCAGACTAATGTGGAATCAAATACCACTGCTGAAGAGCCCTTACCCATCAATTTTTAAAATTGAAAGAGGTTTATATTATAACATGGATGTGCGTTGTTGATAAGCTGTACTGATTGCCATTCTCTTGAAGGCTTTAGGAGATTTTTTTTTTTTTTTTTTAAGTTGACCTCGGTGTGAGGTAACTAGATGGAGACAGGACTATCCATGACTTCTCTCGTTGAGCTGAAGATACTATCATCTTGCACATTATCTCCTTGGCATATACAACCATTTTTTCCCCCTTTAAATCACAATCTGGCTTGCTTTCTGCTAATGCTAGTGTGTGTGCCAAGCTTTTAAACTCAAAATCTCAAGTAAATACAATTAGGAAGGAAAAGCAACCATTAGAGAGGCAGAAGGAAAGGGATCTATTGCACTTCAAAACGAATCCTAAATATCTTTTGAATTGTTGGCTCTTTGAATTGTTTTTAAAAAATTTATACAGGTTCTTAAGTAGTATTGGTAATTCAGAATTAACTATGGTTTAATGATCTGACCATTAAAACTAAAACTAAAAGATCCTCTTTTAGTTAATATTTTAAAATAATTTAAAGAACCCTTTCCTAAGAGAGTCCTCAGGTCATTAATCTTAATCACTGTAATTATTTCCCATCAAGTTATATGTGCTTGTTTCTCATTTTAGCAAAATAAATAATATACCTTGCAGGTCACTTGAAGTGTTTTGGATAATATGAACTACTATTTGCTAGAATTGAGACCAGGATCTCAAAGCCACAATTACATTTTTATTTATTTTTTATTTTTTTATTTTTTAAAGATTTTATTTATTTATTCGACAGAGATAGAGACAGCCAGCGAGAGAGGGAACACAAGCAGGGGGAGTGGGAGAGGAAGAAGCAGGCTCACAACGGAGGAGCCTGATGTGGGGCTCAATCCCATAACGCCGGGATCACGCCCTGAGCCGAAGGCAGATGCTTAACTGCTGCACCACCCAGGCGCCCCCACAATTACATTTTTAGACAATGGTCCTACTAAGACATTTCAGGAAAAGACAATGAAAAGAACTCTGTACCCATGAGGTTTCTGTCATTGATCAGTTCCAAGTGAAAAAGAAAAAATTAAAAAGATTTATTTATATATTTCAGAGAGAGCAAGAGAGAGTGCAAGGGGCAGGTGGTGCAGAGGGAGAGGGAGAGGGGAAGCAGACTCCCTGCTGAGTGCTGAGCCCAACATGGGGATCAGTCTCCTGACACGGAGATCATGACCTGAGCCGAAACCAAGAGTCAGTTGCTTAACTGACTGAGCCACCCAGGCGCCCTCCAAGTGAGAAAATTTTAAGTTACATTTTAATTTGTGGTGGCCATGTGATTTAGAAATTTGGAAAATGGACATCAAAGTAAATACTGTGAGTAGATAAATCATTGCATAAAGCTAGATAATGGTTCATTCATTCTTCCCTACAATAATGATCTTTTTAGCACCTCTTATGTGTTAGGCATAGATCTGTATGCTGAGGATACAGCAGAGAACAAATCCAACAGAAATCTTGGTGATGGCGGGCAGGGGGAGGGTAGTGTGAGCAGAATAAACAAATGAATAAGTAAAATAGAATGTTAGGTGGTCCTAAATGGTACAGAGAAAAATAGAACAGGGAAGACGGTGGTGGGCTAGTGGGAAAGGTTACTATTTTCTTTTTCTTTTCTTTTTTTTAAAGATTTTATTTATTTATTTGAGAGAGAGAGAGAGATCTCAGGCATGCCTGAGTGGGGAAAGGAGCCAAGGAGGAGGGAGAGAGACAGGCAGACTGCACTGAGCCTGATTTGGGCTCCATCCCACAACTCTGATCCTGACCTGAGCCAAAACCAGGAGTTTGACGCTTAGCAAACTGAGCCACCCAGGTGCCCCTATTTCAATAATGTGGTCAGAGAAAGGCTCCTAGAGAGGGATGACAAAGAGGTCACCTGAATGAGGGGGTGAATAGTAAATGAGTCACAGAGAGAATGGGGGTTAAATGATGAAGCAGCTTTTAGGTTGTAACCAGGACTTTGCCTTTTGTTCTGAGTAAGATGGGGAAACTTGTGGAGGGTTTGGAGCAAGGGACTCACAGTGTCTGCACTCCTTTTTCCCCTAGTGAGATAACGCGTGCATACATTCAAGCAAGACTTCTTTCCAGGAAAAGGAGTTTAAATTAAACTGGTAGCTCAAGAGACATGATGCATTCTTTTTTTTTTAAACTCTTCCCTCATAGCAAGTATGTAATAGATGTTTATGGTATTACATTGATTTAGGCTAGAAAAAAAGATGAAGTTATTAAGATAGCCAGTTATTTTATTTTTTAAAAATATTTATTTATCTAAGTAATCTCTGTACCCAGCATGGCAAACTCACGATCCAAGATCAAGAGTCACATGCTGGGGCGCCTGGGTGGCACAGCGGTTGAGCGTCTGCCTTCGGCTCAGGGCGTGATCCCGGCGTTATGGGATCGAGCCCCACATCAGGCTCTTCCGCCATGAGCCTGCTTCTTCCTCTCCCACTCCCCCTGCTTGTGTTCCCTCTCTCGCTGGCTGTCTCTATCCTGTCGAATAAATAAATAAAATCTTTGAAAACAAATAACCATTTGTTAGATTAAATCAGTTTACTAAAAAGACACTGTGTTGGCTTTTCTGGGTTTTTTGTACCTGAATCTTTAACTCTCTTTTATTCCCTGTCTCTTACTCTGGACCATCTGAGCCATCCAGTAGATCCTAGTCTAAGGTGACATAAAGACATTGTACTATGGATTCTGTGCTGTCATTCATATTCTAGTTTCTGAGGGACTGGAATGGATGCTAGTCATTATTTCATTCATTTATGTATCAAATTTTTTTACTGAAGTGTAGTTGACATACAATATTGTATAGTTTCAGGTACATAACATAGTGATTCAACATTTATATACTTTCTGACATGATTATCATGATAAATCTGGCCACTGTCTGTTACCATACCATGAAGTTGTTACGTATTTTTATGTACATTCTATACTGTACATTGTATCCTCATGTCTTGTTTATTTTATAATGAAGTTTTTACTGTATTAAATATTTAAAGAACATCAGTTATATGCTAAGCATTATGCTTGTTATACAAAAATGAGGAAGACATGGTCTTTATTTTTAAGTTATTTACTGTTGGGGGCAACAGACATGAACAAAGGTGATTATTTTATTGGAAAGATCATGGGCTTTTGAGTCAGAATGAACTATATTTGAATCCTTTTAGTGCTTATACTTAAAACTCTATGAACTTCACTTTCCTCCTCTGTAAAATAGAGGAAAATAATAACTATGGGCATTAAAGAGAAATCCATGTGGGGCATTTAATAGAGTCCTTGATACGTAGTAAACACCTGATAAATGATGGATGTGATGGTAATAATAATAATAAAATAATAAAACCAATAATGTATTGACTGTGCTTGATAGGACTTGAAAGTGGAAGGCAGCAAAGCTATCTTTAAAAAATCAGAGAAAAAAAAAATCAGAGAAAACTTCCTGATCAAGGCACCTGGGAGTGGGCACTGAAGAACAAGTAGGGATCTTCCATGCAGCTGAGAAGGCAGTCATTCAGGAAGAGGGAAACAGCCTGGGAAGGAGTGAAGATTGGAGGGATTGTTGCTTGTCAGCAGCTGTGTGGTTGCAGCTGAAATGAGATAAGAGGTGGGAGGTAAGCCTAGAGAGATGGTTTGGGGCCAGATGGTGAAAGGTCTTGTAAGGAGGTTGTCAGTCCCCACCAGCCAAGACCTCAGTATAGCTGACTCTAACATCTGCCATGGGAAGGCTTTGCCAGTGAGAGGAGGCCCAGTGACACTTGGAGGAGGGTGCCTGTAATGAATCTGGGGTCTGGAAATACCTGCTATTCCTCTGTGCCCTGTTTGGTTTGTTTTAGGGTTTGTTTTAGCCTCATGGCTTTCTCTGAATTTCTCCAAGAGTGGCAGCTACCCAGTCTTCCTGCCATTGTGACCAAGTTGCCCAATTGCCCATTCCTTATAGCTGGAAGGGGTCTTCATTGCCCACTGTCCTTTCATGGTGTTGGGCTGGTGCTGCTTCTCGTGGTCCTCACCCCCATTGGATTCTTGACTCTCAGCTCTGAGAGCCTCTAGTGCCCTGTAGTCTTGACTCCGATTCGAACATGTTGATCAAGCCTTTGGCTTGCTAAACTTGAATATTCTCTGCAATTGGCTTTGCTGATTAAGATTAATCGCCATTTTCCTCCTCTCTCTTGTCTTTTCTCTCAGTTGCCATTGATTTGGGTTCAACCTTCCTTTTGCTTCTCTTCTGGGAGAGTCTTATGGCTCCAGAACAGGAGCAGGTCACTTATGGGAATGCGAAGGAGCTTCAACTTTTTTCAACTTTATTCTAATGCTATGGGACAAGCATTGAAAACTTCAAAACTTCAAAGCAGAAAAATAATATAATTAGCTTTCTGTTTCAAAACCATGGTTTTTGGCTTTTGATTCTGGCAGTACAGTGGTCTAGGACCTCTGACTAACTCTTCTGCTGGAAACAATTAAAAATGCTGGATAAAATATAACACTACCCCTTAGAATGCACAAATGAATTGGCTACTTAGGATTCTCAGAGGCTAAAACTGAATTAAAGCAGAAACCTTAGAACTAAACAGTGCATCGAAGCTGACTTTTGCCTTGAGTGCATTTGCTGAATCAGGTAAAATGAGCATTGTTTCTATGGACCACTTAGGGTAGAGGAAATAGGAGAGAGACAAAACCTAGGCTCCTTCTCAGTTTGGGCCCCAAAGGACTTCACACTCAGTATAAAGGAGAATAGGATATACCGTCCTTCCCTACTTCCAGTACCTGACTACCTGAAAAATCGGGCCTCTCTCCTCAGACTTCATACCCCCCGCCACTGGCTTTCACCAAAGATTGCAGACAGTGAATGTGTGTGGGGGGGATGAAATCCAAAACACCTTAAGGTCTTAAAGTCAGAATTTAGTTTCGAGTGATTCCAGGTTGGTCATGCCTGCAGACATCTGTCAGAAGTAAATGCAGACCTGCTTTAAAGAAACCTCTGTGGTGGTAGACTAGAAAGAATCAACACAGGTAATATTCTAAAAATTATGAGCCCATGGTGAAAAAAAATATTGCAAAATATGCAAGGAACAAGGCACCATTGACTCCACATTCTTGTCATTACTTTGTATTGTTAAACTTTAGGACCTTTGCCGCACTGGTAGATGTGAAAGTGTGTTTCATTGTACCTTTAGTTTGCATTTTTGGGACTGTTAATAAGGTTAAGCATGTTCTTAAATGTTTACGGGCATTTATGTGTCCTCTTCATTGAAATGGTTTTTTTGTGTGTCTTTTGCCCATTTTTCTATTGGGTTTGTTTTTATTTTTCTTACTGATTTTAGGAGTATATCTGTATTCTGTAGACTAAGCCTTCTTAGTTCCATGTGTTAGAAATCTCTTCCTAGTTTGTGGCTTGTTTTTTGACTCTTTCTGGGGTGTCCTTTGATGAAGAGAACTTCATAATTTTAATTTGGTTGATTTATCACTCCTTTATATTTATAGATTGTGTGTTTTGATTCTTGTTTAAGAAACCCTTCCTTACTATGAGGTCATAAAAATACTCACCCTTCAATTATTTTCTGAATATATTATGTTTTGCCTTTTCTATTTAAAACTTTAATTCTTCCTGGAGTTGATCTATGTGTTTAATGTGAAATAGAAATCTAATTTAATTTTTTCCCATAATTTTCCCCTAAAATTGGATAGCACTTCTCTCAACACCACCAGTTATTGAACAGCCCTTCTTTCCTCCACTAATCTTCAAAGTTGCTTTGTCATAAATCAAGTTTCTATATATGCATAGGTCTATTTCTGGACGATTCTGTTCCACTGGCTGTTGGTTTATTCCTGTGCAAATATCACATTGTCTTACTGTTATAGTTTTATAATAACATTCTTTTTTAAAAAAAGATTTTATTTATTTGAAAGAATGAGAGAGAGAGAGAGAGCACAAGTAGGGGGAGCGGCAGGCAGAGGGAGAGGGAGAAACAGGTTCCCCGCTGAGCAGGGAGCCTAATGGGGGGCTCGATCCCAGGACCCTGGGATCATGACCTGAGCCGAAGGCAGACGCTTAACCAACTGAGCCACCCAGGTGCCCCTATAATAACGTTCTTGATAGATGGTGGACTATTCCTTCCTATTTTTCTCTTCTTTAGGACACATTGGTTTCAGGAGTCATCTTCTTTGCTGTCATTGACTCTTTGCTTTGATAAGCTTTCAAGATTTACAAGGAAACAGCAAGTGAATGAGGGCAGAACACACAGTTTATTTCTATCTCCCCAGTGTGTGTTACGGAAAAGGATGCCAAGTGTTTGGTTGTGGTTGTTGTAGACTTTGCATACATTTTTATAAGCAAAGCAGGCAAGCTCCAACAAAGGAACTTAATTGTCTAATTAGATGTTATTGGAAACCCTAATGGGATCTGTGCTCTACTTCTTAAGAAGTTACTTTGGAGAAAAATGTTATTTGAGGACTTTTCATAAAATATTAAAAAATATAAGGTCTCATCTCAAAAGTACATTGGTTTTGGCTTTTGAGCAAGCACATATATATTTCTAATAAGCGTCTGGAATATCTTATTACCTGTGGCTCTGTAAAAATTCTTCCTTTAGTTATTTTCTTCTTATGACAGTTGTTGAAAAAACAAATCTATTGACTAATTCCCAATTTACATATAAATAACATTGTAATATCATAAAATTTAAAACTTTTATGGAAAAGGTTCAGATGAAGTATTACCTAAGTAGGAATTAACTTTTTTTTAATCATTTTACATTATTTTACTTTTAGTATTTTGAAAATTGTAATTGTTCCTCTTCTTACTTCAAAAAAATTTATAGGATTATTTGTGCTCAGATAGTTTTAAGCCAGTAATTTTCCCTTATAATTATACTTATGTAATTAAAGCTTAATTACATTTTCAGGTCAAAATGCTTGAGTTTTTTCCCCTTCATAATATCCATCATATGGAGAGGAAAATTCAGCAATGGAGAGTCACATGGAAACTTCCTCTTTAACATTAAAAAATAAGACTTCTCCAGTCCCTTTTCTCTACCTGTATACTTTTCTTTCTTATCCTCACTTATCCCCTCTCTCCATTAATGTTACACTAGAATTTTGAGGATTTAATGGATTGTTAAAGAATGAACTCTAATTAGGAGAAAATTCCTGAGAATATTTATTAAATGTCAGTGTGGGGGAAGTATTCCCAAGCAAGAGATGAAACTTGCAATCAAAAGGCAAGACTGACACATTTGGTTACATAGAAATTTAAAAAAAAAAATGTGATAGATACCATAAACTAAAGTCAAAAACAAGGGCACCTGGGTGGCTCAGTTGGTTAAGCATCTGCCTTCGGCTCAAGTCATGATCCCAGGGTCCTAGGATCGAGCCCTGCATTGGGCTCCTTGCTCAGCTGGGAGCCTGCTTCTCCCTGTCCCTCCCTGCTGCTCCCCTGCTTGTGCTCTCTCTGTCAAATAAACAAAATCTTAAAAAAAAAAAAAAAAAAAAGTAAAAAACAAGCAGCAAACTGGAAAAAAAATAATGCAGCATGGCTGACTTACATAGACTATTATTCCTAAAGTACAGCTTCTACAGGTTGACTGAAAACAATAATGCAGTAGAAAAGAAGGGCAAAGACTAAATAGACAAACAGAGGAGGATTTGCAAATAATCACTAAACATCTGAAAAGATGCACAATCTTATGCACAATCTTAGTAGTCAGTGAATGCAAATTAATAATAGTGATTTTGGGGGCGCCTGGGTGGCTCAGTCGTTAAGCGTCTGCCTTCACTTAGGGCGTGATCCCGGCATTCTGGGATCGAGCCCCGCATCAGGCTCCTATGCTGGAAGCCTGCTTCTTCCTCTCCCCCTCCCCCTGCTTGTGTTCCCTCTCTCGCTGGCTGTCTCTCTCTCTCTCTGTCAAATAAATAAATAAAATCTTAAAAAAAAATAATAGTGATTTTTTACTTTCTCATCAATCAACTTACAAAAAGTGAAAATATTGGTATGTACAGTGTTGGAAAGTGTATGGAAGTGTGAGCACCATAGGGTGCTTATTGGAGCATGAATTGCTATGAGTTTTGAGGATGGCATCTGGCGGTCTATATTGTGACATGAGATACAGTACTTGGGCCCAAGAATCTCACACTAATCATAGGTCACTGTATACCAGACTCCCAGTATCACTCATCGAGGAAAAGCACTTAGCATTTAGTATCTAGTCTACACTCTATCCAAGTATAGGTTGTTCATGCGTGGGACATAGAAGGAATCAAATGATACTCTTATCTTTAACAGACTTCTATATGTTGAAATAAATAATGCTTTTATGTATTTCATAAATTCATAGTATAAAATCTAAATGTAATCCTGCATATCCCCACTTATCCCTTCTCCCTTAGCCGATTTCATAGACCTGGCTTGAAACTTTAGATTTAGTGCTCTCAAAGTGTGTTTGAAAAATAATTTTTTTAACATTGCATTATATTTCAACTCCTCTTGGTCTTGAAAATATGTTTTGTAAGCATTTTGGCAAAAGGTGATTCTCATTCTCTCTTCTGGTGGTTTCAGGAGTTGCTCCCGTCAAAGTAAAGGGGACTACCATCACCTGTGTTTACTTTTGCCCTTGGAAGTACTTCTACCCTTGCTCTACTGACCATGTTAGCCAGAAGAAGGGACACATTTACTGTGAGGTTCACAGAAACATGGTGCTCATAAAAAAACCCTCTTTCACATTCTCTGAAAGAGCTAAGTGGTGACTTAGAACATTTAAAATTTACCATTACCTCTCTGTGCTGTGGGATGATGGGTAGGTGACACTGTACAACAAAATCAAGTTTTATTCATTCCTAATCCTAAATAAGAGAAGTTATTATAGGTATTTATTCATCTCACAGATGATTGATTATTGAAGAACTGCTCTATCCCAGGCATTGCTAGGTGCTAGCGGTACAAATTCCCTCAAGGGGTTGACACACCAGTGAGGGAGAAAAGCAATATAAGAGTAAACAAATAAATTAAAAAAATTTTGCATGGTGATGTGTTCTAAAAAGTAAATAAAGGAGGGTAAAAAAATAACACTGGCAGTGATGCTGGTAGGGAAGGCTATTTTAAAAATGAGGGCTGGTCCATCTTCAAAGGAGATGGCATCCCAAGTGGTGAGAAGGAGCAAGCCGGGAAAGATTTCACAGTGTCCTGCCCTGAAAGTAACTGCAAATGCAAAGACCCCGAGGTGGGAACGAGCTTGGTGTTTGTGAAAATGGCATGGATAGGGGTGCCTGGGTTGCAAAATTAGTTGGGCAGCTGCCTTTGGCTCAGGTCATGGTCCCAGGGTCCTGAGATCAAGCCCCACATCGGGCTCCTTGCTCAGTGGGGAGTCTGCTTCTCCCTCTCCCCCTGCTGATCCCCCTGCTTGTGCTCTCTTGCTCATGCTCTCTTTCTCAAATAGATAAATAAAATCTTAAAAAAAAAAAAAAAGAAAAAAGAAAATGACACAGATATTCCTGGCATGTGGGTGCCGTGATCCTTTGTAGTGTAGAACTGGGCTGTGGTGGGGCAATGGGTTCTTTGGTGTGATGTTTCACATCCCTGGCCCGCTGCCTACTAAATGCCAGTGGTGCCCCCTCCCAAGTCATTGTCCTTACAAGAGTGCACTCACTGTATGCCATGGTGACTATAGTTAACAGTCTTGTATTGCATATTTGAAACTTGGTAAGAGAGTAGATCTTAAAAGTTCTTATCACAAGAAAAAAATTGTAACTATGTGCGGTGATGGATGTTAACTAAAATTTTCATGGTAATCATTTTGTGGTATATATATGTATACCAACTCATTGTGTTGTACACCTAAAACTAATACATTGTTATTTGTCAGTTGTATCTCCATTAAAAAAATAAGTAAATACAAAGAAAAGAAACACAAAACAAGAAGCATCCTCACATATTTTGAACACTCCTTCTCCCCACGCAGGATGCCAGTCCTGCCCTCAACCGAGAATCTCTGAAAGCTGGGGCTGAAGGAGTTGGGGTTGGGATGTTAGAAAGGAGTATAGAGAGGTGGACAGCAACAAGGTCCTTGAGCCCTGGCAAGAAATCTGCGTTTTATTTTAAGCATAACGGGCAGCCACTGGAGTGATGTGATCTGATAAATGTTTTAAAAAGATGACTCTGGCTCTTCCCCTTACAGACTGTGGACAGAATGAGATACGTTAGGAGGGCTGTGGCTCCTGTTCCCATATTAGATGGTGGTGGCTTGGACTGGGGAGAATCTCCTTGGGGAAGGGGATGATCTAATTCAGGATGCTGAAGGATTCACTAATTAATTGGATGTGAGAGCAAAAGAAAGAGAAATTAGAATGGCTCCTGGTTTGGGTTTTTTTTTAAATAAGAAGTTAAAAAGAATATAAAGAAATCATATGATAAGGGGATATGAAAATGAGGAATATGATAATATTTCACAGTTCAATTTAGGAGATAGCATACTCCACATTTATTTGAATTTTCAAATTTTTATGGACCCCAGTTTTGATGTTCTTTTACCTTTTATTTTATTTTTTTAAAGATTTTATGTATTTATTTGACAGAGAGAGAGAAAGCATAAGCAGAGGGAGCGGGAAGCAGAGGCAGAGGGACAAGCAGGCTCCCCACTGAGCAGGGAGCCCAATGCAGGGCTTGATCCCTGGACCCTGAGATCATGACCTGAGCCGAAGGCAGATGCTTAACTGATTGAACCACCCAGGTGCCCCAATGTTCTTTTTTTTTTGTAAGGATTTATTTATCTGAGAGACAGAGAACGGACATGAGCACACACACATGGGGGGGGCAGAGGAAGAGGGAGAGAAAGTCTTAAGCAGACTCCAGGCTGAGCACAGAGCTCCACAGTGCTCAGTCTTACCACCCTGAGATCATGACCTGAGCCAAAACCAAGAGCTGGACGCTTAACAGACTGCGCCACACAGGTACCACCCAATTTTGATGTTCTGTTTAAAAGAGAAATTTCTAAAATGTGTCTGCCAAAAGCATTTAACATTTGGAAAGGATTCATGACTTCGACAGATAAACAAGCATCATCCTATAGTTATTATGCTCTATGATCTAATTTACTGGACTTAAGTTGGCTGCATTTCATGATACACATTGCGTGTATAGCCATATTTCTTAGTTTTCATTTAAAAGCTAAACTGTTAAGTCATTTTCTTCCTATGAAATCAAACACTTTTTTAATATTCTATGAAGCCAACCTCATCTGGTTATTAAAATGGATGTATTTTTATTTTTTTATTTTATTTTATTTTTTTTAAGATTTTATTTATTTATTTGACAGGATGGAGACAGCCAGCGAGAGAGGGATCACAAGCAGGGGGAGTGGGAGAGGAAGAAGCAGGCTCATAGCGGAGGAGCCTGATGTGGGGCTCGATCCCACAACGCCGGGATCACGCCCTGAGCCGAAGGCAGATGCTTAACCGCTGTGCCACCCAGGCGCCCCTGTATTTTTATTTTTTAAAAATTATTTACTTGGGGCGCCTGGGTGGCTCAGTCGTTAAGTGTCTGCCTTCGGCTCAGGGCATGATCCCGGCGTTCTGGGATCGAGCCCCACATCGGGCTCCTCTGCTGGGAACCTGCTTCTTCCTCTCCCACTCCCCCTGCTTGTGTTCCCTCTCTCGCTGGCTCTCTCTGTGTCAAATAAATAAATAAAATCTTTAAAAAAAAGATATTTATTTACTTGAGAGAGAAAGAGAAAGCACAAGCAGGGGGAGGGGGAGAGGGAGAAGCAGGCTCCCCGTTGAGCAGGGAGCCCAATGTGGGGCTCGATCCCAGGACCCTGAGATCATGACCCACGCCGAAGACAGATGCTTAACCAACTGAGCCACCCAGGCACCCCTGGATGTATTTTTAAAACTAGAGTTAAAAAGTTATTTATAGGCTGTAATGTGTGTATTCTAGATTAGGAACATGGATATTAGGGCATAAATACATCCTTAAACTGGAATTAAAGTAAAAATACATGAGTGGTAGAAAGAGCAGCANTCTTTCCCCTCCACTGTGGATCTTTGTTGACTTACTTGCATTGCTAGATCATTCCATAGTCCCAAGGGGTGAGGGAGGCAAGTGTACTAGACTCATGAAACATTGTCCGGGCTGTGATGGCAAATGTAAGTCCATCCACCTGGAATATCATGCTCTAGGTATGATGATCCAGGAACAAATAGGTGGCAGGTGCAAGGATATGGAGCTCAGCTTAATATGAAGAAGGACTTCCATATGGGTAAGACTAAGAGCAGAGTGAAAATTAGCAGGCCTTCTGAGGAGAGAGACTTCCTTGTTGGCTAATGGAGATATTTAAGCAGAAGCCAAAAAGCTACTTGCGAAGGGATGTCCAGGAAGTGAGGCAGGCGCTTGATGGACTTTGGAACAGATGATGTCTAAGTTGTTTTCATAACTGTGCTTCTGTCATTAAATATGACTGTCCCATTCATACTGCAGAATTAGAATAAAATCCTGATAACAACAGTTGCACCAGTCCTGTGGCTTGCTTTGCAATGACTGCTTGGTTGTTCAATTCTAGGGGTGAAATACCACAGTGATGGAGAGCAATGCCATCAGATTGGCCGCCTGTTATCTAGAGCAGAGATTACGAACTGCTATACCATAGGCAGAATTCAGCTCAGTGATTAGGAAACATTTGATTTAGGGGCCTTCTTTAAAAAAATAAAAAATAAAGAGAGTTATATAAAAAGACTAGATTTCAGACCTCTCTCAAAAAATTGGAAGATTTCACAAAGTTCTGGGCCCACATCCTGCATGACATCAGAGCTAAGTGAGTCTCCTTCAGAAAGGGCATGAACCCCCAATTAGCCACAGTCCCCACCATATCATTTATATCCTCTTACTGTCTATTTTCCTCATTTACATCATCTGCCACTTCCCGACTGACATTTGAGTTTTGACTTCTGATCTAGATGCTGACACTCCCTAGCCCTTCTAGGGAAAAAATAAAGGAGAAGGGCAAGTCAAAAATGAGAAAATAGAGGAGGTGGAGAAGCATCATAGTGCCTTACAGAGAGCCCTGGACTTGCATTAAGCCCCAATTTCATTCTCAGTTCTACTTCTTGCATGTTGAAGCCTCCATTTCTTCATCTTCTGATCAGGCACAATAAATAGGACTGATGTTTATGTTCGAATGAGATGGTATATACAAGAGCACCTGGTGTATAACTTTGCCCAAAGTATACGTTCTGGTTAGCTGGTTAGCTGATGTCTGTGTTGTCCTGTAAAACCTAAGGTAATTATAATGTTCCCCTGTTCTGCGACGGCTGATTTTGTTTGTTTTCTCTGCTAGATTCTTTGTGTCTTATTCAACTTTATGTCACCAAGCACTGAACTTGACATTTTGATGAATAAATGAATTTATTTATTTATGAGTGAATTTTGAGAGTGGAGAAAAACAGAATAGAGAAAAGGGAATAACTGGTCACCTCCTGCCTTCCCCTACTTCAGATTCCCCCTTCTCCTCCAGACCCTCAGGTTCCTAGTATTGCTGTGAATCCTCATCTCTCTAGAAGAATGTCCAGCCATATTGACTTGCACCATTCTGTGCCCCAGGTTGTACATTCTTAAGAAAATAAGGACGTGGTTAGACATACCCCAGTTCCTTATTTAGAAGCTTTATTATCAGCTTTGCTTATGGCTCCAGACATAGCCGTTGCTGTCGGCAGCTAGAGCACTGTTTTAGTTTATCAAGACTCTGATTTTCACTGAATACTTAGTATTTTAAAGTTAGTTACTGTATTAACAAGTTATTTTGCTGTTGTGACCTGAAGTAATACTATCAAGTATTTACTGTAGTGATTCATTCCTTGGATATTTATTTTCTCTATATTTTTCAAAAAGGAAAAAGTCACAGCAGAAAAAAAGAGAACAAGCTAGTCAGTCTGGTTGTGTTTGCCCTACTGGGGTATCTGACCTGATTATATTACCTACTATAAAGCCTTTGGTACTTAGTATCACCCAATACACAGTGTGACCAATGTTACTTTTTGCTACTGTATCATAAATAATACTTAATTGTATCTATTCAATTAAATGGCCTCTTTTGTATGTTTTCTAGCAGCGTGGCTCTAGAAGGTGCTCTGAACTTTGTCAGGAAACCTGGGTTTTTAATTCACATCCCCCATTTACTGCCTAGGAGACCAAGGCCAAACATTTAAACTGTACAAATTACTGAATTGTGTTAGCCATCTACCAAACACTGAGTATTGTGCTAAATACTTAATACTTATTTTAATACTCTCAGTAGCCTAGGAAGTATTTATTTTTATTATTACTTGCATTATATGAGTGAGAAAATTAAGGCACAGATAGATTAACTCGTGATGGAACCAAAATTTGAGTCAGGCAGTGTGACTTCAAAACCTGCATTCTTAAATAATAATAATAATATCAGTAACAACAATAATAATACTGTTATGGTAGGGATGATAGCTTGGACTTACGTAGTGCTGGTTATGTGTCAAGCAGTTCTCCAAGTTCTTTACATATATTTATTCAAACTCATTGGGCTGTGTTTTTTTTTTTAATTTCATAAAGTTGTTAGGAGTATTAAATATGAATATGTGTGCATATTTACTTATGTTTATACACATGCTATGGAAATTACAAATTAACTGTAAATTTCTTACATGGCATTATTGTACATTCACACATAAGAATGAAGAATTTTGTGATTTTTATTAATTCATAGAATTTAAAGTAACCAGGAAGGTAGGCTGCATGGAGGAAAGCTGCCTGTTCATTAATTTCATAAAACAGTATGACAGTAATAACTTGGTCTTCCCATTTTCTTGAAAACTTTTTACAAGAGAATTTACTTAGTGGTCTTATCTAGAAACTGTATGACAACTTCATAATTGGGGGAACTAATCTGTCCTATGCCCTGTGGTTGTAAAGGTAACTGCTTTTAACAACAGTGTTACCTTTGCTACTGAATTAGGTTTTCCTGTACCACCCGTGGTTAATGTCATGTTTTCTAATGTAGACCCATGTGTTTATTGTTATCTCAAAAATTTTAAGGCAGTGCTTGTAGGGCCTTTTCTCTTTTTGTGTGCAGCATGATGAAAAAAAAATTCAAAAGCTCTTAAATTAAATCAGAGTTTAATCTATGTCCTTAAACTAGATGGTAAGCTGCTTTAGACCTATTCCTATCCCTTTACATCCGGTCATGGCTCAGTAAATACTTGCTGATTGATTCTGAAGCTAAGGATTATTTTTATAGTAGCATATGGTAGACTTTAAAAAAATCGGTAGTGGAAAACTTGTTGGCATGTATCCATTTTCAGATTTTTCTAGAAGGTCTTCTACCAGATGAAAAGCAGCAGAACCATCTGTCCCAGTACTTTGGACAGATCTTAGCAGTCCTCCTTCGGGTTGCACTGTTTGTAGTGGATTGCCTTGCTGCACTGTAATTAAGTCAGCCGGTGGGAGTCCCTGTATTGAAGGGGCCCTTCCCTGCTGGATAAGTACCACTGCCTTTGTGTTACATGCCATGTTATTGTGGAGTGGGTAATTTTTTTTCCTGCATGGGTCTTGATTTAACAGCAGGATCCTCTGGGCTTCTTCCAAGCAGCATCATGTTTCCCTGAAAATAAATGGTGGATGGATTCTTCCTCTAGAATTTGAAAAACTGGTAAATGAAAGTTTTTCTTTTTCTCATGTTCAAAACAATGCTAAATGTTTATAATTATATTCACGATGAGTTACTTGGTTCACTGGCTTCCTTCCTGTTCTGGCAAAGATGGATTTTTTTTTTTAATATGGCAGAGAAATTTTATAAAGATGTAATATTTTAAAAATGCCTAAAAGTCAAGAATATAACATTTTTACACGCCTCTCATTGTGGTCTAATAAAAGAGAGGCTATAAATGAGCCTGTTATAATTGGATTTAAATATCCTTTCTTCATTTTTTCTCTTATTCTTACCTTCTTAAAGCCTTGTGTTTCCTCCTTTAGCCAAGCCTCTTTCTGCTCACCCATTCTCTTATTCTGCATACCCCCTAGACCCTGCCTGCTTACTTACTATCTGCTATCCTTCTCCATGGCAAGCAAACTTTCTTGTACCTTAATCTCTTCCTGGAATATTCTTTCCATCTCCTCTTCTTGGCCTTACTTGTCTTCCCCTGCAGCCCTTTGGAAAAGATATTGCTCATTTTCTCCCATATCCTATAAACCTAAGAATCCAGAGACAACGGCATATTCTTTTTTTTTCTTCCTTATTGCAACATACAGATCATTATTCCTCTATTATTACCTCTACTTTTGCTATATATCCTTGCCTGTAGTCTATTTGGACTGAATAGTTCAGTGAAAAAGAATAGACTCAAGGAAAGAGGTGAAATGGGGAGACGTAAGTGGGAAGTTCATCAGCAAATATGCTGTGATATGATGCTGTTACTTTTTTTTTAAGATTAAAAAAATATTTTATTTATCAATTTGAGAGAGAGAGAGAGCACAAGTGGGGGGAAGAGGGAGAGGGACAAGCAGACTCCCCACTGAGCAGGGAGCCTGACACTGGGCTTGATCCCAGGACCCCAAGACCTCGACCTGAGCCAAAGGCAGCTGTTTAACCGACCGAGCCACCCAGGCTGCCCCGATGCTGTTACTTCTTTATGAAAACTTATAACCTCATTCACAAGCACTCAATTCTGACTACATGGCTGCGTACAAAGCAGCTCTAAGAATGATTATAAAGTTTGAGTATTTAATTTGGAGGGTAGAAATAACATTATTCCATTGGTAAGATGTATAATTTCACAATGAAATGTCTGGTAAAAGAAGTCAAAATGGCCCTCAGTTTTCCAAGAAGCATTTCATGGTGCATTCATTTCTTGCAGGAAATCTCCTCAGGCATGACATTTGATGTCTGTTACTGCTCTGAGGATGTATTAATAGGAACAAACATGTGATTAGAAATGTAAGTTACGAAAAATGCTGGAATTGTGGTAACAAGTGTTATTGACCTGTACACATAGGAAACAGAAATCTATGCCTCCCCCCCCCAAATCCATACTCATTGGGGGGAAACCCCTACTTATTAGATAGGTAAAACATGGTATGCCATACATAGCATTTTGTATTTTTAAATTATTAATACAGGTAAACAACTTTCCTTCATGTTGTTTAACCATTTAAAATTCCTCTTCTGTCAGGTTGTTTTTGGTGTGTGTGTCCTCACCTTCTTATCAAACCACATGTCAATGCCTCCATTGAAAGAAGTGCCATAGTTTGAGAGGATATTTATTTTCTAAGAAAACTGTTCCTTTGAATCAATGTTATAAGAATCAAATCTACAAATAAAAAGCAAAATATTGGATATTAGTTTATTTGAATGAATAAAATTTTACATGTATTTCCTCCTTCTTACAAGGTTACATCCTTGAGTGTGTATAGATTTGGTATTTGAGAGCAGAACTGAAAAAAAAGGGTGTTTATAACCACATCAACAGCATGCTATATAGCAAAAGAAATGTAGTGACTTAAACTCACTGGAAACTCAAAATTCTTCAGTGTCATTGAAATCTTCCTTTGAATGTACATGTTTCCTTGACTCAGAAAGGAAAACATGCTAGAGATATTTACACTAGTTACCTTCTGTTTCTGTAAAAGTCTCTGAAATTCAAAGTCTCTTACCTTTGGAGGGATAAAAGTTTAGAACCATGGTTCTCTCTTTTGCTTCTTTGCCTTTGGCCAAGTGGTTACCTTTTCTGAGCCCTTGGCTTTCCATCTGTGAACATAAGGCGCTCCATCTGCTGTTTTAAAGTGAAGATTTATAATTCAAATAAGACACTGTTTGATCTTACACTCCTGTTTTATAAGATTCCAACTTAAAATTAAGAAAGTGGAATTATTCAAGACCTATTATCTCATTTGTAGCTCATTCACAATTTATATTTTTTATTTATTTTGTCCTGATATCTGCTTTTGACCAGTTTGTTGTGTTTTTGTTATAGCTTAAAAATGTATGAAATGATATCTCAAAACAAAATCCTGTATTTGTAATGCCCAATGAGAAATCTGATTTAGACACTTCCTCCCATGGACAAACTTCAGTAACATTTACCGTAGTATCCTGTACATGTTGGTTTTCTAACCTTTTTTCCTCCTGTTATCTCTGAGCTTCATAAGTCAGTGATCTTTGTTTTTTTTTTTTTTTTTTTTTTTTTTTTTTGTATCTCCCTAGGCACTAGCGTATGGTATATGATCAAACAAATATTTGTTGAATGTATGAACTAAATCATAGTCTAGTTTTTAAAAAAAGGTATAAACCTCATCAATGTTTTTGATATTGCTGAACGGAAGATAGTGGCTTCCTTTTAAATAGAGAGGAAAAGTTACAATGGAAAACACACATTTCTGCATAATGGCCAACTCTTCAAGCACTGGGAGGCAGGACTGTCATAAACAGGACATAGCTTAGACAGCGGGGGTCACATGTTAGGACAAATTGTATGAAACTACTTTTTTTTTAGATCAAAAATGATAGGTTGAACCATGTGGAATTGCAATATTGTAATATATTGAACAGGAAGGTGTGAGTGTGAGGGCTTAAAATTTAATCCATTTTGAGAACCTTTGTTATCTGCAAACACCTGACATATGGAAAAAAGTCAATTCACTTAAAAATTGAGAACAACACTTCATAGTAAATAGGAAAAGAAAAAGGACTGGAATTCTTTCTTGAAATATATAAACATATGAAAATGTTGATAAAAATAATCAACTAATTCTTCAAATTAAAAATGAATGGCTTATTGTTATTTATGACATACAGCCTTAACTTCACATCTCAGATTAAATTTGAAGACTTAATTAACCTTTTCAAGGCTTTAATAAACGCTTTAATATTAAAATGTTCATATGAAGCATCCAAAATTTAGGCTGCCTTTTAATATTACTTTCTTCAATTGTTAATAGTCTAACACTTCCAGATCCTTATCTATTAGGGACTTTAGGTATAATTGGAACCATCTTTTTTTTTTTTTTAAGATTTTATTTATTTGTCGGGGGTGAGTAGAGAGCACAAGCAGGGAGAGTGGCAGGCAGAAGGAGAAACAGTCTCCCCACTGAGCAAGGAGCCCAATGCGGGACTCAATCCCAGCACCCTGGGAACATGACCTAAGCTGAAGGCAGATGCTTATCGACTGAGCCACGTGGGCGTCCGTGGAACCATCTTTTATGGACTTTATGAAATCTTGCATGTGGCACAATTTGAAATTTTATTGTGCATTCAATTTGCATTGCCCTTATTGTGTCCACAGCAGCACTCCATATTTAGCTGTGAGGACACTGATTTTGCAGGCTATAAACAGTTCTCTCTATTCAACCGACTCCCCTTATCCTGCTTTATATTTCTTCATGGCACGTGTTCTCTACTGATGATATATTTTTTTTAAGATTTTATTTATTTATTTTTGCGTGTGTGCGCGCGGGTGCAAAAGAGAGAGAGAGGGGGGTGCCTGGGTGGCGCAGTCGTTAGGCATCTGCCTTCAGCTCAGGGCGTGATCTCAGCGTTCTGGGATCAAGCCCCACATCAGGCTCCTCCGCTGGGAGCCTGCTTCTTCCTCTCCCACTCCCCCTGCTTGTGTTCCCTCTCTCGCTGGCTGTCTCTGTCAAATAAATAAATAAAATATTTTTTTAAAAAAAGAGAGAGAACGAGCAGGGCGAGGGATAGAAAGAGAGGGAGAAGCAGGCTACCTGCTGAGCAGGGAGTCCAATGCGGGATTCAGTCCAAGGACCCCGGGATCATGACCCAAGGTGAAGGCAGACACTGAAATGACTGAGCCTCCCAGGTGCCCCAATGATATTTTTTGTTTGTCCTTTGTTTCCTCCCATCCAGTTTCTGGAACATCTAGTCTTATACGTCTGCATAACCTTTTTAAAAAACATCTTTAACTGTGAAATATACCATTATATACAGAAAAAGTACACAAATAGGAAGCACAGTTTAAACAAATAATATAAAGCTGCTCTTCTTGTAGCCACCACACAGGCAAAGGGAATAGAATATTGTGAGCACCCCAGAATCTCCCTTCATGCCCCTCCTCTATTGCACTCCCCCCACCCCAGGTAATCCATAATTTTGTCATAATAATTATCTTGATTTTTGTTATAGTTTTGTTACATGTGGTTTAGTTTTTATCTGTTTTTGAACTTTATGTGAATGGAATCATATTGTGTATATTCTTTCATACCATATTATTTCGTTTGACGTTTCTTGTGCTCTTCTCCTGGTTGTTGCATGAAACAGTAGTTATTTCGTTTACTTACTATATAGTACCCCAGTATCCTATTTATCCACTCTTTGGTTGTTGGACTTTTGGGTTACTTTCATTCTTTGGGTGATAATGCAGAGTGTTGCTATGAATATTTTGCACATATAATCCCATATACAAGTTTGTGAATTTCTATGAGTGTAATTTCTGTGGCATAGAATATGCCTATCTTCAACCTCATCGTATTTTCCAAAGTGATGGTACTGATTTATATACCTACCAGCAGTGTGTGAGAATTCTCACATTATTGGATATTGTCAGATTTTAAAGTTTTGCTAATCTGGTGAGTGTAGAGTGGTATCCCATTGTAGTTATAATTTGCATTTTCCTAATTACTAAAGAGACTGAACAACTTTTCAACTTTTCAAATGTTCATTTGAATTTCCTATTTTATGAAATGCCTATTTACGTCTTTAGCCATTTAAAATGTTAGGTTATCTGTCTTTTTATACTGGTGTATAGGAGTTTTTTTTATATATATTCTGGGTCCTCTTTCTTTATCATTTACATGTGTGGCAAGTATTTTTTCCTACACAGTGGCTTGTCTTTTCATTTTTTTTTTGTGATATCCTTTGATAAAATTACTAACTTTAATTAATGTAATTGAATTTATCAGTTTTTCCCCCTTTGTTGTTCATGTATTTTTGTGTCTTCTTAAAATCTTCCCTATCCTGAGATCTTACATATAATTTTTGTCTTCCACAATTAGTTCTTTAATCTTAAATTATTGTAAGTGTAAATAAATTTTGACCATCTCTGAATCTGCAGTAGTTGAACTGCATCTATAGAAGCTTGAGTTCATAAATGATTCTTTCCAGGGTGAGTATTAGCATATCATATTAGGACAATGCCTTTTTGCTAGTAAAATCCCATATTCTCCTTACCCACTCACAAAAACATGTTTGCTAAGCTAGAAATGAATGTACAAAGATAGAAATCTGTAGTAGGTGGGAACACCAAAAATTATGATTTAAACCAGCAAAATACACCTTCTGAGATACAAGAAACATTTTCTCAAATAGCCCCTGGCTTCATCTGGGCTAAATGAAGAATCACCCGGAGATGTTACATAGTGAAATTAATCCACTTGTGGTAACAGCACTTGGTAATTCCTTTCATTAATCAAGGCACGTTAATTTCTATGTACTTGCATAACAATGTAAAAAAATCTATTATCTACTGAAACCTTTTATATAGCAAGTTAAGCTCTTATTTCTTTCATAAAGATTAAAGATTAAATATTAATCCAAACTACTCAGAATCACTTTTTTCCCCTCACCTTTCCAATACCTGTACCCACTCCCCTATGAGGGAGGCCAAATTGCATTATCAGTCATCTTAAAGTCTTTTTTTTATATCCAATACCAGGCTATTGGTTTAAAAAAAAAGTTTTTTTTAGTGGAAAGATACCAACAGCATTAGTATGGGTGGGGGTAAGCATCATTGTCTCTTACCTAGGAAAAGAGTTGGCTCTTTCCTGATGGTTGAGTAATACACATAGACAAAGAGAGACCTATGTTTTCTTGAGAGCAGTATTCTTTAATTCTTGTCAATGTTTTAATCAGTACCACTATGCATATATTATTTCTGCATATTTTAGCACTTGATGTTGAACTACGTATTTGTTCTTTGTTTCTGCTCAGGGACCGAGTAAGAGAGAAACAAGGAAGTAAAGGAGCCTTAATGCCAAGTGCAGTGCCCATAGCTCCACATCATTGAAATTGCGAGGAAGGCTCTGTGACACAAGTTAATGGTCATATGAGATGACAAAAAGATGAGAGGAAAAGGCCATGGAGAGGTACAAAGTAGGAAAGATAAAAAGATTCATTTTTGCTATCAAATCCTTTGTCTGTATTCCCAAATCTCTTTTCTTCTTTTAAAGACAATGATTTATTGGATACCAATTAAATTACCAGGGCTATGTGAAGCCCATTTATTACACAGGAGGTCCTGAAAATTTTTAAGTAGTTCTTGGTCTTAGAAGAGGGAAGGAGGAGGGAGATGCCAAAATAATCATAGTACATAATAATTTGCAGAGTGCATTGGAAGCACAAAAAGCAAAGTGGTTTTGAGCTGGATCTTAGAGTGCCAGGTTGTTAGGATTGGATGGTCAGTTAGATTGAGGGGCTAGGGAGAGTGAGTTTGTTGTTTGTTTGATTGAAGGCTGGAGTGAATATTATGTCTACAAATATAGGGCTCTAAGGAGAAAGACTTAGGACAAAGTGCCAGAAGACAGCAGATTTCTATTTTCTGTATATTTATATATCAGGATAGTTCATGAACAGACATAGGCACTGATCCTTGTGAATAGATTGTTCACATCATATTTACCTTTTACCTGGTCTGAATTGTCAGCTTTTGTCATAGAGAATATGGAGCCAGCTTCTCCTTCAGTCGGTGTTTGGGTAGAATGTTTTCAAAGAAGTTCCTCCTCTTGGTTCTTTCTTTTTTTTTTTTTTTTTTCCTGATCTTGATTGGACCTCTCTGCTTCTCTCATACCTTCCTGATCAATTGATGCCTAAGAAATTTGATATCAGACATTCTAGACTTGTTTAATCATTAAAAGGGGCTTTTAAAATGATAAATGACCCTCAAGGCCAGTTTAGTTTTGCTGAGGTGAAAATCCCTATCATAATCAGAGTTTTTGATTTAGTGAAAAAGAGAAATTTCTAATTAAGTAATGAACTGAAGACTCAAGAGATATGCTGAGAAATTTTATTCATCCCACTAGACAGTTTTTAGTTTCTGTGGTGGTATTAAGCTGATACTGTCTATTGACATTCGGTGAGTCTGCTTTGATTTTGGTAGACAAACCAAAGCAGAACTCAATTGTGTTTTCAGCTGATTGTTTTAGCAACGATGTATCCAGCAAGTGTTTTCTAAGCATCTACTATATGTGGAGCCCTGTACTTAGGTGTTTGCCATATAGAGATAAGCAAAACAGGCATGGGTGTTGCCCTCTTAGAACTTAAAAATGAGTGGGAAAAATGGAAATAGTTAATTTTCCATATTTATAATTACAAATAAAGATCTCTCATAACCCATTCATTATTCCTTTCCACTCTTCTTCCTAATTATACCGTCTGCGCAAGTTAACAGTCATTTGTCAGGCTTATTTAGCAACTAGCTTTGCAATTTTCTCTTGCATCTTTTTGTTAACAATTATTGTTACACAGTCACTCTTACATATTAGCCAAAATGCCTCACAACCATGGTGGATTCTAGGTTTTCAATTTGGGAAAGCAGGTGGATGGAAAGGGCAAAACTGAAATAGAGAACATAGGAGAGAAAATTTGAGACAAGGAAAAAATATTCTGAATGCAGAGTTTAAGGGAACTATGAGACAGCGGAGGGGAGATACAGAATAGGCTGGTGCAAATGCACTTCAGAATGTCAGGACTGACTAGTGATAAAACAAAATTAACAATGAGGAACCCATCCCATGTGTCTGGCTCATGTATATAAGTCATTCTTGAAGTCACAGAGTGAATGAGATGAAAGTAGAGCAAGAAGGACAAGGACTGTGAGTGGAGCCCTGGGAATCACAGTCCTTCTGGGCAGGCAGAGAAAGAGGCTGCCGTGAGAGCCTGAGAAGTATGGTGGGAGAGCTATGAACGTGACCAGGAGAGCAGACAGATGGAAGCCAGCACGGGAAACATTTTGAGAACCAGAGACCAGCGCTGCACAGAGTCCAAGACAGACGGGCACTGGAGAGCCGCTGGATTGGGCAGTTCACAAAAACAAGGGTGGAGAATCCTGAATTCTGAAATCCACAGCTCTCATTTCACAGAAAAGACAGCTGGGTGGTGGTTTCTTTTGTTTTCCTTAACCACCATTTTGGATATTTGATTAATTATCAGAAGGCTAAACTTCCAACTTCTTGGCAGTTAAGATTTACCAAGAAGAATTTCTACATTATTTAGAGTTAAATGACTTGTGATTAAAATCATTCAAGTTCATTGTTCACCGCACAGCTCATTCAATTTCTTTGTTTTGTTTTGTGTTTTAACATCTGCTTCAAGTCTACTCTCTTTGGAGTCTCTATGGTGATAATTTTTAAAAAGCTTTCAAGTTTTCTAGAAACATGCATAAGTACACAATAACTTAGTGAATGTGGGCAGTCAGTTCAGGGGTGTGGTGGTCAAGTGCCTGCTGTGAACTTAGAAATAAGGAATAACATAAACAATTAAAGGGCTAGAGTAGAGAAGGAAAATCTCAGAGACAGAATGGCTCTAGATCAGCAAGCTTTGTCTACAGTCGTGAGAACAAACATCCTAATACTTTATCAAGACTGCAGCAATCAGAGGTAGGGTTGTTTAAAAAGGGAAGCAGAGAACAAAGAGAACCAGAGAAGCAGATGTTGGCAGGGTGCACTGAGCAGGGATAGGCACCCTGCCTAGCCCCTGTAGCTGTCAGTTCTGCCGATAGGCCTGTGCTGTGGAGACAGACATAGTGAGTTTTCGGGGCCTGATGCAATTACATTTGAATCAGGCAAATCTCATGTTGACTTTGAGTCCATGTTCCTCCAACCGGTGCCTGGTTAACTGGTTGCTGGAGAGCTTGCCTTTGAGGAGGGAATATGATTTTCCTGCCCATGTCCTTCTCTGACCTCTTGGCAGTTATGTAACTTATATTGTAAAATAAATGTCTATTCTGGTTTTGTGTATCAATCTCCTGAGGGTTTAATGCACATGTGAGAGCATCCATGAGCCTGAATGAGTCTGGAATGGGATCAGGTTTCCTGATCCATGGCTCATGACCTGAATCATGTCAGATTAAAGTCTGTTAAAGTCTCTTGGCAGGCGGGCAGGCAGGCAGACGGGCTCTTTCTTGGTGAAACTCCTCTATTTCAACATACGGCCTTCCTCTGGGAGTTTTCACAGATTACCATTATTTTTCTAAAAATGGTAAAATTTAATGTAGTAAGACTTAATTCTGTTGTAAAGATATGGAACAGATATTATCTACTGTGAAATGAATAACTGGTCATTTGCAAGCACATCATGATTGTTCCCATATTGCATTATATCTCCTGGTGCTCAACTGCATGGGCCAGGCCATTTGTAGAAAGCCTGGTCACCTGAATAAGGAACTATGATGCCCGTAAACATGTATTAAATATAGATCTTGGGTAATATTGGAGACATTGATGGCCATCAATCAAGATTGTTCTCTGGGGTGATGGGTTGGTCTCTTAGGAATGATAGCATTATACATCTATATATTCTTTATGTTAAAATTCATGTAACTTTATAACAAGTTACATAAGTCACACAACTTAATCTGCCTTTTATGCGTTTCAGTATGTATTAAATGAGAAACCATTTTTTTCTTTTTTGAAGATTTTATTTATTTGAGAGAGAGAGAGCACGCACATGGGGAGGGGAGGGGCAGAGGGAGAAGCAGACTCCCTGCTGAGCAGGGAGCCCGATGTGGGGCTTGATCCCAGGACCCTGAGATCATGACCTGAGCTGAAGGCAGACGCTTAACCGACCGATCACCCAGGCGCCCCAGAAACCATTTTTTTCTGAAGTCAAAAATATTGTTTCATGCTGCCGAATTTGTATGCTTTGTCAAAAAGACTTTCAGAAAATGAGCTGAAGTCTTGAACAATGAAGTTGGGGCTTTAAGATGTTTTAAGTGAACCAAGGAAAAGAAGGCTTGTGTCAGAGTTGAGAGGATGCAAAATAAGAATAAAGACAAAACACTGACCCTGTCTGACTTGGGAGAATTCTGGTCATGTGATCTTAAGAACAAGTAACCAGTTTAGGCTTTTCCTGCTAGTCCTGGTAGATCATTTTGGCCTCTCTGAAGGTTTTATCTAGGGAAATAAGAGAAATTGCATACGTTTCCTCCTGACGTTGAGCGTTTACCCTGGCTTTGCTGTGTACAAACAGGAAGATCCTAGGAGATGCTGGTTCAGTTTTAGAGAGGCATGTGGATAAAGGTAGGGATTGCAAGAACTGGGCTTGGTGGCTGGGCAGAGAGAATGATATAATCTGAAAGGACACCCAGGTCAGATGCTTCTCTAGCTGTACAAATACATTGCTTGTTAACATCACTGAATTCACATCCTTGCTTTTCTGTGCTATAGACAGGTAATTTCCAGGGCTGCTGTGTTGCACAACTTTGAGGAGTAGGGATAGAAATGGCACCCCTGAAGCTATGCTATGCAGGTCTGCACAGCGTGGCTGGGGTGCCTCGGGTTGGTCTGTAACAGCAGTAAGTGTGTGACACTGATAACCCGCCAGAGCAGAGGCACTCTGCTATCTTATGAAATAGATGAGATATGCAGACAGTTGCTCAGAGATAGTAGTCTAAAGAGTTAGAACGCTTCCCATAGGTAGAGAAGCCTGGCAAGATTCCCAGTAAAGTCATTGACTCTTCCTGATAATTCTAGCCCTTCCTTGTAATCTTAATATAAACTGTATACTGTGTTTCTCAGCAATTCTGGTAAATCTTTGTATTTCAGAGTATTTTATATTCCAAAAAGTGTAGGGTCTATTGGCTTATGTCTTCTGTGTAGGCATCAAAACAGATGATGGTGACATTGTTGAAATGATGGTATCAGACACAGTTGCTTAGAGATATTAGATTTCCTTGCTGTGAAAAATAGTGAGATATAAGTGACTGGAAATTTCTGCGCAAGGTGGGTGACAGCGTAGCATGTTTTGAGACGGAAGTGCATGGTCCAGCTCCCCCAGAGCCCCACCCACAGCGGTACAGCGGCTGCTCATGGAAACTGCACAGATTCTGTCAGTGGACAGACACTCTTTCTTAGGCAGTCTTTTTACCCTGACAGCCCTTCTGAATCTTCTGGAGCCTCAGGCTGTCTGCCTGCCTGCTTGCCTGCCTGCTCAGCACGTATAGCTTGTTAAGGACTTGTGTACAACACGATTATTGGATTATGGTACAGTTTTGCTTAAATCATTTACATTTTTCATTTTTATTAATTTGGAGAAATGCATATGCCAACCCCAACATAATGAGTTGCACGGTATTTATCGCAAGACTCGATGAATTGGAGGTCATGTTTCCAGGCATCCCTAGGCTTGGTAACTGTACATTATGGTTACTTCGTATTGGGTGATGACGAATCAGACTCGATCAGATTGTAAGAGTTTGGGAGACAGGGAAAAAGGAACAGAAATACCAGTGGTGGAAGTAGGCAGCAGAAAGAAGAGGAGCAGAGCCTGAAAGCAACTGAGAGTGCACTGAGTCACGGAGCAAGGAATATCCAAGTAGACTCTGACGTGGAAGCATCCTACCTCTGTCTGCACATTTACTTCTCTCTTCCCTGCCTCTGGTTTTCCTTTTGCTGTTTCCCGATGGCTGTGGTGGAAGATGGGTGCTCCCCAGTTCCTGAGATTACATGTCTTGAGTTCAAGCAGTCAGCAGAGACAGGTGTTTTTAAATCCCAATTCTACCTGCTTGGAGGGGGAAATTGGTGTACCTGGGATTATGTGCTCACAGCTGGTCTATTATGCTGTAGCCAAGGAGACAGGTTTGTGTGTATAAACATGGCTGCTGAGGCCCAGCCCCAGGAAAACAGAGATAAGAGCTGGTGAGAATAAGTTCTCCTGTTTAAGGGGTTATATCTCTAGGCATATAACATAAACTTTTGTTTGTTTGTTTATTTATTCATTTGAAGAAATCAAACCCACTTAATATAGTAATAACATAGTCAAAGAAATACACAGCCACATCTGGTTAGATTTGGTTGCTCATCTGGATCTGTGAGGATTGTTATGTTTAAGAGGTTCAGTGGGAAAACTGCTCTTAGCAAGTGAGTAAATAAGGCTGCCCTAACAGAAGAGGAAATTAAAGAACATTAAATCAATTAAGATGTTTATCAGATTCCCATTGTCTGAAATCAGAGAGTGGATTTAAGACTTACCCAATTCAAGGATTTTTTTGTGGGCTTCTTCAAGTTCATTGTAGACCTTATTTTAAACAAGTCAATAATTTTTTTCAATGAATATGTTGAACCTAATGCTTTTTTAAAAGAAAGATTTTATTTGGGGCGCCTGGGTGGCTCAGTCGGTTAAGCATCTGCCTTCTGCTCAGGTCATGATCCCAGGGTCCCGGATCGAGCCCCACATCGGGCTCCCTGCTCAGTGGGGAGTCTGCTTCTCCCTCTCCCTCTGCTGCTCCTGTTGCTTGTGCTCTCTCTCTGTCAAACAAATTTAAAAAAAATTTTTAGAAAGATTTTATTTGTTTATTTGAAATAGAGAGAGAGACAGCATGTGCGAGTGGGTTTAGGGGAGGGACAGGAGAGAATCTCAAGCAGATTCCCCTCCTGAGCGTAGAGGCTGATGTGGGGCTCGATCTTATGACCCTGAGATCATGACTTGAGCCAAAATCAAGAGTTGGCTGCCTAACCAACTGAGCTGCCCAGGTTCCCTGGACCTAATGCTTTTTAATGACTTTCCTTCCTGGGACCTCCATGACCCTATTCTCATTTTTCCAGTGTTTTGTGCCAGTGAGGCATGTTTCTACCCCAACCCCTCACATCACTATTTCTTTGTAAACACAGTTGCCAATTGAGTGACAACTCAGTGACTTCATGTCCCATAATTGCTAACTTTCCCCTAATTTTGTCTGTTTCACCAAAATTCTCCCATTTACGTAGGCTTAATACAATGAACTCATCTTTGACAGCATTTCCTTCTCCATTGTCTTTGCTATGACCACAGACCAGATTCTCATTAGAATACCTTCAATATTTTCCTAAGAGGGTTTTTTTTCCCTTTATTTTTAATTTTTTGGCTTTTGTTTCTCTCTTTTTTAAAAAACTTCTCCACTTAGTGGTTTACAACCAGAAATCACACAAAGAATTACTTGAAGAATATTTCTTAAATATATACTCTCTGATCTCCATTACAATCACAATTTCTGGAGTGATCTGAAAATCTCAAAAAACAAAGACAAGTTCTAGTGTAGAAAGTTTCCCAGGTGATTCTGATGTGTACCCTTGGTTAAGGATTACTGCTCTGGTCTACCATAGCTCCAGTCCATTTCACTACTGTCAGATCAGTTCTTTAAACACCACTTAAATCCTTCCTTTTGGCAGCAGCCTCCTCATGCCTGTCAGGTCAAGGTCAATGTCAAGATCCTTAGTCTGATGTTCAGTGCTCACCGGTGATTCCTCTATGTGAGCCCTGAACTTGGAGTAACCGGTGTTTCCTTTATCTACCATGTACATATTCAATCTGTAATTTTCCTGGTCTCATTAAAGTAGTTCTGCCTTAACTTCTCTCAAGAACCACCTTCTCCACCAAGCATTCCCAATGAATGCAGCTCATGTTGTTCTTTCCTTTCCCCAGATTCCTGTGGTCTTATTGTCTGGACTGCTTATAACCCCATACTTGATTATGTACTGTCTTGTATGCATGAAATCTTTTCTATCAAAGTAGATTTTCCATTTCCTAAGAGTAGGAAAGTCTTTGATATCCTGTGTACAGTCTAGGATAGTCTGGTACTTTGAGTCAACTTAATCATACACTAAATAATATGCATACTGATGCATTGTGGGTAAACCTCCTGCTTTATCCTATATCCAGTTAAAATGATCTCATTTCAGGTTTTCCTCTAATTCAAGTATTTTACCCCATATTGTTTCTGCAATTAGGCAGAAAGATGAGCATCTGTGAAATTAACCTTTTTGCTTTTTTTACTCTGAAATGTGATTTTTAAAAACAAGCTCTGATTTTCTCAAAATCCAGTATCTTGAATGACATTTATTTATTTTTTTTTAGGTAACATATTTTAAAATTTCTTTAAAATTTTTTTTAATCCACAGTGCAGACAGGGTCCGAAAAGCAAATGTGGACTTTGTCCACAGATGTACCCTATCAGCCACTAACACTCTGATTGCATTGTTTCAAAGGCAGAGCAATCATTTACACTCTTTATTACCCAGGGGCATTTCAAACTGTTACTGAAATGCATCCATCCCTGGAGTAACCATCTGTGAATGTTGACGCCATAAGGTAGAACGATGAGAACTAAATCTAATTGATATGCAAGAAGGAGAATTTCAGTTGTCCAGCTATGGAGATTAAAATTCAACAATGAGCTAAAGTTTTTACATAGTATCTAGTTCAAGAACTCATTGTATTAAGGTTCTCAGGTAGAAATATAGCCCTTTTCTCCATTCAGATAAGAACATCTCAAAGTGAAAGTATTGTCTTTAGTACATGTTTATTGTAAAAGATTCAAACTCTACAAAGAAAGGAAGTTCTTATGAAGGGAAGGAGATTGCTATTGTTGCTGTAGGATACCACAGTAGAAATACATTTCCTTCTCACATTTGCTTGCCCTCCAGAAACAAAAAAACAAAAAAGAAAACAAATGCCTTATTTTAATATTTCAGTTATATTAAAATAAACTATTGGACGCCACATTGGTTAAGATATTAAGGTATATCCACTTATATTAAGATATATCCGCTTGTATTAAATTGGTTTTTTAACAATGGCTTAAAAATCTTTGAAAATTTTCTCTCCCTTTATCATGAAATGTAATCCTGAAAGGGTCACTTAAATTAGCTGTCTGGCTAGATGTACCAAGCCTTCATTGTGCAACCAGTTCACTTGGAATTATCTAGAAATCCTATAGACCAGCTCATCCTTCAGAAAAGATGTTCTGTGGTGATTTATATGTCTGTGCAGACAAATAACACCTTTAAAAGGCAGTGAGGTCTTGAACTAGCCCTGCTGTTGCTGTTCATTGAGAGATCACTATTCTCCTGAGGTCTCTCCCCTAACGGCTGGAGGGAAAATAGCAGCTCCTGTCAGTCTGTGACAGGAGTGTATGAGCAGACATTTGTAAAGAGACAACAGTAGACTCAAGCCTTTCTGCAATTAAATTGCACTTAAAAATGATTGCTACTCCAGGGTCTTTGTATGCGGTCTTGCAGCAGGCACAGCTCTCTCTGAATGGCAGGACAAGCATGTCTCTGTGTGTGAAGTGCCTGCACTTGTCTTGCCTTTGCCAGGGAGGACACAATGGCATCTTCTCTTCTCCCCAGCACAGCTCAGTCCTGGCTCCTGGGACGAATTAATACAGGGATATGGCCAAGGGCAGCCTTAGCTAGGGCTCAGGTTCTCAGCTATCGTATTGCTGAAATCTAAGGATAGGCTTAAAGTAATTGAAGGAAAACACAGTGGGATTTTATTGGCTCAAGATGAGGCACTCTGAGAGAGGTCTGTTAACAGCATTTGGGGAGTTATTTGGCACTGGAAATCTAGATCGTGTCCCCTAAAATTGCAATATTTTTTGGTATTCTGGGCTCCAGATACTTACCATTCTTTTCTAAAGAGCTGTTCCCTGCATGTCAGTTCACATGATTACATTTTGAAATAATGCCATGAGGACATCCCTAAGCTGTCTTGGTATTATTTACCCACAGCAGGGTATGTATGTATTTCAGAACACACGTGTTTAGATCAACCAGGAGATGTGCTTGTGACACAATCCTAGAAGCAGTCAAGACTGCTTTTTATATTCTTAATAAGTTATTCAGAAATTATTTGTATTCAGGAAAAATTCTAACTATTTGGATTCTTCTCTCCAAAGAGGACAAATTCTGCAAAATTGTTTTAAGTATGTATGTATGTATGTATAAATATATGTAGACACACATGTGTGTATGGGACTTATTCAGTGTTACATAGTGTGTAATACTGTGTTTTGTGTGTGTGAAGTGCTGTGTTTATTAATGTGTGTGTGATTTTGTCTTTATCATCATAAGATTTGACAGTATTGTCACTACACCATGTGACCTAAGAATAAATCAGGAAATCCTTAAATTTTGACTCTCAAAACAATTTCTCAAACATGGTGTACTATTTTATACTGAGTAAATGCTGGTTATTATAAAAACAATAGTTTTAGCATTTACATATTAAGTAATATTTTTATAGTAAAGCTAATTCTCTGATTTGCAGTCTTCTTATTTGTAAAATGTGTATTTTTTTTAACATTCTATGCTCATGATGGGGCTTGAACTCATGACCTCGAGATCAAGAGTCGCATGTGCTACTGACTGAGCCAGCCAGGTGCCTCATGTAAAATGTATTTGTTAATAATAGCACCTATCTTGAAGGATTTTATGTATTTATCTATCTTTGCATATTTATCTATGTATGCATTTATACATCATTCCCGCCGAAACCAAATATGTGTGATAGAGATGTACACATACACACACACACCCTCCAGATGTATATGCATCTACAGAATGAGTTAGCATATGTTAGTGGCTGTTAACTGGGAGTAATTTTGCCCTCTCTTCATCCCCACCTCAGGGGACATTTGGCAATGTCTGGAGACATTTTTGGTTATCACAATTAGGAGTTGCTACCTGCATCTGTATGGAGGCCTGGATACTGCTAAATGTTCTACAATGCACAAGACACCCCCCAAAACAAAGAATTATCTGATCCAAATGGCAATACTGCTGAGGTTGATAATCCCTGGATTAACATAAATTAAATATTGTTGACTTGGATACATTCTCATGTGTGTGATAGATGTATGCATGTATGTATATGCGTGTATATATATATATGTATATATACATATAATATGTATGCATGTATACATATACATATGTACAATGTGTCATATATATATACACACTCTATATATATAAGAAGAGAGAGACGGAGACAGACAGAGACAGATACATAAACATACACTAAATGAGTTAGTAAATATAAAACACTTTGAACTGTTGCCTAAAAGGTAACTGCTGGTATGTATGTGTACATTATAATTATTTTTCTAAATCAAAGGTCTGGTTTTCACAGGCTTAAGACCCAATAAAGTTGGATGTCAATTAGCATGTTTTAAAAATATTAGATACTGATTCGGGTAATTAAATTCTTTAGAAATGGCTCTTGTCTATTATAATTATTTTGAGTCTAGAGTCTTATTTTCAGAGATAAGGACTTGATCCCAGCCTTTGCGTGTCAATTTGAGTTTCACTTTTTATGCATATGCCTTTTTATAGTACTCTTTATGTACAGATGCAGACGTTAATGGAGGACCCAGGCCCACTCTGATGATGCTAGGGAGTTTACCTTCTCTAGAAGAGATGAAATATTGGTAGGACAGACCTCTTTGCTTCAGAGCAAATGCAGGTGTGTTGTTACTCTTTCTGGATAGTTTGTATTAACAGATTTTTCAGACCCACCCCTAAACATTTGGGGGGGGGGCTGGGAAAAAAGGGCAAATGGAAGCCCATACATTCTATGTCTAAATATTAAAAGTGGTAAATCAAGGGTGCTCTCCATGTTTTTTTGCTTCTTCTGGAAGCAACCAAGATTCCTCAGTGCTCAAGGCTGCCTATTGGATGGTGCCAGGAGCCATCTGATCCCAAATCTCCTTGCCACATTTCTTTATTCTCTCCTCATGACCGTTCATTTCCTAGGTGTTTTCTCAATCTCTCTCCTTTTTTTTTTCCCTGTCTTTATTGGCCGTAGCTTAGTGAATTTCACCTTAGAGATTTACTTTTTCACCTATTCACATTTAAAAAAAATTTCCCCCCATATTCACTGTGGTATCATGAGTAAGAGTGCGGGTTCTGGAGCCCAAATGCCTGGGCCAAATCCTCCATCTGCTCTGGACTGGGTATGTGATCTTGGGCAGGTTACCTCCCTGTGTGTCAGTCCCTTCATCTGCAAAATGGGGATATTAATAATAACTTAAAGGGTTGTTTTGAAGACAAATGAGAACTTACATAGAGAGGTAATAAGCGCTTGATAAAAGTTACTGTTTTTACTTAAGGGAAAGTAAAATAATTCTTGCCTTTACCTAAAATTTTTGTCTGACCAGAAGCTCCTTTTTGGATTTTGATATTTTGATTCTGGTGTTACGAAGGTCTGATATTTTAACAGCATTATGGATTAAATTAAGTTTTGGTGAGTAGATAGGACATTTTGCTCCGTTTAGTAATATTTGAGGAATTATTTTCAGAATACAAGCCTATAGATTAACATTGGGAACATGGCTGGTTTGTAAATTGGGATTTTACTTGCTCCCTGAATTGACAATGGACTGATGTCTTGTTATCTGGGATCACTAGGGTGGCCTCCCTTATATCTGCACCTTCACAGCCTGAAAAGAAGCCAAGGCCTTTAGCCAAATATAACATGTCCCACAGGTTATTTAATTTTAATTTGGCCATTAATTATTGGGCACTTTACTATGTGCAAAGGGTTGGGGCAATAATATAGTTAAGTGGTTAAGGTGTGGGCTTTGGAATTAGCTTGGTTTTACTTATTTAATTTTTATTTTTAAAGATTTTATTTATTTGACAGAGAGAGACACAGTGAGAGAGGGAACACAAGCAGGGGGAGTGGGAGAGGGAAAAGCAGGCTTCCTCCTGAGCAGGGAGCCCAACGCGGAGCTCGATCCCAGGACTCTGGGAAGGCAGACACTTAACGACTGAGCCACCCAGGCGCCCCTAGCTGTATGGCCTTGGCACATTACTTACCTTCTCCACAGCTCAGTTTCCAGAAGTAAAAGGAAGATAAAAACGATAGCTACATGTTAAGGTTGTAAGAACGACATGAGTTAATGTGTGGGAAGAACACCTCTGACCCATAGTAAGCACTCAACAGGTATTAGCCATTCATCTTTTACGTTCTGTAGGTGGCGGGCTTGGTCCCTGTTGTTGTATGGTGGAGAAGCTCATGCCGTGGATTTGTGAACAGCCGTCCACGACTCTCGTGATGGCTTGCTTCCATTTCTGTGCGACTTTCACACTTGTGCAAAGCTCTGTAATGGTCTCTGCGACATCGTGCAGCCTCATGCTTGTATTCCCTGCCCTCCATCCCCACTGGTTTATGAGCTCGTGGAACGCAGGAACGTGCGCGGTCTTTGGTATTCTTTTCAAAGGGCCTGCACAATGCCTGCCACTCTTGATTAAAAATGCTTAAGAAATGTTTGTTGAGTGAGTGAATGAAAGAATGTGACCAATGATTTGTGTGTAATTGGTACCCCATCAAACAAGTTTGGTTTACCAGTTTCCTAGTGTCTAGATGAGCTGGTAAGATATGTGTTTTTGGAGAGGCCGGATGGGGAGAAGAAGGGAAACAGGAGTTGCTGGTCAGGCATAGTGACAATGAAAGTGAGTACTAGTAGGCTAGCAGGGAGGGGAGAGAGGAAAACTATGACAAGTCTGGTGGTCCCCAGCTATTTCATGTAGATGCAGAGTGCTACACAGCTCGGTAGCCCTCTCTGGCATTCCTGTAACGTCGAGGTGCAATTACCAAAGTGCCAACTGTGTCCTCCCTGTCCTCCTAGCTTCAGCCATCACTGTCCTTCTGTTAGTGCAGCACCAGCCACTTGGTCCCAAAAGCCAGTCCTGGCAAGGAGTGTTCAGGGAGAATCAGTTCACCAGCATGTGGGACTCTGGAATTGTCTTGCTGCCAAAGACCCACTATATGATGTGTGTCTGTCATTGCTGGGTGTGTGTGTCCCCAAATCCAAGCCACCATACCAACCATTCCCTTGACAGGACTCTGGCTTGCACCCTGCCTGTTTACTTGGTGCTTTGACATTCTTCCCAGCTTATTTTACCATTCCTGTTCCCACAGAGGAAATAGGGCAATTAGTTTCTGCCTGCAGTTTGGGGTTCTCTTTCAGGAGAAGCCACACAGTTGCCCACTTTTTTTTTTTTTTTTTTAAATGATTTTTTATTATATTATGTTAGTCACCATACAGTACATCCCCGGTTTCCGATGTAAGGCTCGATGATTCATTAGTTGTGTATAACACCCAGTGCACCATGCAATACGTGCCCTCCTTACTACCCATCACCAGTCTATCCCATTCCCCCACCCCCCTCCCCTCTGAATACAGTTGCCCACTTTGAACACAGACCTTTCCTTGGATAGAATGGGTTGGACCCCACAGGCTGAGTTTCCGAATCTAGGTTCTACCTTTCCTAGTTGTGAACTCTCTGAGCCTCCGATTTTTCACCCACAAAATGGGAATGATAATGCCCAGTTGTTACAAATTTAGATAACATGTATGTATGTTATCTAACACATACTCAGCATGTGGTTTTGTCTGGCACATACTTTGTAGTCAACAAATGGTAGGTATTATCCCTCCCACTGCCATGTCCCAACCACTGGCTTAGCTCACTCTAGATATTATCCTCTTCTGAAACCAAGCCTATCTTTACCAGGAACTCTGGTGAATCCCCTAGAGGTGGACCCCTCAGCAGGAAGAATCTCTCCCAGCATGCCTTACAGGGCCTCTTTTGACAAGAGGTTTATAAATACCCTTTGTAGTTAAGAAAAAGTTTTATTGTTAAAAAGCTAAGCTGATGCAAGCTATCTTTTAAAAACTTATATGAAATATTTCCATAAATATGGTTAAAATAAAAGTAACCACTCTTACTGAAGTTATATTTTATCTGAAAATAGAAGTGCCTTACTTTAAAAAAAAACAAAAAAAGCCTTACTACAGATTTTGGAAAATCAGGAAGTATAAGTTTTTAATATCAATTCTGGGTAATAAGAGTTAGCTAAATCAAATTAATTTTAATCCTTATAATCTAGGATGAAAAATCTTGAATTCATTTTGAAATTCAATGGTGACAATTAAAACTGCTTTTGTGTTTCATATTCATGCATTCATGCAACAATTTGGGTAATAGATAGTGGGTAATAGGTAATGAGATGGGTAGATGCTCCTGTTTGTTAATGGTAAAACATATTTTTGTATAATTAAATGTCAGATATCTCTTGCACACATACATACATATATACATATACATATTGTTTCCCTTTTTCTTATGTAATTAAAAGTTAAAAAAGTGAAAGTCGTTTCAGTTGTGCTTAAGCTCTATCTAAATCTGCTTTATTTGCAGTAAGACTGACACAACTTTATAAGTATCTAACATGTATTTTTTTAAAAAACCATTTTAATGGCATAGGTTGACTCTGACTCTATGAGCAATATCTTTATCTTTTGTCTATGAGTCTTAATGATATAGTAATAGTCAATGATACAGTAATTGCTCATAATCTGTTCAGATCCAGAAAGAAAAATGACATGAATGTCATTATGTCTTCAGACTTAAAATTCAATCTTTTACATGACTTACTGAGCCCCCCATATGGTAAAAGATCTGAGCCTGAAGACACCCACTGCCAAATCATTAGCCATCATAATGCTGAGTAGTGATCCTTCCAAGCTGAGAGAAAGCATGCTGTATAACAAATGAAAGGGAGCTGACACTAGAAAGAACATTAGTGAAATCAATATTATTCAACCAGAGACATACACTCCATTAACAGTATGTCAATATGACCAATTATTTTCTACAGCACTGACATCATGATTGTATTTTTTTTCTCTTTGTCTTTAGCAGAGAATAGTTTTGCTTACCGTAATTGTTGATTTGTAGCCATTTGCCAGAAGAAGGTCTTCTTGGAAGTTTTGCATTGTCATCATTACTGGTTCAATTTGTCTTTCTTTGGTATCTAAACCCCTGATTATATCTTACCCTAGTTTGAAGGTTGAAAGCAATAAACTAGACTAAACATTCAGTAAGTCAATCTGAATTCTAGAAATTTCTGATGATATTCACTACCTAGGGACTAGGATAAAGTGAAAGCAGGCAGAACTTTGAGTAGAGTTTGTAAATAAATATTTATTTGTAATAATTATTTTTGTTAATTTCTGCTTTTGCAACTAGGCTGTAAGTTCCCTCACTGTAGGGATGTGTATATTTTGCTTCTCGTTGTGTTCCCACCACCGAGTACAGATATAGTGTCTGTCAAATGGAAGCCTCCTGGTGAATATTTTTTAATGCATTTCTAATGTTTCATGGATTTTTGTTTAATTTTTTGATTTTGGGAAGACATCAGCTTCAGGCTATACCTCCAACTACCGTAGTAAGGAAATCACTATAATTAGGAGGTTCCAGAACCATGCCATGCTTGTTACAGTATGCACCAGCAAATGGATGCACCTCATTGTATCCTTCAACTCCCATGAGGTGAGGGAATAATCTTTGGTAGCACTGTCACAGAGAAGGAAGATACCTCCATGACCATGGTTGATGGCAGAAACAGCTGTGACCTCAGCCTCACTTCCCCCTTCTAAATCCCAAGTGAGTATGTCTGTGGTAGATCTTAAATCACACTCAAAAACCTAGCCACAAAGGAATCTAGAAAATGCAATTTTAATATTCCAGCCTCTGCTGGAAAGAAGGGTCATTAGAAAGAAGTTGGAATGGATGTTAAGCACAATCTACTGTATCTACTCTATCTCCTTAAGAGTCTATATTCCATGAGCAATCTTGGGAAGAATGTAAATGTAGGTGAGGATTTTTTAGTGCCAAAAAATAATTGACAGGTAGAGGGTAGTGGTCAGGGTATGGTCTCCAGAGTGATGCTATCTGAAGTCAAATCCTCTTTCCACTCCGTGTGCTCCAATTTCCAAATCTGTAAATCAGTATAATCTTGTTTCAAGGTATGAGTCTGAGGAATACATGAGATAAAAAATGTGATATACTTAGCACAGTGCCTGAATAATGGTAACTGACCCGATAAATGTCACCTATTATAATTCTAACCCTCATTCATCAAATTTTTGTTTTCTAATAGGAAATGGAGATTCTTTTATTAATAAGTAAAATTTCAATTTTCCATTATAGTAAGTTTGTTGTGTAAGAGTGACAAATCTTGTTGTTTAATTCTTCCTGTTTCCTTTTCATTCATTCATGCAGCAATTGAGGGTTTATTAATACGCAAGGTCCTGAGGTGGACTGTATTCTACTTTTATTGGATTGATATAAATTCCTTTTTTTGTTGTTTTGTTTTGTTTTAGTACATGTCCTGCCGAAGCGAGCATGGATTTATATAAATTCTTTTTTTTTTAAAGATTTATTTTTTTGAGAGAGAGAGCATGGGGTGAGGGGCAGAAGGAGAGAGGAATTTTAGCAGACCCCACTCCGAGCACAGAGCCTGATGTGGGCTCAATCTCAGGACCTCAAGATCACAAGCTGAGCAGAAACCAAGAATCAGATGCTCAACTGACTGTGCCACCTGGGCACCCCTGATATAAATTCTTAATACGTGGTAATTGTATTTGGCCATGGTATTGGAGATTTTGGCAATAAGGAAGTACACAGAGAATAACATTAGATTACCTGTAATCATACTCTACAGAGATAACTGTTGGTAACAAAGTGGTATTTTCCTCTAGCTTTTAATTTTAATAGCTTGTAATATTTTATTATGTGAAATGTAAAAATTGCCATTTCCAGCAATGGAAATATATCTTTTTTCACTAAAGATTTTATTAAGTAATCTCTATACCCAACATGGGGCTCAAACGTACAACCCTGAGATCAAGAGCTGCATGTTCTACCAACTGAGCCAGCCAGGCACCCTGGAAATATATCTTTTGAACATGGATTTTTAGTGCTCACCGAATACTCCATTATGCCCCTCATATTTCTTAGCTTCCCTTATTAGTCATGATAGGATCCTCAGACTAGTTTAGACAATGATCTGTGAACAGAATTCACTAGTGGCACTTCTAGGCCAAGGCAGTTAAGAGCCAGTGTGTTTCTTTTATCCCTTTCTTCCTCTGCGGAAATGAACCTGGGGCTAGTATATTCCAGATGGCACACCTGAGGAAAGCTGCCCAATCTACTTTGGACTTTACCTGAGTGAAAAGTGAACACTTGTTGAATTAAACCATTGAAATTTACAGATTTGTCTATTGTAGCAGCTTCTGATAATTGTCCTAATAATTTATAGAATTTATCTTGTTTACCAGTGGTAATGATGTACTATTGTACCTTCCCCCCCTCAGTTTTAATGGACTAGGCTATTATACACCAGTTTTCTTCAGTGCACTTAACAGTTGGTTCTTTCTACCATGTAACTGAAGATAAATCAGAATATGCGGTTCCCAAGTGCAAGACTAAAGAAAGCTTACTACCATGTAATCTTTTTTGTGTGTGTGTGTGGTTTTTTTTGTTTCCATTTTTAATTAACTTTATTGAGGTATATAAAACACACATAACTACCATGTAATCTATTTTTGTCTCCTTTCTCTTCTTTTATTGACATCGAACCAGTCAGTGTTTTATTTATTTATTTAAAAATTTTTTTTTTAAGATTTTATTTATATATTTGACAGAGAGAGAGACAGCCAGTGAGAGAGGGAACACAAGCAGGGGGAGTGGGAGAGGAAGAAGCAGGCTCCCCGCGGAGGAGCCCGATGCGAGCTCAATCCCAGGACTCTGGGATCACGCCCTGAGCCAAAGGCAGACTCTTAACGACTGAGCCACCCAGGCACCCCCAGTCAGTGTTTTAGACTACAAAATTTGTATTGCACAGAGGAGAGTAAAATTGGTCGAGAAAGTCCCTATTGTTAAATGAAACTTTATGGTATTTGTTGTAGAGACAATTAAGGTAATTAGAGAAATACAAATATAACTGTCTTTCTGTCTTAGTTCCTTAGTTATGAGGTCAAAGGAGGAACATTGCAGCCTGGGTTCAGAAATCCCTTTCAGAGGCGCCTGGGTGGCTCAGGGCGTGATCCCAGCATTCTGGGATCGAGCTCCACATTGGGCTCCTCTGCTGGGAGCCTGCTTCTTCCTCTCCCACTCCCCCTGCTTGTTTCTCTCTCACTGGCTGTCTCTGTGTCACATAAATAAATAAAAACTTTTTTAAAAAAAAGAAAGAAATCCCTTTCAATAGCATATTGATAGTTAAAAGAAAAAGTTTACTCTTCAAGGACCTGAAAGGACAAAAGTGAATCCATTAACACTATAGAAAACAATCTGACCACTGTGGGAAAAAAATCAAGAGGCAAAATGGATTTCAGAAGGTCATAGAAGCTAACTGTCAGTATTTAGGCCCCTCATCAGAATTATTTTTGATGAGCTCCCTGATAGCTGTGCATCCTGACAGTGTAGGTGAAATGGCAAGTCTAGGATCATAGGGACATGCTTAGCTGACGCTACCCTGCTTTTGCTGAACTACAGGGACATCTCCCCTTGAGAAAGATCTAGAGGGGACCATGGCAAGTTAGACAAAGCATTCGGTGAGAGCTTGAATTTCACATCAGAGCTCAGAGGAACTGCAATAAGGATGAATTGGGTTCCTAAGTATAGGATAGAATATAATGAGAAGAAAGAATAGAATTACTGGAAGAAATATCTGAAAAGAGACTCCAGGATTGACAGTTCAGATTTGTGTAAAATTATTTGAGGAGACGCTCTGTCAAAATTCATTTGTCAAGAGGATTTGGCAATTAGCCTCAAGGTGAACACTATGAATCAATGCAGATACCTAGAAACTGCAAAGAAGTACCTGTGGACCATTCAAGAATTGTGAAGGGGCTCTTTATAAAGGAAATCTGTAGATCATCTTTATTGAGTTGTTTCTGTGAAAAAGGTCTTAGTTAACGGGCTGTATCTTGTGAGTTTCCCAAGATTGTTACAGAGTTTATTAAACTGCAGTTCTCAAGTAGGGGCAATTTTGCCTTCACCTCTCCCTCCACAATGGAGGCATTTTTGGTTGTCACGACTAGGGGAACACTACAGGGATGCTGCTAGACACCCAAATATCCTACACTGCACAGGACAGTCCCCACAACAAAGTATCATTCAGCCAACAATGTCATTTTTGCTTAAATTGAGAAACCTTGAGTTAATAAACCAGGAAACTTGTATTTAAATGAAAAACGGAGGGGCCCCTGGGGTGGCTCAGTTGGTTAAGCATCTGCCTTCAGCTCAGGTCATGATCTCAGGGTTCTGGGATCAAGCCCCGCATTGGGCTCTCTGCTCAGTGGGGAGTCTGCTTCTCCCTCTCCCTCTGCTTGCTGCTCCCTCTGCATGTGCTCTCTCTCTGTATCAAATAAATAAATAAAAAAAAGTTTAAAAAAATCTCTTCACCTTTAAAAAGAATAAATGAAAAGAGGGATAGAACTGGAGGAAGTGTAAACTAACCATATTTGTTAAACCTCTACCCACACTGTGCCTGAGGAGGGATTATAGATGGGGTACCTGCCTCACTGAGATCCACGGATTAGTAATCCGTCTAGTACTAGGTTGGAATCTTGGCTGAGGGTAAGTTTCTAGACCTCTCTAAGCCTCAGTTACCAAAAAAGTAGGAATAATAATAATAGTACTTGCCTTGTAGGTTTTTGTGAAAATTAAACAAGAAACATAAGTGCTTGGCACAGTGTCTGACAATCTTTAAATGCCCAGTAAACGTAGATAGTATTGGCACAGAAATAAAATTGAATGGATGTATACCACAGTGTACGTATTGGTTATCACTGGGCCATGAGTTTTAACTTAGATTGTATTTTAAAATTTTCTACCATAACATGCTTATTTTTATGAGAAAATAGGATACTTGTTTTAAATCAGTTCAAAAGGAAGCTTCAGATTCCGCATCATAAATTCTAAATATTCTCTTCTCCTTTCCAGAGTCAAGTCTAGGTTATCTAGATCGCAAAATAGATATTTTCAGCTACTGTCTAAATCATGAGTGTGTAGAAAACTTTGTTATTGGAATGAAATAAAACAGTTGTCAGTATTCTGTGATAGCAAAAGCAGCGTGTGTTTATGGCAGATGGGAGAATGGATGACAGGATTTGGTTTTGTTCAAGTTATTCACATATATTTGTGTTTTGCTTAGACTTTAAAAATTATTTCTCTTTCTATGGGCACATAGCAATTACAGGGAAGGAGCTGAGAGTCATTCTTATTTGGCATGGATTTTCCTAATGCCGGGTCATATGTGATGAAGGGAAACCTAGAAAGAGTCTTGTGGAGTGATTAAGAACACAGACCCTGGGGGTGCCTGGGTGGCTCAGTCGGTTAAGCATCTGCCTTCAGGTGGGTCATGATCCCAGGGTCCTCGGTTGGAGCCCTGAATCAGGCTCCCTGCTCAGCGGGAAGCCTGCTTCTCCCTCTCCCACTTTCCCTGCTTGGGTTCCCTCTCTCGCTAACTCTCTCTCTGTCAAATAAATAAATAAAATCTTAAAAAAAAAAACCCACAGACCATGCAGCTTGGCTTCCTTGCATCCAATCCCAGCCCTATCATTCATTAGCTTTTTGATCTTGGGGAAGTAACTGAACTTCCTTGTGACTTAGTTTCCTCACCTTTAAAAAGGAAATAATAATGTTTTTATAATATGATGGTCAAAAAAAGATGGTATATCATTTGATTTCTATTTATTGATTGTTGGTTATGGTTCTATCCATACCTATCTAAAAAATTTCAATTTTTTTTAACCTGCGAACACACACAACACTAACTTTGATAAAACAAAGGTAATTTTGATAGACATTCTTCAGTAGGTAAATAATAGGTATCAGACTGCACCGAATTAATTAGTTCACTTACATTGGATTGCATTCTCTGGCTTCTTCAGGCTCTCAGTTACATTGGAAGATCATATTATTTAGAACTCACTACTAATGCAGGACTGAAATTTCCAAGTTGTAGTTCTTGGCCAAACACCTTCCTCACCTTTCTGTCTTTCTCAAGGAGGGCCTCTAATTTTTGTTCAAATCAGGAGATAAAATCTGAGAACGCACACTATTGTGTTCTTGGTGAGAGAGTGAAGGATTCAAGGTCCCTTTCTCCTGGTGCAGCTTCTTGTTCCTTGTATTCTACTTACCGTGGTAAGGCTTGGCCTCTGTGAGCCTTCTGCTTTGAAGGGCCCCAGGGTAGGACTGAGGAACGAGGCCAGGTGAGGGTCCAGGGGCAAGGAATGGAAGCCAGGAGCTCAGTGGGTGGTTCCTGGACCTTAAGGAAAAAGGATGGGAGGCAGGGTCGGACAGTCTTTAAGATTGGTGAGAACAGTTACTGGCATTTGGCGGACAGGAGCCAGAAAGTTGTAACAAAAGTTGATCACTGGTAACATTTGTGCTAAAAGATTTTTAGGCTCCGACTGCCTCAGCGATGCTTAACAGGGTAGAAACTTTGGATGTGGACCAAGCACTAGGTCAGGTTCTGAGTGGATCCAAAATGGATATACAAGAAGAATCCCGATTATGTGTCTATCTGTTGTGAGGAGATAAAACAGTGTTGCACCTACATGTGAATCCTGGTCAGAAGCTTTCATTTCCATAATAGAAGTGGGCTTAATGATGAGGTCTTCTAAATGTACGGATCTGGGCTCAATCCACGTGGCATCATTTTTCAGACAAACTGAGCCCCAGAGAGGTTGTCTTGTCCATCAAATATAAGATTTAAAATATAATCACCCAAATTTATTCTTAAAATGGTGACACGATGAGACTTTTCACTTTGAGACTGAGATCAAGATCAAGATATCTGTTCTCAAAAACTGAGTGCCCTCCCCGAGGGTACCTCTCTGTAGGAGGACATACATTCCTGCCCTGCTGAAGTCAAACATGGCTACTTGAGTTGTTTGGGCCTGTGAACTAGGAGCAGAAGCAACATGCCACTTTCACACAGAAGCCTTGGGAGTGCTTGCGTGGTGGGCCCTTTCACTCTTGCCTTCGTCAGCATGATTGGCAATGGTCCAGGTGTGGCGGGTCTGTTAGCCTGGTCTCAGTCGCAACTGCCCCTTGATGGGATTGTGGTGGGAACTAGAAATAAGCCTTTACTGTTGTTTTCAAAACATAGTCACCTTAGGAAGTGTGATATAGAGTTTTCCTATGAAGAGCAAAATTTTGATGCTTCCTTTCCTTATAACTTAAGGTCTGCACACAACATTCAATAATTGTTTCTTATTTTGTGGTGCCTCAAACAGGGCACCCTCTGTTCTCACCCATCAGGAGTAAGCAGTAAGGCTTATGTCACAGTGCTGTTATGATGGAGCTAGCAATGTGAATGCTTCTCTTTGTTGTTATTGTTATTTGTATATTTACATTTTTAAAATTATAATACTAAAACTGCTGGTGTTGAGCACCAGGCTTTATGATGGATTTTTTCCTTCCCTTCTCGCTTCTTTGCGTCAATGTTTCCTTCTGTTCTCCTCTCCTCCCTTCCATATTTATTTCTGCTTTGGACTGAGCACGAACGCATGCATTACTGGCTGCTTTTATCTACCTTTATGTAGTAAATCTAGAATGACCAGTTACCCAAAGAAGGAGTAAGTGGCTAGAGAACCAGACTGATTATAGTCAGTGGAGGGTCACCAGGCGTGGACATCTTTGTGAGAGGGAGTGATTAGTTTGCTCTTACACTAGGTACTGGTTATATAGAGATGAAAAGAGAAGGATTCTTCACTCAAAAACCTTAGAGTCTGGAAGGGAAATAGACATGCCAGCAAAGTACTTTGTTTGCTAAACTCGAATCTCTGTAACACTTTAATGTGGAGACAAAAGCCTTTCCTGAGAAAAGGCAGTATGAGATCCAGAGTCCAGAGCTTTCTGCCCCAGGCTTAGAGTAGATCTGGCTGATTTCACCTTCTTCGCACTCACCTACATACTATTGGTCTTACACACAACGTCAGATCTTTTAAAGGTGTGCAGAATTCCCAGGACTCAGACCCTCTTACCTACTTCCTGTGTAGGGAGGTCCAAAGTGACTAATCCTCCAGGGCTTTTATAGATCGGTTGGTGTTATAGGAGATTTTGACATGCTAGGACAGAACATCCAGTTATTCCTGCCTGTGCTTACCATGTGCCAGAATTGGAAATCCACTGCTAAATAAGACAGACAGGGTCTTTGCTCTCAAAATGCTTATGTGCTATACATTAATACTGTGAATTTCCTTCTGTACCATGCCCTAGCAAGTCATCCTCTCTTCTATTTCTCATCTTTAATTATGCATTGTTCGGTTGTTAAACCAACTTTACCAGGTAGGGTTATGCCAGGTGACAGCATAAACCAACTAATACCAACAGCGTAAAATGCCCGAGTTTACCACTTGCCTCTGCTCTCAGCTGCTGGCTGGGGGTCCTGCTCCATTCGGGCAGAGCTTTAATTGACTCCCGTCAACTGCATTACTCCTAGATACTAACTTCTGCTCAGGTTCCTTAAAGCTATGTCCCACTTACCTGATTGGCTGTCTCAGTAGAGCTGCTGAGTAGCCGACATAGCGTGGTGTCAACTTTTCTCTCTGCTATCTATTAGAACTTTAGCTAACATGATCATTTTTATAAGTATTCTCTTTAGAAACAAAGAAATGGGAGGGAAGGGAGATAAGAAGGAAAGAAAGGAAGGAAGGAGGGAAGGAAGGAAAAAACAGCTAGAGTCATGCTTACCTAGTTTCAACTTGCGAATTTTGCTTCTTTTCTTACCAATGCAGTAGCCCAAAGATAGATCAAACATCCTCATACTGTAATCCCCAAATTCAAACCTGATTTTTATCCAGTCTTTAGAAATTATTAGTCACTTACTTTATTTTGTTTATTTTTCTTTGAAAAAATAATTTATATATAGTTGCCAGATGTTTTCATCAAACTCTTCTCCAAGAAACTTGAACATATTTAGAATTCAATAAATAGTGGTTGGATAAATGAATATGAACTCTGTAGGAATCACTTATTCCACAAATGGTCCCTTACCAAAATTTCCAGAAACAAATTTTTGTATTAAATCAAAACACAAAACAAAAAACCAATTCTGCTTTTTCCCACAGAGTTTACAATAGCCTTTAGAAAATAATCTTGAACATATTTCAGTCTTGTTTATGGTAAAAATAAAAAGACATCATCACATTTTTCTTTTGAGTATTGTTTTCCTCCATAATTCACAGGCATTCTTTGTCTATTATGATTATAACTTTAAAGCCTTAATCCACTGGAATTATTCCGTATTTTCTTCCAGTTGGATAGCCAATTATGTCAGCATAATTATACTATTCTGCCCTATGAAATGAATTGCCATCACTGTCTTAGACTCACCTTTCTACATATATCCTGTTCTGCTTCACTGATCTATCGTCTGTAGTTAGGCCAGTATAATGTTTGAAAGCATTGTTGTTAACAGAAATTTAAAAATAGTAGAGACTCTCTTCACTTTTCTTATTTTTCATGATTTTCCTGATTCTTTCCAGATTTTTATTTTTCAAATATGTAATTATAAATCATTTAGCTCCAAAACCTCATCGGAATTCTAACTGGAATTGCATTTCATCTTCTGATTCATAAGCATGAAATGGATTTCCATTTATTTGTCTTCTTTTATGTTTTTTTTTTTTAAGATTTTATTTATTTATTCGACAGAGATAGAGACAGCCAGTGAGAGAGGGAACACAAGCAGGGAGAGTGGGAGAGGAAGAAGCAGGCTCATAGTGGAGGAGCCTGATGTGGGGCTCGATCCCAGAATGCCGGAATCACGCCCTGAGCCAAAGGCAGATGCTTAACCGCTGTGCCACCCAGGCGCCCCTTCTTTTATGTTTTTTTGATATAGTTTTCTTTATATAACATTTGTACCATTCCAACAATAATTTATACTGTTTTGTAAATGGAATTTTATTTATTGATTGAGTTTTAAAGATTTTATTTATTTATTTAAGAGAGAGCATGAGCTGGGGTGGGGGAGGGGAGAGGGAGAAGCAAACTTCCTGCTGAGCAGAGAGCCCCAGACAGGGCTCAGTACCAGGATGGAGCTCAATCCCAGGGCGGCTAGGTGATGACCTAAGCCAAAGCAGATGCTTAACCGACTTGAACCATCCAGGCGCCCCTGTAAATGGGATTTAAAAATTTTCTCTTTCTACCTGGTTATTATTAGTATAGAGAAAAGTGATTGATTTTTATTAGCCCTTTATTTGTTTGATTTATTATTTGCAAACATTTATTAGTTGACCTTTCCTGGGGTCTGTTTCCTGTTTTGAATATAAGAACAAGATAGATCAAGTTTACCTTGCTTATTGTTTTATTCCCATTCCAGCAGGTCTAATGAATGAATGAACGAATGAACTTCTTTTTAAAAAGAGTTGGAGAGGAGATTCAACAATCTGCTCTACTTTTCCTTTTCTTTTTAAAATAAATGTGCTTCTAACACATACAGAACTTAACACCCTTGGATTCTTGCTGCCAATAAATTGGGAAGATTCTTCAATTTTTTCCTTAGCTTTTTAAAAACAACTTTATTAGGGGCGCCTGGGTGGCACAGTGGTTGAGCGTCTGCCTTCGGCTCAGGGCGTGATCCCGGAGTTCTGGGATCGAGCCCCACGTTGGGCTCTTCCTCTATGAGCCTGCTTCTTCCTCTCCCACTCCCCCTGCTTGTGTTCCCTCTCTCACTGGCTGTCTCTCTCTCTGTCGAATAAATAAATAAAATCTTTAAAAAAAATAAATAAAATAAAATAAAAACAACTTTATTAAAGTATTTTGTGTATCATAAAAATCACTCATTTCAAGTGCACAGTTAAATAACGATTTTTAGCAAATTGACTGAGTGGTACAATTGTCACTATAAATTGGATTTAGAACAATTTGAGCCTCCTAATAAGATCCCTCACGTATAATTAATCTCCGTTCCCACCTCCATCCCCAGCCCCAGGCAACCACTAATCTATTTTTCGTTTCAATGGATTTGCTTATTCTAGACATTTCACATAAATGGGATCATATAATATGTGACCTTTTGTGACTAGGATATTTCACTTCACATAATGTTGCTGAGGTTCATTCATATTGTGGCATGTATCAGTATTTCATTCCATTACTAGTAAATAGTATTCTATTGTATGTTATACCACTTTCTGTCTATCCATTCAATAGTTAGACATTTAGATTGTTTCCACTTTTTGGTTATTATAAATAATGCTGCTGTGAACTTCAGATGCAAGTCTTTGTGTGGATAGATGTTTTCATTTCTCTTGGGTAGGTATCTAGGAGTGGAATTGCTAGTTCATTTGACTGTTTTTGAGAAAATGCCAAACTATTTCCCAAAGTGACTGTACGGTGATGTATATTATATTCCTAGCAGTAGTGTATAAAGTTTCTGATTTCTTCTTCCTTAACTCTTTCCTCCCAACTGTTGTATGATTGAGATATGATTTACATTGAGGTACAATTTATATATGATAAAATTCTCAGATCCTTTTTTTTTTTTTTAAGATTTATTTGAGAGAGAAAGAGAGTCTTAAGCAGACTCCATGCTGAGTGCAGGGCACAGAGCCTGAGTTGGGGCTTGATCTTAGAACCCTGAGATCATGACCTGAGCCGAAATCAAGAGTCAGATGCTTAACCAACTGGGTCATCCAGGTGCCCCTAAAATTCTCAGATCTTAAGTGTACAATTCAATGAGTTTTAACAAATGTATACATGTGTGTGTACAACCACTCTGTCAAGATATGGGACATTGCCATCACTCTAGAAAGTCCCCTTATCTCTTGCCCCTCAGTGGCAATTACTGTTTTGATTTTGATCATTGTGGATTAGTATCGCCTATTCTAGAATTTCACAGAAACTGACTCATACAGATGTGCTCTTTTGTGTTGACATTTTTCGCTTAACATAAGGTTTTTGAGTTTCATCAGTGTTGCTGTGTTTATTCTTAGTAATTGTTCTTTTTTATTGTTGAGAATATTTCAGTGTATAAATGCACCATATTTTATTTATCTATTTACCTGTTAATGGACATTTGAGTCATTTCTAGTTTATAGTTATTAGGGACAAAGCTACAATTGAACATTCTTATACAAATGTTTTTGTTTACATGCTTTCATTTTTCTTGTATAAATACCCTAGAGTGTAATTACTAGGTCATAAGGTAGTTGTATATTAACTACTGATATATCTGATATTGTCACCTTCTGCAATTTCTACAAGAATTACAGTTTTTAAAATATCATGTGTTTGATTTTTTAAATAATTGTATAATTTGCTGATATAGTTAATTTTATCTTTTATGATATTTTACTGATGATTTAATTTTCTTGTATAGAACTTCTAAAAAACATTTAACAATGATGGTGATATTTGGCATTCTGTTGCTGATTTGAATCGATATGGTTTTGATACATCACCATTTGGCACGATGTTTGCTTTTGGTAAGCAGTCTTTATCATACTTAAATTGTTTTAAGTTTTCCCTATTTTACGTAGTTGCTGAATTTTACCCAATACATTGTGGACATCTCTTAATATCTTCCTTTACTTCTCTTCCTTTTTTTGTTGAGATAATAAAATATGTTTATAGATTTCCTGAAAACGAACTAACTTATCATTCCTGAAATAAATCTTATAAAAGACAGAATATAGAAATAGGATTTTATAGAAGAGGAAATCCAGATGAGCAACAAACATAAAAAGAGGCTCAACCTTAGTTTTAATGAGGAAAATGCATATTAAGGTAACATCAGTATACTGCTGTTCATCCGTAAGCTTAGCAAAGATGGTGACAATACTCAGTACTGGTGAATTTTAAAGAAAAGAACACACTCATATGTGAGGGAATGTAAATTACTATAGCCTTTTGGGAAGACTATCTGGCAAATCTTTAAAAACTAATAATGCATATAATTATTAAGTCATATATCTATGATCTATGATCTAATAGTCATGGTCTTGCCTTATGCTGGAATAGCCTTATAATATTTTTCATTATTTTCATGCCTTATAAGAATTGGATTTTATATTGTGAATGAGTGAGACAGTTTTTTTTTTTTTTAAGATTTTATTTTTAGGTAATCTCTACACCCAACATAGGGCTCAAACTTACAACCCCAAGATCAAGAGTCACATGCTCAACTGACTGAGCCAGCCAGGCTCTCCAAGTGAGACAGTCCTATAACCAGAACACTGAGTTCTTGAGTAATAAATGTTACCCTTGATTAGCACGTAAACTTGAAATAACATTATAATAACATTCTAATTACCTGATCATTATCTTAATGGTGTGTAAACACCAGGATTTTGTATAGCAGCAGAGTAAGGAGTATGAGTGGCATAAATATTAAAGAGTGCCATCCTTTAAGAAATTTATAATAAAAGGGGTGCCTGGCTGGCTCAGTCGGTTAAGTGTCTGCCTTTGGTTCAGGTAGTGATCCTGGGTCCTGGGATTGAGCTCCACGTCAGGTTCTCCGCTTAGTGGGAAGCCTGCTTCTTCCTCTGCCTGTTGCTTGTTCTCGCTCTCTCTCTGTCAAATAAATAAATAAAATCTTTTTTTAAAAAAGAAATTTGTAATAAAAAACATATGCTGCTCTTAAATGGACAACTCCAAGAATTGATGAGATATTTGCTTTATAAAAGCAATCACTAATGCTTAAATTATAACTTTAAACTGTGAAGTTTACAACATAGAAAGGTTTCTTGTATTGAATGCCCATGGCTTCTGGCAATAATGTCTTATAATAGAGAAGAAAAGAAAGTGCTCTGTTTTTCATAGTCTAACTAGAATAATTTAAAGATAGCGTGTGTTCTTTATTTTCCATTCTCTTTTTAAAAAACAGAGTTTTTTCATAAAATGTGCATTTTCTCCCTAACATACTAGATTTCTTTTTATTTAGACTTAATTTAAGTATTCAGTAATAGTAGCATAATGTTTGGATACAGACTCAAGCTGAATCTTATCTTCCTCAATATTAATACAAAGTCAGTTTTATATTATTTTGTATAATGGCAAGAACTAGAAAAATCTGCAGCCCATTAGTAGGGAAATAGTTGGATAAAATCCATATCATGCACTCATGCCTTGATATTTATTTTTATTTTTTTTAAAGATTTTATTTATTTATTTATTTGAGAGAGAGAGAGAGAGAGGGAGAGGGTGAGCATGAGCAGGGGGAGGGGCAGTGTCCCAGTGGGCGTCTTTTGAATCTCTTCCCTTGCCTATGAGAGTGTAAACAAATATGTACATGTTGTGTAAACAAATATATACGTGATTATAAACAAATATATACATCTTATAAAATTTGTATTATGCTACCTACATTTCTCAGCCACTTGCTTATTTCACTAAAAACAAAAGACAAAAAACAAACCCAAGATCAATAGATAAAGATCTAACTCATTCTTTTGGTTACTCATAAAAGTTCCAAGGCAGGGGAGCCTGGGTGGCTCAGTCGGTTAGCATCTGACATTGGATCAGTGTCCTGGAATAGAGCCCTCTGTCCAGCTCCCCGCTTGGTGGGGATTCTCCTTGTCCCCCTGCTCCTCCCCGTGCTCATGCTCACCCTCTCCCTCTCTCAGATAATTTCCTGGCTGAGGATTGGGGATGTCAAAGGAAAAGTGGAAGGGAGTCGAGTTTAAAAAAAAAAAAAAAAAAAAAGGAAACAAGGATAAAAACAATATTTTGAAAAGAAAATTATTTTAAAAGAGTATAAATATTTATGTAAAATAATACTGCAAAACTTTATAATGATAAAATTTAGAAACAGTACAAGTAATTAATGTAATGAATTTTTTTGTGGTTGTTAAAAATAGTGAATACATGTTTAGAATGTGTATTAAATGACAATTCATATTGTCTACTTTGTGCTAATATGATTGAGTGATGATAGGTTTTTTTTTGTTGTTGTTGTTTGTTTGTTGTTTGTTTAACCTAATAGGGAAAAAGAACTGACGTTATTTCTGGAAGTATGAATTACTGCTAGTACTTGTAGTCTGTATTACTTAAATTATACTCTTCCTGGTATAGCTGTAATTACATGAGATTTAGTCATATCTTTAATTAGATAGTAGTCTGATTGAAGGTAGGAATCACTTTTTAAGATTCTATATGTCACTCTCAGCACTCAGAATAATTCATAATTCATAATTTCAAGTGATCACCATTGAACACAGTCCATATGCAAAAATAGACAGCTTTAAAGAGGTCAAAGTGTGAGCTTTTAAAAACAGCAGGCTGTGGTGAAAGTATTCTTCACCCGGCTGCAGGGCTGGTGCTTGCCTGTTGCACTAACCAGCTCCATCACAGTGCTTGCTGGGACTTACGCTGAGTTTCTAAGAAAAGAACAGAGAGGTGAGCTAGGGCAGGACTGGTGTTAAAGGAGACTGATGTGTTTGCTAGGTCAGCAAATTAGTCCCTAATGTACAGGAATTTAGGATTTGATTTGATTAGAATTTGATTAACGTTGCTTTGATTCAAGCTGGAGACTCTACTCCAGGATATCCCATCTGGTGGATGGGCCATAGAAGCAAGAATCTCATGTTAATGTTAAAAAGTCAGGCAGGTGGCCACTTGTTGGTTCTACAAAGTCTCTAACTGTCCAGAAGCCTGGCAACTGACTGGATCGCTCAGTCTGCTCTCCCCAGTGCTGATGTAGGGAGTTCCTCTGTGGATGCTGCTGGCTGTCCTGGCCGACTGCAGGCCAGGCACGTGGGGGTCACTCTCTCCAGCACCTTCCTGCTGAGGTAATAAGTAATGAGTGAGGCTTTGTATTACACTTTCCTTTAAGGGCTTCACACTTCATTTTAGGGAACATAGCTGTTGCTTAGTTACACAGCTCTCTACTTTTGACAGAGCAGCCACTTTCTCCACTCATGGCGGGGATAGGTTTTGGAGTGTGTAAAATATTAACCAAAAAACCAAGTTATACTTCATAGTTCTCTAAAGGCCACAGAAATGTAAATAAATCAGGTTATTCCGCATAGTCGAGGGATCTGGCTTTGCATTTTTCTGTGTAATCTGTTTGTGCCTCTGTAGGAACAACAGGCCACACCTCAAGTGATGAAGCAGTTCTGTGGAGAAACCCATTTACACCAGATTCCGGATGCCATTCCCACCAGAAACGATGCCAAGAATATACTTATATTTTAAATAAATGAGAAAATCAATATCTAGATGAAGTATATATTACAAAGTAGAAATATTATATTATTGGTATATTTATCTATCCATTTTGACTAAAGTCGAGCCTGACAGAAAAATATCAATCCCTTCTTAAAATAGATAAAACACATTTTGAGGTAAATTGTTTTTCTTTCTGTTGTACTAGCCCATGCTTAAAATTTAATGATATGACAGTGTAGGGGAGGAAAAAATTTTTCTCAACCCTCTTCGGTGCCTGGCTGGGTCTGAGAATTAAACTGACAAAAAGACAGATTACCAGGAGAAAAACATACAAATATATTTAATATTAATTTTTTGTGATATGGGAGCCTTCATAAGGAAATGAAGCCCTGAAGAAGCTGTTAAGCCTGAGTATTTTTATGCTAAGTTTGATGAAGAGTGGGAAAATTTGATAAGTCAGAGAGTATGAGATTAGTGAAGTAAACTGGAGGAGACTTAGCAAGACCTGTTTGTTCGTATTCTTCTTCTCAGTGTCCACTTGTCTTCGGAGGTAAGGATGCTCCTTTCCTCCCTTACAGGGAAGACACCTCTTATACAAAGGTTCTATGACCTGTTTTAGGATGGAAGATGGGGGGAATGAGGGAAGGTCTTTCCTACTTCTGCCATTTTTTCAAACTCCATCAGCTTAAAATTTTCAACATGCCAAGTTGCCATATTTTGAGGTAGTGTATCCTGAACCCCATCAATAGGTTGAGTAGGAAAGGAATCTAAATTTCTACTTTTTTGACTCCCAGTATGCTAACTTTACTAAAACTATGAAAATAAGCAAGATATTTTCATAGCTATAATACTGATTTTTAAAACTTACATGAAGATTGTATATTAGGCTGAAGTAATTCATCGCTTTGTAGTAGGAATAAAGTGGACTCAACGTGGAGGATTTCCTCTTGTATGAGGCAAAGAAGCAAGGCAGCAAAACCCTACTTAACCACTGAACTCAAGCCCAGACTTGAATTCCTCTCTCCATATGAAGTGGCATAGCTGGGGAAGTCTGCACCTAGACTTCAATGCTCCTGAGTTCTTGGGTCCAATAATTAGCTTTAATGCTCTGCTTAAAGAACCCTGAGGATTTCTCCCTAGACATTGCAGTCATCCACGGAGACATGTTTTCTGGGTCTGCTTTTCCTTCTTCCTCATGGATGGATATCTTTCTGTCTTCCTGAAGAGTCTCTACTTCACTTAGCCTTTCTTTTTTTTAATAAATACTTTATTTATTCATTTGAGACAGAGAGAGAGAGAGAGCATGAGCAGGGGGAGGGGGAGAGGCAGAGGGAGAGGGAGAAGCAGATTCCCCGCTGAGACAGGAGCCAGCCTTGGGGCTTGATCCCAGGATCCTGGAATCATGACCTGAGCTGAAGGCAGATGCTTAACCATCTGAGCCACCCAGGTGCCCCCACTTAGGCTTTCATCTAGAGGGAGATTCAGACGATTTATAATAGGCACGAGGTACATATTCTACTTACACGATTCTGGAGGTAGGCCTTTCTCTTGATGTTTTCTGTGGTTACACATTTTATTTCTTTATCAGATTTCCAAATATACTTTCCCTTGTCTCCTTCATTCTCTTCTGCAAAGGTTTTTCTAGGCAAGGTTACCGAGCTCTACTGGAAGTACATGGTACCCTTGCAGAATCTAAAATAAGGGCAACATCTCAGAGATATTGTGGGTTTGGTCCCAGACCACTGTAACAAAGTAAATGCAATAAATAAAGTCAAATGAATTTTTTGGTTTCCCAGTGCATATAAAATTTATGTTTGTACTAAACTGTAGTCTATTATATCTAAAGTGTACAATAACATTATATCTAAAAAATGTACATACCTTGATTTAAAAATACTTTATTGCTAAAAAATGCTGACCATCATCTGAGCTTTCAGGGAGTCATAATCTTTTTGCTGGTGGAGGGTCTGGCCTCCATGTTGATGGCTGCTGACTGATCAGGGTGGTGGTTGCTGAAGGTTGGGGTGGCTGTGGCAATTTTAAAAAATAAGACAATGACAACAGTAAAGTTTGCTGTATCAATGACTCTTCCTTTCACGAACAATTTCTCTGTAGCATGTGATGCTGTTTTTTTTTTTTATTTTTTTTTTTATTTTTATTTTTTTATTTTTATTTTTTTAAATGATTTTTTATTGTATTATGTTAGTCACCATACAGTACATCCCCGGTTTCCGATGTAAGGCTCGATGATTCATTAGTTGTGTATAACACCCAGTGCACCATGCAATACGTGCCCTCCTTACTACCCATCACCGGTCTATCCCATTCCCCCACCCCCCTCCCCTCTGAAGTCCTCAGTTTGTTTCTCATAGTCCATAGTCTCTCATGTTTCATTCCCCCTTCTGATTACCCCCCCTTTCTTTATCCCTTTCTTCCCCTACCGATCAACCTAGTTCTTATGTTCCATAGATGAGAGAAATCATATGATAGTTGTCTTTCTCTGCTTGACTTATTTCACTTAGCATTATCTCCTCCAGTGCTGTCCATGTTGTAGCAAATGTTGAGAACTCGTTCTTTCTGATAGCTGAGTAATATTCCATT
>NW_024425119.1:28802783-28858711 GCF_017311325.1 Ursus maritimus
AAGATAAACGGAAGGGAGGGAGCGCCGTGTTCGGGGCGCCGGGAAGCGGTAGCCACTTGCAGGGAGAGGGCGGGCTCACGGTCGGCACCGCAAAACAGCAGCTGAGACCGTGGGCCGGTGCGCCGCGCCACCAGGCATCTCGCGGAGTACCGGAACCCGGTGCGCTCACTGGATCCAGACTGAGACCGGGAGATCCGGGAGCGCCGCGGGCGGCTGGCGGCTGGCGGCTGGCGGCTGGCGGCATTAGAAACACAAAGGGACAGAGACGCGCCGGCCCTGGAAGTGAGGGCTGGGACGCCGGGTGGGGCGCACATCCCGGACGCTGCAGGGTTGAGCAGCACCAACAGTAACAGAGTTAAAGTGGCCAGAACATTAGTACAGAATGGGCCGCAATCCCTCTGTTCTGTGACAGGAGGCTGAAAGTCGCCGCTGCTGCTCTGACCCTCAGAAGAGGCATAGCCGGCCGCCAGGAAAAGCCGCCAGAGAACAAAAAGCCTGGAAATACCGGCTCACAGCGTGCTCCATCCCCATCCCCGCAGGGGACGCCGAGACTCTACCCAAACAGGGTTGCCTGAGATCGGGCGCGGCAGGCCCCTCCCAGAAGGCAGGCTGAAAAATCAAGAAGCCCACAACCCGGCGCCTGCGTGGCGCACGGTCATTGAGCGCCTGCCTTCGGCTTAGGGCGTGATCCCGGCTCCGGAAGGAGAGGCCTCATCGGGCTCCTCCGCTGGGAGCCTGCTTCTTCCTCTCCCACTCCCCTGCTTCTGTTCCCTCTCGCCTGGTTGGCTGCCACATAAATAAATAAATAAATACTTTAAAAGAAGCGCCCACATCCCTAAGATCCCTATAAAACAAGGGCACGGCCTGGGACCCAGTCAATAATTTGGGCTCTGGAAACCCCCAACCTCTCTTCATCAGAATGACAAGAAGGAGAAGCTCCCCCAGCAAAGAAAAGACAGTGATTCTGTGGCCTCTGCCACAGAAATAATGGATATGGATGTAACCAAATTATCAGAAATGGAATTCAGAGTAACGATGGTCAAAATGATGAGTAGAATTGAAAACTATTAACGAAAAGGTTACTGAGAATATAGATTCCTAAGGACAGAAATGAGAGCGAATCTGACAGAAATTAAAAATTCTATGAGCCAAATGCAGGCAAAACTAGAGGCTCTGACGGCCAGGGTCGCAGAAGCAGAGGAACGGGTTAGTGAATTGGAGGATGGGTTAATAGAGGAAAAAATGAAAATAGAAGATGGTCTTAAAAATCCACGCCTACGAATGCAGGTTACGGGAGAGATTGACTCAATGAAACGATCCAATGTTAGAATCATCGGCATCCGAGGGTAGGAGAAAAACAGAGGTCTAGAAGAGATATTTGAACAAATTATAGCTGAAAACTTCCCTAATCTAGCAAGGGGAAACAAACATTCGTGTCCAAGAGGCAGAGAGGACCTCCCAAGCTCAACGCGACAAACCTACGCCACGTCACGTCATGGTGCAATTTGCAAATATTAGATGCAAGGATACAGTATTGAAAGCGGCCAGGGCAAAGAAATTTCTCACGTACCAAGGCAAAAGCATCAGAATTACGTCAGACCTGTCTACACAGACCTGGAATGAGAGAAAGGGTTGGGGGAGCATATTTAAAGCTCTTTCAGAGAAAAACATGCAGCCAAGGATCCTTTATCCAGCAAGGCTGTCATTCAGAATTGATGGAGAAATAAAGACATTTCAGAATCGCTAGTCACTAACCAATTTTTGTAACCACGAAACCAGCCCTACAGGAGATATTACGGGGGGTTCTATAAAAGTAAAAAGGCCCCAAGAGTGATACAGAACAGAAAGTCACAGCCAATACAAACAAAGACTTTACTGGCAACATGGCAACATTAAAATCATATCTCTCAGTAATCAGTCTTAATGTAAATGGTTTGAACCATCGCATAAAACGCCACAAGGTTGCAGATTGGATAAAAAGAAATGACCCATCCATTTGCTGTCTACAAGAGATATTTCAAAACCCAAGATACATTCAGACTGAGAGTAAGGGGATGGAGTCCATTCTTTCACGCAAATGGACTCCTCAAAAGAAAGCTGGGGTAGCAATTCTCATATCAGATAAATTTGATTTAAACCAGACTATAGTTAGAGATGCAGAAAGGGCACTATATTATTCTCCATGAAGTATTCAACAAGTGGATATGACAATTATCAAATATATATGACCCTCCAACAGGGGAAGCAGACAAGATACACAAGCCAACTCTTAACCAGAATAAAGAAGACATATAAATAAAAATACATTAATAGTAGGGGACCTCAACACTCCACTATCAGAAATAGACAGAACACCCTGGCAAAAACTAAGCAAAGAATCAAAAGGCTTTGAAGCTGCCATACTCGGGAGTTGGACCTCATAGATATATATAGAACTACACCCCAGAACCAAAGAATACTCATTCTATTCTAATGCCCATGGAACATTCTCAAGAATAGACCATGTTCGCGGACACAAAGCAGGATACTCAACGCGATACCAAAAGATTGAAATTATCCCCTGCATATTCTCAGACCACAACGTCCGCAAATTGAATCCAACCACAAGGAAAAATTTGGAAGAAACTCAAACACTTGGAGACTAGAACCATCCTGCTCAGGAATGACCTCGGATAAACCAGGAAATCAAAAATCAAAATTAAACAATTTATAGGAATAATGAGAATGAAAATCACAGTCCAAAACCTATGGGATACTCCCAAAGGCAGTCTAAGGGGAAATACATAGCCATCAAGCTCTCACTCAAAAGAATAGAAAAATCTAAATGCAGTTTTTATATTCTCACCTCAAGAAGCTGGAACAGCAACAGAGGGACAAGGCCTAATCCACGCGTTAGCGAGGAAGCAGTTGACCAAAATTAGAGCTGAAATCAATCAAGCAGAAACCAAGGAAGTACAGTGAGAGCAGATCAACATGGACTAGAAGCTGGTTCTTGGAGAGAATCAATAAAATTGACAGACCACTAGCAAGACTTATCCAAAAAGAAAAGAGAAAGGACCCAGATTATTAAAATTATGAAATGAAAAAGGAGGAAGATCACTGACGCACCATTGAGGATTGGAAGGATTATTAGAAATTTTATCAACAGCTATATGCCAATAAACTCAATCTGGAAGAGATGGAATCCTTCCTGGAAACCTATAAACACCAGATTGAAACCGAAGAAATTGATTCCTTAAACAGAAGCCAATTAATTATGAAGAAATTGAGTCAGTGATAAAACAACCTTCCAAAATAACAAAACTCCAGGCACGGACGGTTTTCCTGGGAATTCTACCAAACATTCAAAGAAGAAATAATACCTATTCTCCTAAAGCTATTTCAAAAATAGAAACAGAAGGAAAGCTACCAAACTCATTCTATGAGGCCAATATTTTGATCCCCAAACCAGGCAAAGACCCCATCAAAAAGGAGAATTACAGACCGATTTCCCTAATGAATATGGACGCCAAAATCCTCAACAAGATACTTGGCTAATAGAATCCAACAGTACATTTGTGATTATCCATCACGATCAAGTGGATTCATACCTGGGATGCAAGCGTGGTTCAATATTCGCAAATCAATCAGCGTGATACATCATATCAACAAGAAAAGACTCAGGAACCATATGATCCTCTCAATCGATGCAGAAAAAGCATTTGACAAAAATACAGCATCCTTTCCTGATTAAAACCCTTCAGAGTGAGGAATAGAAGGTACATTTCTCAATCTCATAAAAGCCATCTATGAAAAGCCTACTGCAAATATTATTCTCAATGGGGAAAAGCTGGAAGCCTTTCCCTTAAGATCAGAACTCGACAAGGATGCCCACTCTCGCACTATTATTCAACATAGTACTAGAAGTCCTGCAACAGCAATCAGACGACAAAAAGGGATCAAAGGTATTCAAATTGGCAAAGAAGAAGTCAAAATGTCTCTCTTTGCAGATGACATGATACTCTATATGGAAAACCCAAAAGAAGCCACTCCCAAACTATTAGAAGTTATAGAGCAATTCAGTAACGTGGCGAGGATACAAAATAAATGCTCAGAAATCAGTTGCATTTCTATACACGAATAACGAGACCGAAGAAAGAGAAATTAGGAATCCATCCCATTTACATAGCACCAAAAACCATACGTTACCTTGGAATTAACTTAACCAGAGACGTAAAGGACCTATATTCTAGAAACTATAAATTACTCTTAAAAGACATTGAGGAAGACATAAAAAGATGGAAAGATATTCCATGCTCATGGATCGGAAAAATTAACATAGTTAAAATGTCCATGCTACCCAGAGCAATCTACACTTTCAATGCTATCCCGATCAAAAATACCAAGGACATTTTTCAAAGAACTGGAACAAACAGTCCTAAATTTGTATGGAAACAGAAAAGGCCCCGAATCTCCAAGGAACTGTTGAAAGGAAAACAAAGCTGGGGCATCACAATGCCGGATTTCGAGCTGTACTACAAAGCTGTGATCACAAAGACAGCATGGTACTGGCACAAAAACAGACACATAGACCAATGGAACAGAATAGAGAGCCCAGAAATGGACCCTCGGCTCTTTGGGCAACTAATATTTGATAAAGCAGGAAATATCCGGTGGGAAAAGACAGTCTCTTCAATAAATGGTGCTGGGAAAATTGGACAGCTACATGCAAAGAGAATGAAACTTGACCACTATCTCACACCAGCAAAATAAACTCCAAATGGATGAAAGACCTCGATGTGAGACAGGAATCCATCAAAATTCTAGAGAAGAACATAGGCAACAACCTCACGACATCGGCAAAGCAACCTTTTTCATGACACATCCCCAAAGGCAAGAGAAACAAAAGATAAAATGAATTTATGGGACTTCATCAAGATTAAAAGTTTCTGCACAGCCAAGGAAACAGTCAGAAAAACTAAGAGGCAGCCACGGAATGGGAGAAGATATTTGCAAATGACACTACAGATAAAGGACTGGTATCCAAGATCTACAAAGAACTTCTCAAACTCAATACACGAGAAACAAATAAACAAATCAAAAAATGGGCAGAAGATATGAACAGACACTTTTCAGAAGACATACAAAATGGCTAACAGACACAAGAAAAATGTTCAAAATCATTAGCCATCAAGGAAATTCAATTCAAAACCACACTGAGATACCACCTACGCCAGTTAGAATGGCAAAAAATAGACAAGGCAAGAAACAACAATTGTTGGAGAGGATGTGGAGAAAGGGGATCCCTCCTACATTGTTGGTGGGAATGCAAGCTTGGTACAGCCACTCTGGAAAACAGTGTGGAGGTCCCTTAAAAGTTAAAAATTGAGCTACCCTATGATCCAGCCATTGCACTACTGGGTATTTACCCCAAAGATACAGACGTAGTGAAGAGAAGGGCCATATGCACCCCAATGTTCATAGCAGCAATGTCCACAATAGCTAAATTGTGGAAGGAGCCGAGATGCCTTCAACAGATGACTGGATTAAGAAGTTGTGGTCCATATATACAATGGAATATTACTCAGCTATCAGAAAGAACGAAGTTCTCAACATTTGCTACAACATGGACAGCACTGGAGGAGATAATGCTAAGTGAAATAAGTCAAGCAGAGAAAGACAACTATCATATGATTTCTCTCATCTATGGAACATAAGAACTAGGTTGATCTGGTGAAGAAAGGGATAAAGAAAGGGGGGTAATCAGAAGGGGGAATGAAACATGAGAGACTATGGACTATATGAGAAACAAACTGAGGACTTCAGAGGGGAGGGGTGGGGGAATGGGATAGACCGGTGATGGGTAGTAAGGAGGGCACGTATTGCATGGTGCACTGGGTGTTATACACAACTAATGAATCATCGAGCCTTACATCGGAAACGGATGTACTGTATGGTGACTAACATAATAAATAAAAATCATTTAAAAAATAAAAATAAAAAATATAAAAATAAAAAAAAATAAAAAAAAAAAAACAGCATCACATGCTACAGAGAAATTGTCCGTGAAAGGAAGAGTCATTGATACAGCAAACTTTACTGTTGTCATTGTCTTATTTAAAATTACCACAGCCACCCCACCTTCAGCAACCACCACCCTGATCAGTCAGCAGCCATCAACATGGAGGCCAGACCCTCCACCAGCAAAAGATTATGACTCTCCTGAAAGCTCAGATGATGGTCAGCATTTTTTAGTACAAAGATTTTTAAATCAAGGTATGTACATTTTTAGAATATAATGTTATTGTACACTTTAGATATAATAGATCACATTAACAAATTTTATTAACGTACACTCAAACCAAAATTCATTTGGTTTTTTTATTGTATTTGTTACAGTGTCTGGGACCAAACACCAAATATCTTGAGATGTGTTGCTTATTTTTTGATTCTGGGTGGCTCATGTCTTCCAGTAGAGCTCTGAACCTTCTCCAGAAAACTTTGCAGAAGAGAATGAAATGAAGGGAAAGTATATTTGGAAATCTGATAAAGAAATAAAATGTGTAACCACAGAAAACATCAAGAGAAAAGGCCTACCTCCAGAATCGTGTGGGTAGAATATGTACCTCGTGCCTATTATAAATCGTCTGACTCCCCTCTAGATGAAAGCCTAAGTGGGGGCACCTGGGTGGCTCAGATGGTTAAGCATCTGCCTTCAGCTCAGGTCATGATTCCAGGATCCCGGATCAAGCCCCAGGCTGGCTCCTGTCTCAGCGGGAATCTGCTTCTCCCTCTCCCTCTGCCTCTCCCCCTCCCCTGCTCATGCCTCTCTCTCTCTGTCTCAATGAATAAATAAAGTATTTATTAAAAAAGAAAGGCTAAGTGAAGTAGAGACTCTTCAGGAAGACAGAAAGATATCCATCCATGAGGAAGAAGGAAAAGCAGACCCAGAAAACATGTCTCCAGGATGACTGCAATGTCAGGAGAAATCCTCAGGGTTCTTTAAGCAGAGCATTAAAGCTAATTATTGGACAAGAACTCAGGAGCATTGAAGTCATGCAGGATCTTCCCAGCTATGCCACTTCATATGGAGAGAGGAATTCAAGTCTGGGCTTGAGTTCAGTGGTTAAGAGTTTTGCTGCCTTGCTTCTTTGCCTCATACAAGAGGAAATCCTCCACGTTGAGTCCACTTTATTCCTACTACAAAAGCGATGAATTACTTCAGCCTAATATACAATCTTCATGTAAGTTTTAAAAATCAGTAATATAGCTATGAAAATATCTTGCTTATTTTCATAGTTTTAGTAAAGTTAGCATACTGGGAGCATCAAAAAGTAGAAATTTAGATTCCTTTCCTACTCAACCTATTGATGGGGTTCAGGATACACTACCTCAAAATATGGCAACTTGGCATGTTGAAAATTTTAAGCTGATGGAGTTTGAAAAAATGGCAGAAGTAGGAAAGACCTTCCCTCATTCCCCCATCTTCCATCCTAAAACAGGTCATAGAACCTTTGTATAAGAGAGTGTCTTCCTGGGGAGGAAAGGAGCATCTTACCTCCGAAGACAAGTGGACACTGAGAAGAAGAATACAGAACAAACAGGTCTTCTAAGTCTCCTCCAGTTTACTTCACTAATCTCATACCTCTGACTTATCAAAATTTTCCCACTCTTCATCAAACTTAGCATAAAAATACTCAGGCTTAACAGCTTCTTCAGGGCTTCATTTCTTATGAAGGCTCCCATATCCAAAAAATTAATATTAAATATATTTGTATGTTTTCTCCTGGTAATCTGTCTTTTGTCAGTTTAATTCTCAGACCCAGCCAGGCACCGAAGAGGGTTGAGAAAATTTTTCCTCCCCTACACTGTCATATCATTTAGAATTTAAAAGTACAAAGAAAAACAATTTACCTAAATAGAATGTTTTATCTATTTTAAAGAGGATTGATATTTTTTGTCAGGCTCGACTTTAGTCAAAATGGATAGATAAATATTACCAATAATATAATATTTCTACTTTGTAATATATACTTCATCTAGATATTGATTTTCTCATTTATTTAAAATATAAGTATATTCTGGCATCGTTCGTGGGAATGGCATCCGAATCTGGTGTAAATGGGTTTCTCCACAGAACTGCTTCATCACTTGAGGTGTGGCCTGTTGTTCCTACAGAGGCACAAACAGATTACAATGAAAATGCAAAGCCAGATCCTCGACTATCGAATAACCTGATTTATTTACATTTCTGTGGCCTTTAGAGAACTATGAAGTATAACTTGGTTTTTTTGGTTAATATTTTACACACTCCAAAACCTTTCCCCTCATGAGTGGAGAAAGTGGCTGCTCTTGTAAAAGTAGAGAGCTGTGTAACTAAGCAACAGCTATGTTCCCTAAAATGAAGTGTGAAGCCCTTAAAGGAAAGTGTAATACAAAGCCTCACTCATTACTTATTACCTCAGCAGGAAGGTGCTGGAGAGAGTGACCCACGTGCCTGGCCTGCAGTCGGCAGGACAGCCAGCAGCATCACAGAGGAACTCCCTACATCAGCACTGGGGAGAGCGAGACTGGGATCCAGTCAGTTGCCAGGCTTCTGGACAGTTAGAGACTTTGTAGAACCAACAAGTGGCCACCTGCCTGACTTTTTAACATTAACATGAGATTCTTGCTTCATGGCCCATCCACAGATGGGATATCCTGAGTAGAGTCTCCAGCTTGAATCAAAGCAACGTTAATCAATTCTAATCAAATCAAATCCTAAATTCCTGTACATTAGGGACTAATTTGTGTGACCTAGCAAACACATCAGTCTCCTTTAACACCAGTCCTGCCCTAGCTCACCTCTCTGTTCTTTCTTAGAAACTCAGCGTAAGTCCCAGCAAGCACTGTGATGGAGCTGGTTAGTGCAACAGGCAAGGCACCAGCCCTGCAGCCGGGTGAAGAATACTCTCACAGCCTGCTGTTTTAAAAGCTCACACTTTGACCTCTTCGATATCTGTGCACAGTTTCATGGCTCCCCGCTTCGTACCTCAATACTCAGCGCTGGAGATGTTCATTTGTAGAGATCCAGATGCGTCTTCCTGCGTCTCAGGCTGGTTCCGTGGTTGTTTAGGCTGGTCTGGTACCTATCCAGCTCGACTCGGAGGACCGGCTGAAAACGGTGTCTCCTACTCCTCCGCCATCTTAACTCCTACCCCCTGTGATGCTGTTTGATAGCATTTTACTACAGTATAACTTTTTTCACAATTGGAGTCAATCCGCTCAAACTCACTGCTGCTTTATCGACTAAGTTAAGGCAGTATTCTAAATCCTTTGTTGTCATTTCGACAATCTTCACAGCATCTTCACCAGGAGAGATTCCACCCCAAGATCCCACTTTCTTTGCTCATCCATATGAAGCATCTCCTCATCTGTTAAAATTTTATCATGAGATGGATGCAATTCAGTCCCATCTTTAGGCTCTGCTTCTAATTCTAGCTCTCTGGCTATTTCCACCACATCTGCAGTTCCTTCCTCCCCTAAAGCCTTGAACATCTCGGAGTCATCCATGTGAGTTGGAATCAGCTTCTTCCAAACTCCTGTTCATGTCAATCTTTGACCTTCCCATGAATCACAAATGTTGTTAATGGATCTAGAATGGCGAATCCTTTCCAGACGGTTTTAAATTTACTTTGCCCAAATCCATCAGAAGAATTAGTATCTATGGCAACTGTAGCCTTATGAAATATATTTCTCAAATAAGACTTGAAAGTTGGAAGTTACTTCTTTTTCCGTGGGCTACAGAATGGGTGTTATGTTAGCAGATGTGAAAACAACATTAATCTTGTATATCTCCGTCAGATCTCTTGGGTGACCAGGTGCATTGTCAACCAGCAGTAATATTTTGAAAGAATTCTTCTTTTCAGAGCTGTACATTTCAACAGTGGGCTTAAAATATTTAGTAAACCATGTTGTAAACAGATGTGCTGTCATCCAGACTTTGTTGTTTTTTTTTTTTTTTTTTTTTAAAGATTTTATTTATTTATTTGACAGAGAGAGACAGCCAGCGAGAGAGGGAACACAAGCAGGGGGAGTGGGAGAGGAAGAAGCAGGCTCCCAGCGGAAGAGCCTGACATGGGGCTCGATCCCAGAACTCTGGGATCACGCCCTGAGCCGAAGGCAGACGCTTAACGACTGAGCCACCCAGGCGCCCCCAGACGTTGTTGTTCTGTTTACAGAGCAAAGGTAGAGTAGATTTAGCATAATTCTTCAGGGCCCTAGGAGTTTTGGAAATGGTCAATGAACACTGGCTTCACCTTAAAGTCACCAGCTGCATTACAGCCAGCCTGTCCTTCAAAGCTTTGGCACCGAGCATTGACATTTCCTCTAGCGGTGAAAGTCCTAGATGGCAGTCTTCTTCCCATGGAAGTCTATTTCATCTGTATTGAAAATCTGCTGTTTGGTGTAGCCACCTGTACTAATGATCTTAGCCAGATCTTCGGGTAACTTGCTGCAGCTTCTCCGTCAACACTTGCTGCTTCATCTTGCACTTTTCTGTTATGGAGACGGCTTCTTTCCTTAAACCTCATGAACCAACCTCTGCTAGCTTCACACTTTTCTTCTGCAGCTTCCTCACCTCTCTCAGCCTTCATGGAATTGAACAGAACCAGGGTCTTGCTTTGAATTAGGCTCTGGCTTAAGGGAATGTCACAGCTGGTTTGATCTTCTATTCAGACTACTCAGACTTTCTTCATATCAGCAATAAGGCTATTTCCCTTTCTTATTTGGGTGTTCAGTGGAGTAGCCTCAAGAACTTTTCTTTTCCATTCACAACTTGGCTGTTTGGTGCAAGAGGCTTAGCTTTTGGACTATTTCCACTTTCGACATACCTTCCTTACTGAGCTTAATTATTTCTAGCTTTTAATTTGAAGTGAGAGATGTGTGAGACTTCCTTTCACTTGAACATTTATAGGGTTATTAACTGGCCTAATTTCAATATTGTTGTGTCTCAGGGAATAGGGAGGCCTGAGGAGAGGGGGAGAGATGGGGGAACGTCTGATTGATGGAACAGTCAGAACACACACAATATTTAATATTATGTTCATAACATATTATGTTAATTAATTGAATTAATATTCACAATATTAATATTATGTTCATTGTCTTATATGGGTGTGGTTTGTGGTGTCCCAAAGCAATTACAGTAGTTACATCAAAGATCACTGATCACAGATCACCATAACAAATGTAATAATAATGAAAAAGTTTGAAAATATTGTTAGAATTACCAAAACATGACACAGAGACACAAAGTGAACAACTGTGGTTGGGAAAATGGCACTGATAGACTTGCTCAATACACAAACCTTTAATTTGTTTAAAAAAACCCTAGTATCTGCAATGTGCAATAAATCAAAGTACAATAAAATGAGGTATGCTTGTAGAGACTTTTCCTTTAGTAATTCACAACTCTGGTCTCAGCAGGTTACATTTTCCTCCTAACATTTCTGGTTTCTGGCTTGCCAATGCAAAACTCTGTGCCATCTTCTAAAAGATCACCCTTTGTAAGCATCTTATTAAAAATAAAAGATAGCAGGGTTGGGGGTGGCTCAGTCGGTTAAGGTCTGCCTTCGGCTCAGGTCATGATCTCAGGGTCCTGGGATTGAGCCCCATGTCAGCCTCTCTGCTCAGTGTGGAGTCTGCTTCTCCTTCTCCCTCTGCCCCTCCCCCACATTCGTACACACACACTCTCTCTCTCTCAACTAAATAAAATCTTAAAAAAAAAAGCTAGCATTTATTGAATGCTTATTCTGTAACATATGTGATCTCATTTATTCCTTATAATAATGTTCTTTTGTATTTCAGTTTGTAACATTGCCTCCTGTCGCATTCTCTGGTGGAATAGATAGATACATATTTAACTTTACTGTAGCTTTAAAGGATTTTCAAGGGAGGAGTAAAAATACATGTGTCGATCTATCTTTACCCAGAAGTTGGAATATCACTTTCTGCAGTGGAATCATGAGTTTAGGTATATTTTAGTGCTTGGAGACAGACTGAAAGAACTAAATAGGTGTTTATAAAAAAAAAAACAAAACCCATTCTTTACTAATTTGTCATATTGAATGCCATGCTGTATAGTGATTCTGGCTATAAAAAGAAAACAATTACTTTTAGACTTTTTTTTTTTTAATGATTTTTTATTATATTTTGTTAGTCACCATACAGTACATCCCTGGTTTCCGATGTAAGGCTCGATGATTCATTAGTTGTGTATAACACCCAGTGCACCATGCAATACGTGCCCTCCTTACTACCCATCACCGGTCTATCCCATTCCCCCACCCCCCTCCCCTCTGAAGTCCTCAGTTTGTTTCTCATAGTCCATAGTCTCTCATGTTTCATTCCCCTTCTGATTACCCCCCCTTTCTTTATCCCTTTCTTCCCCTACTGATCATCCTAGTTCTTATGTTCCATAGATGAGAGAAATCATATGATAGTTGTCTTTCTCTGCTTGACTTATTTCTAGACTTTTTTTTTTGAATTAACATTTGAAATCATTAGAAGTTATTATCAGGAGCCCTTTATTTTGTGCATATGAATGCAGAAAGACAGCTTGTTGGTTATCTTATGCACTTAGGTACTATCTTATGAAGGATTGTATTTTAACACATTTTCAAATTCACCTAAGCTAATGATTCTATCAGAAAATAAAATTTTTCTACCCACTGGCTTTTGGAACATAATTCAAAATCTTTTTAGCAACTTTTGCTTTTATAATTGGCATTTACTTGTTATTCTAATAGAGCAAAACACTGACCTATGTAATTTTAGTGCAATTAAATTTTTCTCTTTATGTTTATATGTACTTCATCAGTTTAGCAAAAGCCATAGCAAAACTTCGAAATCCCTGCCTGCAGCAGATTGTAGGGGAAGAAGTATCTGCTGATTTGTCTGCAGTGTAAGACCCTGGTTCTGGCAGAATTGTGCTGGTAAATTGCTCAAAGATGCCGTCTGTTTACTAAGACTAGTGTTGCAGCTGTTTTTAATTAGCTGTTACAAATGATAAACTGCCAGTCTATGCTTGTTAGATTTGCTTAAATTTATTCTATTCCAAATAAAGGAAATTCAAAGAATATCAATATAGAATGGAAAACTGCTCATTATCAATCAAGTTCAGGAAGGTGGTGGTAAATATCTTAATACATCCTTTTGATTTTATGGGAAGGAGAAAAACTTGATTTCCTATGGTGCAGATGATTACATCTTGTGTTCTATTTAATTTCCTAATTTTTTCTTAAATGTAAATTTCTGTTTTGAGTAGAGGATTCACTTCCAAGGAGAAGGCTCTTTGCAGTCCCCACTGTGGGCCACTGTGTATAGAAAGCATTTACTGACATAAGGAGATTTGTAGTGTTTCTATTCATAAGAGTTTTAAAAATTGTTTTAAGAAAAAGGGTTGGAAATGAAGGAGAGGTAAAAGTGTTATGATTTATCATGAAATTTGGTGAATATCATTCACAGAGCTTTATTTATCCAATGGGTTGGAAAAAAAATCCATGTTAATTTTCTTATTTTTCTGTTTTTATAGGACTTTACACCATTTTGCTGTTAGTTTTATTTATTATTATTATTATTTTTTTTTTTTTTTTTTTTTGAAGAGAGAGGGAGAACATGTGAGTGGGTGGAGGGACAGGAGAGAATCTTCAAGCAGACTCCCCAAGGAGTGAGGAGACTGATGTGGGGCTTGATCTCACCACCCATGAGATCATGACCCATAAGATCATATCCTGAGTGGAAACCAAGAGTGAATGCTCAACGAACTGAGCCACCTAGTTGCCCCTTGCTTTTAGTTTTAAAAGACCAATATTAGGGATGCCTGGCTGGCTCAATCAGTAGAGCATATGACTCTTGATCTCAGGGTTGTGAGTTCAAGCCCCAAGTTGAGTGTAGAGCTTACTTAAAAAAAAAAAATTATGACATGCTGAAAGGTCACATGATGGTTTAGCATTTTGGGGTACCTGGCTGGTTCAGTTGGTGGAGCATATGACTTAATCTTGGGGTTGTGAGTTTGAGCCCTGTGTTAGGTGTAGAGATTACTTAAAAATAAAATCTTTTTGAAAAAGAACAATATTGATGCTCATAGTCAGGACTGTTGAAGAAAGCTGACATTCTAGGTTACTGTAAAGTGTCTAAATGGTGATGGTATGTAAGGCAGTGCCTTGCAAGAACTTTTATTGATTTGATTTCATGGTACACTGATTTCTTGCTACTATATAGCCTTAAATAGTTATTAATCGACTATGTCTAAAATGTATGGAAGATGATTGTTTTCCATCCTAGGTGAAGACCTAATGAACATTTGCTTAAAATCACAGCAAAGGAACTTTAGACTTCAGAAAAGCAAAGTAAGGATGATGGGAATCCTTTTGCATAGGATTCCTTTTACCTGAAACTTTGGAAAATAGGTAGATGAATTAGAAAGCTAAATTTTTTCAACTTTTGCTTTCTTGATTTTCATTGGAAAGTTTATGAAACCTAAATTTTCTTCAATTCATGAAACCTATTTTATGGTCTAATAGAAAAGTTATGTCACGTTAGTTATATGTTATGTATTAGTAGAGTTATATAGAGAGAGTCAACTTAGTTCCTATCAGCTACATTCCTGCAGAACCAATATTGCCTTTTTTCAATATGATTTGTTGAATTCCAGAAGTTTATTTACAAATAAATTGTCCTTTGTTATGAACGTGTTATTATATATAAGCTCTGTCCACAGGGAAGTTTCTTTACACCTGCACATGCAAGGTAAAGAACTAATCGTGCCAGCAAACAGAGGAGCAGGGCCACCCCTAGTTACCTTGCCACTTCCACAGCCTCACTACCTGGCAGGGGAAGCGGGGACTCTGCCATCTACAAGCCACTTGTACAGTCCCTCACCCAGGACCTGGGAAGTAATTTTAGAAGTAAAAAAGTCCAAAGTAAAGGTCATGTCTAATTTAAATTATTGCTTTTGTCACATTCTCTACCAGTCATAGGAATGTTTTATTATTAGTCACAAATCAAGGAATTCTTATTCTTAATTTATAATGCTTCTAAAGAGCCACACCCACTGCTAGGGTTTTGATACTTTATTAGTCACTTAGGCTAAATTATGCAAAGCATGAAATTATACAAACTGCCCCCCAAATTTTAGGGACTTGTAACAACAAGCTTTTATGTCTCATGCTCTACATGTTATAGGTAACTAAGACTTATTCCATGTCAGTGTCATTCTGAGACATGAGCCAAAGGAGCAGCCCCTCTCTGAGACTTTGCTCATCTTTTAGCAGAGGGAAAAAAAAACCCACAGTGGAAGCATGCGATGGATCTTAAAGCTCCTGCTTGAAAATAGCACACATCATGCCACACACATTTTACAAATCAAGTCAGACAGCCACCCTGAGGCTGTGCAGTTCTGCAAAGAGGGGCACCGCAAGTCATGGAGCCAAGCCTGGCATCAATGTGGCAGCGATGTATAATCTTTCCATGGTGAGGAGCAAGGAATAGTTTTGAATAGTGATACCATCTACTTATAAAATCTTGAGACTCATCTGTTTGTGTGATGAGGTCTGAATGTTGGTGGACATCTAAGGCAAAAACAGCCCTCTGTACTCATCACATTATTTAATTTTCTTTCGGGGCTTATAGGAAAATAGCCTTTCTCAACCCTTTGTGTCTGTGTGGGGCTAGAAGACTACTTATGGCCAGTGGACAATAGAGACAAGTGGTGTGTGGCACTTCCAGACCTAGCTCCCAAACATGTAGTAAAATCCCCCCTCCTCTCATTACTGTTGGGGTGAATTCAGAGGAGACTACCTCTCTAAATCACTGCTCCAGTCATCCAAGGAGATGTAACCAGGAGAACCACCTGACCAGAAACATCCACTTTGGATTATGGGATAGAACAAATGAACCTTTCTTGTCTTATGATACTAAGATTTTGTGGTTGCTTGTTCCTGTGTTACCCTATCCTGACTAATATAACTTTGCTTTATGGTTTATTTAATGATGCACATTTACTAGGGTTATATACATTCTGTTGTTGAGTGGCCAACTATGACATGCCTCCCAAATTTCTGAAAGTATACATAGATTTCTACTGTACAAATATGAATATGTGACCAAAGAACTGATTTTTAGACATTATTTGATTTTAATTAATGTAAATGTAAATGGCTACATGTGGCTAATGGCTACCATATTGGATCACAAAGCTTTAGACAGTAGGAAGCTTTTGGCTGTTTGATGTGTTATAAATCTTTCCACTATTTCAGCCATCTAAACATAAAACCAACATGTTGTCTAAATTAGACACTTTCTGAATGACAGAGTCATAAAAATGAAGAGCAGAAAGTAATCACATCTTTATATAGTGTTTCATTGGTGACAGTTTTGACATTGGAGCACTAGTCAGAGTTCTTTACTAGTACAAGTTGACATGATGGTCCATGTTAATAGGTTCCAAATACGGTGCAGAAGAACAAATGATGGAATGGACATTTTTGCCAAAGTATAAGTGTGATCTTTACTGACATAAAATAAATTTAAAATGAAGAAGGCTTCACAGTCTTAAGTTTCTAAATTTCTTCATTGTTAAGTATGTAAGATGTGTTAGGAGTCCGTAACTTTGCAAATGCTATGCCTTTGCTTAAATCTCTGTATTACATCTGTAGAGATGCTTGTGATCCCTGGAACCACTTACAGGTATTATGAAAGACTCTACATTTCTCTGTGTTTAGAAGTCCATTTCAAAGCAGGAGCTGAGTCGTGTGAAAGAAAGAATATTGGATTCAGAGCAAAATATCTGTATTCTGTTGTCCACTCTCTTGCTATGTGAATTTAGTAGGTTATTTAAATTCTCTGGGTCTCAATTTCTTCTACAGTGAACTTATGAGCTTAGACTACTCACCAACTTCTAAAATTCTATGGCTGAACATTCCTCTATGTCAGTCATATTTTTTCTCCCTAACCATTTGTTCTTTACACGTGGAATGGGATGTATTAGAACTGAGCCCACCTGTGTCAATATGACTTAACTCTTTGCTCCAGGAAATTCTTGCCCAGGAAGATTAGACAGTAAATTAATAAATAACTTCACTGTTTGCTTTAGGAAATTCTTGCAAATCAATTTATCAGGGCAAACGGTTTGCTCATCTGGGTAAACAGCTATCTTAATGGAACAATATATTGTTCATCTGGGCAAACAGCTTGACAGGTATGTAGGAGAATGCCATTATGCATCTTGAAAATGAAGCTGCTGTAAATGCTATTTTATTTTACCATCTAATTGGGAGAGAAAATATCTTAGTATGTGAGTCTAGGTATTTTTCTTGACTAGCATGAGACGCTACATAGTTTGTACATTGGTGAGGTTAATTATAACAAGATTACTGAGATCATAGACATTGGGTTAATTATAAGGTGGGTGTGCAAAATCAATTTTCTACGTCAAAGATAGTTTACAACTTTATGTAAACAAGAATTTATCTATAAAATACATTCTGAGAGATTCGTAATAAAAGTCACTTGATCTAGTCTCATATCCTAGTCACAACTGAGTTTTAAGAAAATCCAGGTCATGGGGCGCCACAGTTGTTAAGCATCTGCCTTAGGCTCAGGGCGTGATTCCAGCGTTCTGGGATCGAGCCCCACATCAGGCTCCTCCGCTAGGAGCCTGCTTCTTCCTCTCCCACTCCCCCTGCTTGTGTTCCCTCTCTTGCTGGCTGTCTCTGTCAAATAAATAAATAAAATCTTAAAAAAAAAAAAAAGGAAAAGAAAATCCAGGTCGTATTGATAACTCCATGTCAATACTGCTTGTTTGCTATTAGCGGCAAGATCAAGAATATTCCCTCATTACTTTCTTCTTTAGGTTTCAAAAAAACCTACTGTATTTATTCTCTGAGGATAGAGTGTGAGATAATCATTTTCCTGAATGAAATCCTCCTTTCTACGTACAGTTCTTTCTTCTGAAACAAGGCTTTCCTTTTCCGAAGCCTAGGTAGAAATAATCTCTTCTGGGGGATCCCTCTTATCTAGGGAACTCACTGCCTGAGCTCATTTCAGTTCATTTTCTTGAGCTGAATCAACTGAATGGCTCTACAAGTTGTCTTTTAAAGGGGTAGACTTATGGTTTTGACGATTTTTTAAAAAGATGTTATTTATTTATTTATTTATTTATTTATTTATTTATTTATTTAGCGAGAGCATAAGTGGGAGGAGGGGCAGAGAGAGCGGGAGAGAGAAAATCTCAAGCAGACTCCGTGCAGTGTGGAGCCCAATGTGGGGCTCATTCTCAAGACCCCGAGATCACAACCTTCGCCAAAATCAAGGGTCAGGCACTCAACCAACTGAGCCACTGAGGCACCCCAAGGGAGTAACTTGTTTTTATACAAAACCTGCATATAAATAAAACCACCAGGTTTCTTCATACAATATAATGAGGCCTTGATATTCCCGTGACTTGGTACCTAAATGCATAGATTCTGAGTGAATGTTGGTTGGAAGGAAGGGTGACAGAAAGGGAGAAAGGGAAGGGAGGGAAAGTTAGCAAAAAGAATTTTTTTTACTGGACTTTGGTTTGATCTTTAATCAGGAAAAGGAATGTAAAATTTATTATTTTTATACTTGGAGATCCAGAATATAACTTATGATGACTTAGGTTCCTTTTATCTACATTTTAATAGACAAAGACCCTCATTGGGTCCAGAAAAAATTTTTTTACCTGTGTTTTATACATGTTTTGTTCAAAAAACATTGAAGAGTTTCTTTCTGGTTGTAATACCCATAAAATGTGTGCATTTGAATTTTGCTTCTGATTAGACATGTTTTGCTAAGTAAGCAATCTCAAAAGAGATTACTTGCTGAGTATGTCTGTTTTTCCTTATGCTGACTCTTGAAGTCTCTGTGGTTTGCTTGGGACTGTGAATAGCCATAGTAATAAGAGACTAGCTTCTAACCCAGCCAAAGGGGGCTGAAAGCCATCAGAAATAAGATTGACTATATACATCAACTAGGGGATAGTGGTTGTCTAAGACTTTTGATCCCAAGGTTTCTTATGACATATATCACCCTGCCAACAACAAAAAAATATTTAGAACCTAGGTAGAGCTAAGGAGGAGGAAGCGTGGGTGGACAGCATCCTGGGCAGATGGAGTCCTTTTGGTTGAGCCAAGTTCACCAGGGAAGAAGACCAGATCCTAGCTTGAGGCCTGAACTTTTATGAGTAAGACACATGTTAAAAACCTCAAGGGGCCCAGTAGGCAACAGTGAGCAAGGATTTGGAGATCCTTAATTGCCCTAAATTGTGGGGGTGGGGGAAGAAAGGTGTAACTTTTTTTTCTTTTTCTATTTTTTGGGATTATCTGTATTTTCTTTAATAATGATATATATTCGTTACATGAAGGAAAGAAAAACCTAGGTTTTACATATTCACTGGCTGAATTTCAAAATCAATATGGATTTGCTCCTTTCCTACACAGTATGGCATTTTCATTTAATAGATTGCCATTAGTAATGACATCCTGTTTGGTGCAGATAGTTCAAAGCTTAAATTACAACAAAAAAGGTTTAGATGATGTAAGGGACCACTTCTTTCTCAGGGGAACTCCCCCTCACTTCCGTGCCCTAAGACCACCAGACACAGGCACACTTATGGGATAGCTTAGACACAGGCACACTTATGTCAATATGATTTATGGCTGACTTGGCACTCTACATCAGCAGAAAAGGAGGGGCAATTCATTAAATAGTGCTAGGGAAATTGATTATTTATATAGAAAATAATTAAAATAGATCTGTACTTCATTCTGTACACAAAAATCAATTTCAGGTGGATTAAGGGACTTAAATGTAAAAGGCAAAACTTTTAAACTTTTGGAAGAAAATACAGAATAACTTTATGAACTTGGAAGAGGGAAGGCTTAAATGAGACACAGAAAGTCTTAGCCAGGGAGCAAAGGACTGGGCATTGGACTACCTTGAAATCAGGGACATTATTTCATCAAAAGACATCACTGAAAGAATGGGGGGAGAAAATATTTACCGTACTTATTACTAACCAATAGTAAGGAAACAGGAACCTGTCCTTTAGAAAATGAGACCTTATGTTTTCAAAAGACACTGTAGGGGCACCTGGGTGGCTCAGTCAGTTAAGCGTCTGACTTGATTTCTGCTCAGGTCATGGTCTCAGGGTCCTGAGATTGAGCCCTGCTCAGCATGGAGTTTGCTTGTCCCTCTCCCTCTGTCCCTCCCCCCCCCACTCTCTCTCTCTCTCTCTCTCGAGAGAGAGAGAGAGAGAGAGAGAGAGAAAAGACACTGTAAAATGAGTGAATAAACAAGCCATAAATACTGGGGGAAGATATTTGCCATGCATATAACTGACAAGGTGGGGGGGACGCACTCTGTTGAAAAATGAAAAAAAAACCTTGAATAGAAACTGCACACAAATGGAAATGGAATGGTTAATAAGCTATGAAAGTGCATAGCTTCATTAGTAATCAGGGAAATGCAAATGAAACCAACAGGTGGTAAAAAACTTCAAAGTCTAAAGGTCTAAGAATAAGGATTGCAGCAGTAGGACCTCTTGGACACTGCTGGTGACAGCGTGAGTCAGTGCAGCAACGTTGGAATGCTCCGCAGCCCTGGTAGGAAGAGCTGAGGCTGTGTGTAATCAACAACCTGGCCCATACCCTAGAGCAGTGGATCTCAACCCTTCCTTACATGAGAATCTCGAAATGAGCATGCCAGAAATACTTAGGCTAGGCTTTACCCCAGGCCTGTGGATGCCTAGACCTTGTGTGCCTAAATGCCGAGAGGCACCACTGCAAACCCACAGAGGACCATGAGATATTTACACGTTTGAGGGGAACACAGTGATAATCTTTTGACACTATGTGAACTATGAGCTCAAAATAGTTCGGTTCAGTTTCAATATTAGATTGAGCTACATTCCTTTTTTTATGCAATATTTTGCAAAGCTGGGTTTTCAATGGTTTTTGTAATAAAAAGCAGATGCCATATGAAAATCAATGTGGAACAGGAAATGAGGGTGACAGGGTCCAATCTGATTCCAGGTTTGAGAAATTGTGCAGTGCCCAGTGGGGGCACACATCTTATTAGTACATAATTGTCATTATTCAAGAATGAAATGAAAATATTATTTTTTCTTTAAATTTACATTTTTTGTTCAAACAGCTACTACATTCTTAGGACATAAACATTTAGTAAAAAGAATTGTTCAGTATTTCTTTTGTCCTGGGTGCTATGAAAACATTATTGAGACACCAAATATACCTTAAACCAAGAATGTTTAGGAATCTCTGTCCCAAATCGGTTAACTCAGGATATTTGGCAATGGAGTCTGTGTGTCTGTTTTTCAAAAGCTTTCCAGGTGATTCTAGTAGGCCACTAGGGCTGAGAACCATCAGAGAGAAACTTTTGCACTTGTGAGTTAGGATAATGCTGTTCAAAGTGTGTGTATCTGGGAATCAGCACTGGCTTGCAAATCATTTCCTATACGTCTGTACCAAGATAAATATAGTTTATATTAATCACTCTTACAGTGAATAATGGTACAGTTTTTATAATCCTTTTGTAATCCTTTTTTTCTCCTGTGTTATGTTTGTTTTGGTTAAATTTATTGAAATATAATTTTATGTCTGTTAAATTTAATATTTAAAATATTACTTAAGTAAATACTGGTGAGGATGAGGAGCAATGTGAACTCCCATGCATTGCTGGTGGAAATGCAAAATGGTACAGCCACTTTGGAAGACAATTTGGTGGTTTCCTATAAAACTAAACATACTCTTGCTATACGAGCTAGTAATCATGTTCTTTGATATCTACCCAAAGGGATATGGATATGAAAACATATCCACAGAACACCTGTACATGGATGTTTACAGCAGGTTTGTTCATAGTTGCCAAAACTCGAGAGCAACTAAGATGTCCTTCAGTAGATGAATGGATAAATAAAAAGTGGTACATCCAAACAATGGGATATTATTCAGTGCTAAAAGTAAATGAGCTACCAAACCATGGAAAGACATGGAGGAAACTTACATGCATATTCCTAAATGAAAGAAGCCAATCTGAGAAGGCTAAATACATTATGATTCCAACTGTATGGCACTCTTGGAAAAGGCAAAACTATGGAGATGGTGAAAAGATCAGTGGTTGCCAGAAGTTAGCAGGGAGGGAAGGATGAATAGGCAGGGCACAGAGAATTTTTGGAGCAGTGAAATTGTTTGATACTATAAAGGTAGATTTAAGTCATTATACATTTTTCCAAATCTACACAAAGTACATCAAGAGTGAATCCTAATGTAAACTATGGACTTTGAATGATAATGATGTATCAGTGTAGGTTCAGCAATTGTAACAAATGTACCTCTCTGGTGGGGAAAGCTACGCCTATGTGGGGGCAAGGAGTATTGGGAAATCTCCATAACCTTCCTCTCAGTTTTGCTGTGTACCTAAAACTGCTCTTTAAAAAATAGTCTTAAAAAATAATTGAGGCTTATGTTTTATATTTTTCTTCTCACATTTTTCTGGGGATTTATATTTGTACAGCTTTATTAAGGTATAATTGACATACTACAAACTGTACATAAAGTGAACAGTTTGTTCAATTTTGGCAAAGGCATACACTTACTAAATCATTACCACAACCAAGATAATGAACATATCCATCAGTCCTTAATGGATTTTCATGCACCTTGGTAATACTCCTTTTTGCCCCTACACATCCCTTCCGCAACAACCCCCACCCCAACTCAGAGCAACCACTCAGGTGCTTCCTTCCGATTGGCTTACGTTCTCTAGAATGTCATATAAATGGACTCTTACAGTATGCCCTCTAGTTTTGTCTGGCTTCGTGTCTCAGCATAATTCTTTTGCATGTCATTGCATGTATTAGCTGTTCATTCCTTTTCATTGCTGAATAAAGTTCCATTGTATGGCTATACCACATTTGTTTATCCATTCACCTATTGGTGGACGTTTGAGTTGTTTCTAGTTTTTGGCTATTGCAGATAAAGTTGCTATAAACATTTACATACAAATCTTTATGTGGACACATACTTTCATTTATTTGGGTAAATAAATATCTACAAGTGGAACAGTTAGGTCGTATGGTAGGAGTATGCTTAGAGTAATTTATTTTTATTGTATTTTACAAAAGTGTTAGTTCACTAAAGATTGGAAATAAAACTATTCCTCACCACATGTATTTTGAGAAGGACTCTCCTAGGGGATAGGCACAAGAATGTTCAGAGCCACATTGCTTATAATGTCAAAGAACTAGAAGCAATCCAATTATCCATTGTCAGGAGAACAGATTATTAAAATGAGGTATCTATTCAGTAGACAATAGCAATGAAAAAAGATGAGTTATAGCTATACCAATCAAAATGGCTACATTGTAGGAATGTAAAGTTGAGTTAAAAAAGCAAATTGCAAAAGAGTGCATATGGAATGATTCCATCATAGGACTTTAAAACAAGCAATATTGAACAGTATATTATTTACAAATACATACATATATGGTAAACTACAAAAAAAAGCAAAATGGTAAATACAAAATTTAGGATCGTGTCTACTTGGGGAAGGGCTGGGGTGCAATGAGGGTGATAGGACAAAGGAAGGGCAAACAAGTTTTTGAGGCTAATGGGTCATGGTCTTTTTCTTAAACTACAGAAATTAATTTTGATTTTTTTGGTTATATTTTGTTATAAATTTTCTTTGTGTATATTTGATATATAACAACAAAATTTTGAAAAATCTCAGAATAGTTTGAAAGGGAGTTTTGTTCAGCAAGACAGAAGGTGCCAATTACAAACCAGCAAGGATACAAAAAAAAAAAAAAACCTTCTAGGCTTTAAGTAAGTATATATTTGAATGATAAGCTGTTAGGTATTGCACTTGAAAAAATCAGGAGCAATAACCCAATTTGTCATATCTATCCTGTGTTTCCCAGATAGATGGGATTTATAATTGGGTAGGAGTTGGGTTAAAAGCCAGAAAAGATGGGGAAGGTTAAGGAAGAGTTGAAAATTCTCACGGAAAGAAGATAAAATTGAATTCTTTGATAAAATAAACCTTAGAGCCTAAGGCTTGAGAAATGTGTTTGTCTTTTTACATTTTTAATGGCTTAATAAGAGAACGGGTTACATCAGAACTTCTGGTAAGAGGTTTAGTGTTTCAGAAATACACAAGGAGCTGTGGTCCATAGAGAGGCAGACTGCCTCCTGAGTCATGCGAGAGTTCACCCAGGACTTTTACACCAGAGGAAGCAACAGCCTACCAGGGTCAGATCTGAGACTTCCAAAGGGCAGGTGAGGGAGGCTAACGACTGGTACTGAGTAAGCATCTACTGTGTGCAAGGCATTGTGTAGTGGATTTTTTTTTTAAAGATTTTATTTATTTACCTGGCAGAGAGAGAGTGAGAGTAGCAGAGGGAGAGGGAGAAGCAGGCTCCCCGCTGAGCAGAGAGCCCGACGCAGAGCTCAATCCCAGGACCCTGGTATCATGACCTGAACCCAAGGCAGACGCTCAACTGACTGAGCCACCCGGGCCTCCCGATTATTTTTTTTTATTACAGATTTTATTTATTTATTTGAGAGAGAGACAGAGAGAGACAGAGATAGCGAGAGAGAGCATGAATATGGAGGAGAGGGAGCCCTAGACGGGGCTCCGTCCCCGGGTCCTGGGATCATGACCTGAGCGGAAGGCAGACGCTTAACCAACTGAGCCACCCAGGCATCCCTTGTGGTGGATTTTAAATCTCTTCTCTCATATCCTTACCTTTTAGGACTATTTTGTTTTTACTTTTAAGGTAGATGCTATTCTTCTCGTTTTGTACATGCAATCACTGAGACATAGAATTTCAAAATCTTGCCAGAGATTTCAGAAGAGGCAGATTTAAATCCAAATGGGTTTGATTCCAAAGCATATTTTCTTTCTCCTAATAATAAACAATAATTTTCGAGCCCTTACTGTATTTGTCCCAAGAACTATTCCAAGTGATACATAGATTTTCTCTTTTAAGCCTCACAACAACACTATGAGATGAGTAAACTGAGGTACAAAATATTAAGTAACTTGCTCAATGTTCTGCAGGTGGGAAGTGGCAGAGTTGGTCTAGCTCAGGAGCCCACACCCTTGACCTCTTTTGCCTCTTATGCGTACATGTGCCCTTTCAAGGATCAGGCTTGAGATTCTAACTGTCAAGGATACCCAATGACTCCTAATAACTTTTGGGCCATGAGTCATGGAAACCAGTTTCTCCTAGCTGAGTACTTTTGGGTTGTCTCATCTCCAATGATCCCTTCTTTTGTAATTGGATCATACCCTCTAAGACACTTTGCTGCTGGAATAAGTGGTTTGGGAAATGTTTCTCAGTCCCTTCTAAAAAGTTTAACTCATTTATTCCTGTGTGTGTGCGCACATGTGCACACTTTATGAAATCCTTCGGACCCATTATTTTCCACAGAATGAAAATGAATCCTTAACAGAACTCTCAGTTCTCTTAAACTCTCAAACTCCACTCTTTAACATGGACTTTCTTTGAGGCTTAAATTTCAAAGAAATGGTGATTCAACATGATTTAAACCATTTGATGGGATTATAATCCATATCCTTTCTACTCCAAAAGTATTTGAAGTAGATTAAAATAAAAGAAGCCAATACCATGGGGGTAAATACAGCAAAAACACAAAACAGTATAGAGAAAACAGGAGAGTTATACCAGAAACTTAAGATATTTTAGCTAATTCCTGTAGAGCATTTAATGCTGAATTTCCTGGCCAGCAACAGAGACATGTAATTGGTCAAATCGTTTTTATTGTATGTTCAAAGAAGGTAAGGTAGTTCTTTGGGGAGGATGGGTTATAGTGACAGACTAGTTGCCAACCCTTTTCTTCTTACAGGTTAAATCATGTCTCAGTAATCCCTGGCTCACCCAGGCCTTAAAGTGCTGTGGCAGAGACCTGAAGATGCCACCATGCCATGCCACTGACGGTCTTTAAAGAGGTGCCACGGCAGTAGTCATTCTTGCTTGGTAACACTTAAGTTTAGGCTTGCTGCTGTGGGGAATGGCCAGGTTCTGGCTCACTCCCTCCTTTGTTCAGGTCTGCTCAAAGGTTATCCCCTTCCCTAAAGGTCCTGTCTAAATAGGGCTTCCTCTCTCGGCACCTGCCTTACTCTATCCCTGCACTGTCCAACATGGTAGCCACTAGCCAACTATGACAATTAAAATTCATGAAACTACATACAATTTAAAAACTCAATTCTTTGGTCACACTAGCCACAGCTTAAGAGCTCATTAGTCACCTGTGGTTAGTGGTTAGTGGTTAGTGGTTAGTGGAAAACACAGATACATCTTTGCAGGAAGTTCTATTAGGCAGTGCTATTCTATGCTTTCACCCTGGCTTTCATTTTCTTTCTAGAACTTTTGCAACATTATGCCACATACTTATGGATTTATTTATGTTACACTGGAATGTATGCTCCCACTAGGAGAGATCTTTTTTCTAGAACATAGCGGATCTTCAGTGCCTTAAGCAGCGCCTATTACAGTTCTCTGTAAATACTTGTAGAGTGAATGAACAATGAATAAATTTTAGTATTTCAAATAAAAACTATTTTGTCTAATGTCCTTGGGTGACTTAGTGCACTGTTTTGCTACAATTTTTATGATGAAAGAATGAAAATTCTGTAACCAAGGACACATATTAAGATAATGTGACGTTATTAAATATACAAGCCAAACTTTTATTTCTTTAATCATTCATGTTAAGTATGAGAATTCCACTTAACAGCTAATATATTGTCCTGAACATGAAGGTAAAAAATATCAATTTTCTTTGGATTAAGAAGTCATGTGAGTCAAATGAGAATGGAAAGAACGTATTATATAGCTAATTGGACTTACATTGGTATATCATTGAAAGCAACTGCAGTACATTGCAATGGACTAGATGAAGATAATATTGTGCAATTAGAATATATTCCAAAATTGTAGAGAAATGTCAGCTTACTTGAATTAATTTCAAATGAAAATTATCCATGAAATGATTGCAGTACCTAAAAGGAATTTGCTGTCTGAACGAAATATAACTAGAAGCATGACTATGCTAGGTTTGCCTATAAATAGACATTGAAGCTAGTTTTGTGATTTCTGCCAAGCATACAGGCTTCAATGGCCTTGAAAAAGATTATCTGTCTTTTCTTGGGCCCAGCTTTGTCAGGACATACTTGGAATAGTGATGGAGGAGGAAGCTACCTGGCAGAGCTAGACAGGTCTGGTTAATCCACTTTAACAATTAGCCAAATGATAGATGTCAGTTGGCGTCCTGTCCCATTTTGCTTACTGACAATTAGGCATTAGGCAAAGTAGGAGTGTTTTCTACTTTACTCCCCCTTTCTAAAATGCAGATATTTTCTGAGTAGTGTTTGTACTCAGTGGATTTGCAAATGTAGATAGTGGGGTATCTGTAGCTTGTGCAATGTTGGTATCATTTTTCTATTACAAGTGAAAAACTTTACCATGGTTAATGTCCTTGGATAACCTTGCGTACTTTCATTGGTTTTCAAATCAGGTCCAATGAAGGGTCAGGTTCTTCATTTAAAAAATGACTAACTTTGGAAACTCATATGTTCAGTTAAGGTTTCTGAACTGCAGTAAATATAAATTAAAGAGTCATCAAAGTGTTTATATTTGCAATTTCAATTCTTGATTCTTTTTTGAAAATCTATTCCATGTATTTATCTGAAAATTTTATTTCCTTTAGTGCTGGATCCAGAGAACAATTTTTAAAACTTTATGTCAGGGGTGGAAAGGCAAATTCACTGCTGTTAAGACTTTAGAGGTTGTTTTAGCTACGAAGAGACCATTGCCTACATGCTGAGAATAATATGACAGACATACTCCGAGTGCCTAAGTCTATGGATTTTACTCACAGAGTAAAGAAAATGGCCCTGTGGCAGTTTTCTGTTACAAAGAAGTGGAAAAGTAGGTTGTAAAAAGGAAGCTAGCTGAGGTGCTTGATGCACAGTTCATGCTAAATGTAAATTTTATTAATGCTTAACTGTATAGTCAGGATTCCTTTGCTGGGGTGAGGGTCTGGTGAAGACTTCACCGGGTCACTTCACCAGGTCACTGCGGGGTGGGGCGGGGGGGGGGTTATGTGCTGCCAGATCTCTCCCCTCCAAAGGCTTTCTAATGGGTGATGAATTCAGAATTGACCTCACAGGATCTGACCATTACTGATGGAAAAGCAAAGTAAACATCATCCCTGAAGATAATTTTTCATTTGTTCATGAGTCTATATGCTTATTACTACATACAAAATTTTGACTACTCAAATAAGAATTTCTTTCTGTTCAGAGACTTAACAAGCCAAATGCCAAGAGTATTCTAGTCTGTACAGATGAACATCCATCCATCCATCCACACTGGGATGTTTCTTTCTCAGTTGATGCTTTGGAACAATCTTTTGATTTTTATCCATATAGAGATTCTAAAGATAGTTTATTGAGACACAGGTTTGCAGGTTATTATTTTTCTACATTTCTGTTCTACGAGTGAAATTTGAAGAGTCTTTGAAATTGTTAAATCATGCTGTCTCCTCCTAGTAAGTATTAAGACTATGCAAATATCCCATTTCTTATCATACTTTTGGCCTATTAATTTTATATTCCATTGATAATTTTTACCTACAAAAATTATTACTTGGTATTTGCCAAATTCTGATATATTTTATCTCCATCATTCTACTACACTTATTAATTGGAATTCTACTGAAAGGAAGAGCTATTCCTTCCCTCATTTATTCAGTTATTGTATCAATGTGGACTCGTGATTATATTATTCTATTGATTATAATTCATTACTACAGTTATTTATTTTATTGCTCAAATTATCCCAGATTTGGCCATTGGGAGCCCCTTCTGACAGGCTCTTGTGTCCTTTGACAGATCCCCATTATTTTTTGAAAGCATTTTGTTATTTACTCTTTGGCACCACAAGATGTATGAAATTCATTTTGTTCTAGCTCAAGAATGGGTCATTTCTCCAAAGGACCCTAGTTCTTTTAATTGGAGATCGATATTTAGAAACAAAATCCACGTGCAGGTATGCGCCTTGCTACTGAGATGTTCTTACTTCTGGGCCTCTCAGAGGGCGGAGCTGGGAAATATCTCTCTCCATCTGTGTATCTACAAATATTTATCTACCTATTAAAGACAGTAAGTTCATCCTGATGTTTCTAATTACAACTCAGTACCACTAGCTTTCTTCTAGATTTCTGCCTTTCCTTACTTGTAACTTTCTCCAACTGTGAGAGACCTGGCATTCATGACTGATAATATAGTTACTTATTTGTTTAACCCTAGTATACATATAAAGAAGTTTTTAGAATTGTGATCCCATAATCTCCGTGAGAATTTACTAACTCGACTGTAGGAGTTGGGTATAGTTCTTTCTGTCTTTGGCATATAGCAAAAATACTGATTTCCCAAATTATTCAGGCCAGATCTTTTCTTCCCCATCCCTCTCAGTATGCTTAAGTTGTTCATTTATAGTACAGCTAGGAACATTTGTTACTGTTTGTGTTCCACTTGGGGTGCCCTGACACACAGAGGTTGGTTTTAGTTATTATTTATTTGGAAGGTATGGGAAACATTACTATAGTTCTGAGAGTCAAGACTGCTCCTGAAAGTATCCCTCATCCCTTGTATTGCATTCCACCCACCCCCTCCCACCCCCCGCCTCGCTCCCACTCATCCCCTGTAGCTTACCAATTTCATTAGTTTCTGGTTTATTCTGTTTTTCTTTTTGCACAAATATGTAGATACATACACATTTTCTCATACAGTGACTACATTTCAATGTGTTTTTTTTTTTTTTTTGTAGTACTGGGCAATTTGAATGCCATTTGGGGATTTTCTCTCTTCAGGGTGCTGTTCATAATTGGTGTATTCTTACCACTAATGTATCAGATAGCTAATGAAACCATTATTTTCTTCCTTGAAAAATGTTTTTGGGATTTTTTTTCTAGAATGAAAATGAGAATGTGAATTTTGATGACCTCATTAGCACTGAACTGTCTGTTCCTTAATAGGATCAGTTTAAGAAAATAGTAACGTAAAACAAGCAGCGTTTTTCAGGTTTTCCTTAACTCATTATATATATCTTTAGCAAGATATTTAAAAATTCTCTTTACCCTTATTCACTGCATTTGAATTATTGCAAGTATCAGTGAGCTCAGTTACATTCGTGCTATGGTGCATTTCATCGGGCACTCTTTTTTTTTTTTTTTTTTTTAATTTTCAAATACTCTGCAGGCCTTTGGGCAGTCCTTCTCCATCCACCGGAAGGTTGCTGAGGATGGGGAGACTCGGGAGGAAACGCTTCTGCAGGAATCTGCCTCCAAGGAAGCTTACTATCTGGGGAAGATCTTGGAGATGCAGAACGAACTGAAACAGAGCCGGGCCGTGGTCACCAACGTTCAGGCAGAAAATGAGAGGCTCGCAGCTGTCGTGCAGGATCTGAAGGAGGTAAACAGCAAACTCCCTGTGAGGATTTGTGGGAGCGAGCAGTAAGATAACATTCTTTCTAGGAGAGAGGAATGAAACTTTTTCTTTGATCAGGGGAGCTGTCTCTAACAAGAAGCACTTAATACTGATGCTAATGATTTTTTTTTGTTTAGGGAAATGAAGCTTGTTCTGAGATGAGCTTTTCTCTTATTGTGTGTTAAGAATTAAAATTTATTTATGGAGTAGTTGGGAATTGGCCTTGCTATTTCTGCAAAGGTTTAAAGAAATATACTGACCTTAGCTCTTCCTCTCCCCTTTACCAGTTTTAATACAAGGTGGAGAAGAACAGTCGGCTGTGATGCTCTGTGTCAGCACTAATTCAAAATGACAGTAGTGTTAGCTCAGGACCCTCCCCACTGGGGAATGAGACACCCCAGGGGAGTGTCTGTGCAGTCGTAGAGTCTGGCAATACAGAGCCATAAACCATTTTTCTGGTTTTAAAGAAGGCAGCAGATTACAGCTGGTATGAATTAGGTCCAGGAGCCTCCTCGGTCCCTGGACTCACTCTTTCTTCAGCTTTTCCATGGCAGCCTCACGGGCCAGGTCATTTTCAGAGTGGCAGAGTCATTCTTTACTGGAGGGGTGATAACTGGGAACAGTTTCATCCACCAAACCCTTTTAAGAAAATTTTTGGAAACGTCACTCCATTATTTGATAAGAAAACTATAGAAGAGGGGCAGCTGTCCTCTAATTCTTACAGTGAATTGTAGTGTGGTGGAGATGGATGAACCAAACAGGCTTATTAATTGAGCGTTTCAGTAATACAAAAAGGAAGGATGAAAAAAATGTGAAAGATTATGAAATATAAGAGAAATAATCCACTGACATTTTTTCTCTTGCAATCAGTGACATATTACAAATACATATTACAGGGGCGCCTAGGTGGCGCAGTCGTTAAGCGTCTGCCTTCGGCTCAGGGCATGATCCCAGCGTTCTGGGATCGAGCCCCATATCGGGCTCCTCCGCTGGGAGCCTGCTTCTTCCTCTCCCACTCCCCCTGCTTGTGTTCCCTCTCTCGCTGGCTGTCGCTCTATGTCAAATTAATAAATAAAATCTTAAAAAAAAAAAAAACAAATACATATTACAAATACAGTAAATTGTCCTTAAATTTCTTGGAATTTAATCAATAATTTACATTTACACATATCCATATTATAATGAACTAAAGGCATATTGACAGTAGGGTTTCTGCTTTACCTAGTCATTCTCTTTGGACATGCCCAAATACAGCAGTATGACTTCTAGAGACCGAGAAGGAGCCAACCAATGGAAGTTAGTGCTGGGTACTGAGAAGAACATGAGACAGTTTTCAGGATACCCTGCCTCATCTCCCTCCAATGCAAGTGATTGTTAAAAACAAAGCTCCTCTCTAGTTCTTTATTTGACGCATCTATAAGTGTTGGGTGTGGGCCGACACTTGCTTACCCTTTGTAGTCCCAAACCCTGCTCTTCCTAAGGAGTTGCCATTCAGCCTCTCAGCCCCTGGCTTCCTTGTGAGACAGGCATCCAGTACAGAAGTGGACCCAAGGTCACGTAGTGTCATAGGCAAGCATCCTGGATCAAGCAAGGCCCTGAACACCCACAGAAGGCATCCTCAGCAGCCACGGGCAGCGGGTTCGCGGGGCATGTTAGCAGAGGGGCTGAGAAGGCCGGGCAACACGAGGGCTGTGGACACACACACACACACACACAGGTGGTTTGTGGAGAATAACTGCAGCCAATCAGTCAAGCAGTCTTGATTGCCAGTTGGACGGATCCTCTGAAAGCTACACATCCCCACTGTACACAGCAGCTGCAGCTGAGCCTTGAGCCGTCAGTGTTGGGGAAGGGCAGAGAATCCACAGATGTTTCTCTGTTGAGGCATTACAGTGCTGACGGACGAAGCATCCTCGCAACGTAGACCGGGCTTGAGTGCATTTTCCAGTGAGTCGATTTAGGATAACCAGCAGGAGCTGGTAATTAAGAGCGAGGATTAAGTTAGGAATGAACTGAGGCAGCAAAGAAAAAACGATGTCGAGGATCCATTCATTTCAGATCAGTTCCCCAATTTTAGTGAGCATCAGAGTCACCTCGAGAATGCATCAAAACGTGACCCTGGACCCCAGCCCCAGGAGGTCTGGGTGAAGCCCACGAATCTGCATTTCTCACAAGGTCACGGCAGGTGACACTGTGGCTGCTCCTCTGGAGGCCATGCTTTAAGAACCACGAGTTTAAACGTTTTGGCTCGCCCAGAGTTAGGGAAGGGAGTATCATAAGGCTCACAATTTGGGGAATTGCTGAATGACGCACTGGGTTATAATCCTTTATGTCTATACATTTTTCAATAGTTGATTTGCAGTCAGAGACCGACTTGCTTCGCCCAAATTTATATACTTTTTTTTTTAAAGGAATTCTTTTTTTTTTTAAGATTTATTTATTTATTTATTTATTTATTTATTTATTTATTTATTTATTTATTTATTTATTTATTTATTTATTTATTTATTTATTTATTTATTTATTTATTTATTTATTTATTTATTTATTTATTTATTTATTTATTTATTTATTTATTTATTTATTTATTTATTTAACAGAGATAGAGACAGCCAGCGAGAGAGGGAACACAAGCAGGGGGAGTGGGAGAGGAAGAAGCAGGCTCATAGCAGAGGAGCCTGATGTGGGGCTCGATCCCATAACACCGGGATCACGCCCTGAGCCGAAGGCAGACGCTTAACCGCTGTGCCACCCAGGCGCCCCAAAATTTATATACTTTTTAAATCAAATATATGCATGAAGCAATCTAGCCTATAAGTGTATTCATTCAGGTTTATCGGTTAACTAAAAGGAAAAAAAACCAGGTTGTCTGTTTCCTGGGCTTCTAACTGTGGTAATGTATTTGTCGGTGTTCTTTCTGGTGGTCTGGAAGCTATTAGTATTACTACACCTGGAGGCCCGCTGGTTTTCATCCAGGCCTCATGTTTTAGTGTACCTACTAAAATTATTAGCATTTAGAGCTGAGTACATTTGTAAAAGGAGGAAAGGACTCAATTGTTTTTTTTGAAATGTTGATACAGACTTTTTTATTGAGGTATAATTGACATATAACATTGTATTAGTTTCAGGTATATGGTGTCATGATTTGATATTTATATTGCGAAATGATCACCACAATAAGTCTAGTTAATGTTCATCACCTTACGGAGTTACAAAAAATCTTTTTTCTTGGGGCATTTGGATGGCCCAGTTGGTTAAACGTCCAACTCTTTGTTTCGGCTAAGGTCATGATCTCGTGGTTGTGGGATCAACTCCTGCATCCAGCTACGCACTTAGCATGGAGTCGGCTTGGGATTCTCTGTCTCCCTCTCCCTCTCCCCCTCCCCCCACTCATGTGCACATGCGTGCTGTCTCTTTCTCTAAAATAAATAAATAAAATCTTTAAAGAAAATTTTTCCGGTGATGAAAGCTTTTAAGATCTATTCTTTTAGCAAATATGCATTACAGTTTTACTAACTATAGTCACCATAATGTGCATTATATCCCCGTGACTTATTCATTTTATAACCGGAAGTTTATATTGATATAGATTTTTGATGTCTGGTGTTAAATTGAAATCCCAGATTTGTTTTTATTGCAGGCTCCATTTTATTTATTTATTTTTGTACTCTGAGCATTGATTGATGCATAATGATTGGAGGAGAGATCATGAAACAAAAAAATCATAACTTGATGGACCATTAGAAATACACAAGGATAATCAACACAAAATGTAGTAAATCATCAGTTCGACAGATGCTGTGTGAATTTAATCTGTGGAATCACTTTCACTTACTGAAAGTAAATTATGTACTCATTTATTTACTCATCTCTTATTTCAGTAGGATTATTGGTACTGGCCAAGGGGTGTGTGTGTGTGTGTGTGTGTGTGTGTGTGTGTGTAAATGTGGTGTATGTATTATGGAAGCTTTACATGTACGTTTGTATACATGTGTAATTCCAAGGTCAAATTCTCTTCCATATATGGTAGGTATAGGTTAATGTAGTGGAAAAAACCAGAACATTTTCTGAGTTAGATATTGAAAATTAATATTCTAATCTCAGCTCTGCTAAAAATTTTATAATTATATCCACAATATTTGTAGAAGATTATTTTAGCATATAGTAAATACATATAAACGTATAAACATATATAAACCTACAATAAATACAGTACATATTAACATAAACTGTTATCATTAATACTTTTTTGTATCCTCCATAAAAACGTTGTTGAAGATAACCCTTATTGTGTTCATCCATATTCTTAGGTTAAAGAAACATCAGGTAGATGCCTCTTTGAATTTATTACCTTGAAAATTCTTTCTGTTGAGATGAATCAGGCAGTAGGAATTACAGTGTGTTTTTTGTCCTGCTTTGGTTGTTGAGAAGCTCCAGGACTATGTTTAACTGTAAACACTAAGATTTTTCATTTTTATCATCCTTGTTGTATATGTGTCTTTAATGATAAACTGCTTTAAATAATTTTTTGAAGTATAGAGAGCATAAAGAAAAAGTATCACCCCAACAAAGCACCAAATTAAGAGTTAATCCGATAGGATCAGCAATAGACAGAGAGGAAAAAAACCCTGGGGTTGCCTTGACCAACATAATTTTGGTGTGAACTTAAAGAGAACAGATAGATTGCTATAGTGCCTAAGCAGATGTTTCGTAAACAAATTTGATTTTCATTTTTCTCTGACCTATAGGTGTCACATGAAGAAGATAGCCTAAGTAGGTGTATTTGAACAATATTTATTGAATATTTACTTTGTACTAAATTAAAGTAAAATCCACATTGATGAAATCATAAAATAGGATAATAAAACTTTTGTTTATTTATAATAATTTTTTATTATGTTATGTTAGTCACCGTACTAATAGGATATGAAACTTTTAATACTATGTACACTCTCAGTTGTTAGTAAGGTAAGTCAGAATTTACTGCAATATTGTACAAACCATACAACGCAGTTTTACCAATATTCCTAATCAGTATTGGTGTGTATCTGAAAGAGAGGTGTCAAGGAAGGTAGACCCCTTCAAGTAGAATACAGAAGATTGGAGTTATAAAATGGATTACTGACCTTGGTGGAGATTAAGCCTGTACCTTAAAGTGCAAATAACTTAACATTGAGTGCCAGACAATGTGCTGGGCACTGTTCTAAAGTCTTTACGTGGATGAACTTGCTGAACCCTTATAACACCCTATTGAGGTAGGTTCTATTACTACACCATTTCATTTTTCTGACAGGGCATGTAAATCACAGAGAGGTCACATAACCTGTCCAAAGTCCAAAGCACTTTGGTAATAAGTGACAAGCCAGAATCAGAATTCAGAAAGTGGCTCTGATCTAGACACTTTCCATCACGTCACTGCATTGCCAAGAGCACAAGTTCAGTCTTGCCTCAAGCTAATGAAATTTCTGGCAAAATATATGAAACTTTAGGACATTATCTAAATTTGTAACTTATTGGAATATTATTATTAGCCTCTCGTTAGGATGTGGCCATTTTATATTCTAAGAACTGCTTAATCCATTCGATTTTTTAAGAAGATTTATTTATTTTAGAGAGAGAGAGGGAGAGAGCAGGGGGATGGGCAGAGGGAGAGGGAGAGAGAGAATCTCGAGCAGTTTCCCTGTTGAGTGCAGAGCCCCGTGCTAGATCCCAGGAACTCAAGATCATGACCTGAACCAAAACCAGGAGTGGGACGCTCAACTGACTGAGCCACCCAAGAGCCCCAATCTATATGATTAAAAAAAAATTTTTTTAAGTTTTTTATTTAAGTAATCTCTACACCTAGTGTGGGGCTTGAACTCCCTACCCTGAGATCAGGAGTCAATGCTCTTCCAACTGAGCCAGCAGGGCGCCCCAATCCGTATGATTTTTATTGCATTTGAAGCTCTACCGTTTTCCTTCATTGGAATGCACAACCAAATTTCATAATATGTCAGTGGCTCAATTTCCAGAAACCTAATGAAGCCAACATTTTAGGAATACATCAAATCCACCAAAAGGAATCCATATCTATAAACTTTTTAGGGCAGGAAGGCTCTCAATGATTATTTGGTAAAGACTACTCCCAAATCAACAATTCTTTCTACAGTATCCCTAAATGGTCATGTAGCCTTTACTCAGATGTTTCCGGCACTATGGAGAAGAAAAACTGTGAGTCCTTTCAAGGAACAAGCTATGCTTTGCCTGTCCTTTATCTTTGAATCTCCAGCACCCAGCACAGTGCCTTGCCAAAAGCAGACATTAAAAAATGTTGACTTGAACTGAAAGAACATGCTTTGGGAGTTAGCCACTCCTAGGTTTGAATTCCAGCTGTGCCACTTACCAGCTGTGTGATATTGACAAATTACTTTTGTTCTCTAAGCTTCACTTCCTTAATTCTGACATGGAGGTGGCAATACTAATGTGCAGGTCCTGTGGAAAATATCCGGAGTTGCTATATTACTGTTTATTCCCTTTCTTACAACTTCTTCCCAAGGCTGCCCACCCTGTTGCTTGGCAGCTCTAATTGTTGAACTGCTCTTTTTTATTAAATGAAAAGTTGATTCCCTGTAATTTCACCAGCTGGCCGTATTTCTAGCTTCTGGATCTACAGAGAATATATATATATATATTTTTTTAGCTTCCTATTCCACTTGACAATTTTAGCCTATGCCCAATAACTTCACATATTTGCAAAGAACTATCTTGTCTTCTCTTTTTCAGACTAAACATACCTAGATCCATTAGCACTTCTTTATGCGAAGACATGGTTTCACGTTGCCTTACCTTCTTAGACTGGCATCCAGTGTTTCTTTAAAAACATACTATTAAGTGTCTTTACCCCTGTTGTATATATTCTTGAAATTTTGAACCATTGGACCTAGATTTTGAGTTTCTCATCTTAGTGTTTTAATTTCTTTGGGTTTCCAACTTTGCAGTCATACATTCATTCATTCAGCCAAGATCTCTTAAGTGCTTACTATGAGCCGGATGCTTGGGGAACATCAATGAATAAAAAATTCAATAGTAAGTGGTTGTTTTCAGTGTTAAAACAGCTAAATGTATTTAGAAACTATTTCCTTCTACTCTTTACTATCTGTGGAAATAGAGAGTAAGCTGTGTTTTATTATTTTTATTTTATTTTATTTTTTTAAAGATTTTATTTATTTATTCGACAGGATAGAGACAGCCAGCGAGAGAGGGAACACAAGCAGGCGGAGTGGGAGAGGAAGAAGCAGGCTAATAGCGGAGGAGCCTGATGCGGGGCTCGATCCCATAACGCCGGGATCACGCCCTGAGCCGAAGGCAGATGCTTAACCGCTGTGCCACCCAGGCGCCTCTAAGCTGTGTTTTAGACAGTATATGTGATAGACTGAATGTTTGACCGCTTCCCCCCACCCCCACTGCTGCCAAACATTCATATGTTGAAACTAATCCCCAATGTGATAGTATTTGGAGATGAAGTTTTTCTTTCTTTATTTTTTAAAGATTTTATTTATTTATTAGAGAGAGAGGCAGCGAGAGAGGGGACACAAGCAGGGGGAGTGGGAGAGGGATAAGCAGGCTTCCCGCTGAGCAGGGAGCCCAATGCGGGGCTTGATCCCAGGACCCTGGGGTCATGACACTTAACGACTGAACCACCCAGGCGCCCCATGGAGATGAGGTTTTTAGAAATGATTAGATCATGAGGGTGGAGGCCTTACGAATGGGATTAGCGCCCTCATAAAAAAGACCTCCCTAACCCCTTCCACCACCTGAGGACACCGCAAGAACCAGGAGGAAGGCCCTCACTTGACACGGAACCTGCCTGTGCCTTGATCTTGGGCTTCCAGCCTCCAGAACTGTGAGAAGTAAGTGTTTGTTGTTTAAGTCACCCATGCTATGGTATTTTGCTATAGCAGCTGAATGGACGGGGGCAGCATACAACATTTTGTATAGTAGATGCATCTTAGTGTCTTATTAAAACTACAAATATATGGTACTTGCTGTGACTAAGTGAAAAACAGCCTCCAAAGCCAGATTAGATGGCATGACCTCAGTAACTAAGCACATATTCACTTTATTCCAAAGGGAGCCCTTTTAGCTACTCTTTAAAAATTTATTTGCTTGTTTTATAAGTAGATGGCTTGGTAATAGGGTAGAATTAGGAATCAGGAAATCTGAGTTCTCGTCTTAACTATTTTACCAGTTGTGTGATTAAACTTTTCATTTCCCATATAAATATTATAATAACACCTGTCCTTCTCCCCATGATTTTGATAAGGATAAAATATTTTCATGAAAATGCTTTATAAGAAAGGACTGTTATTTATTGTTTCAAGGTTTGGTTATCAGACTTTCTGACACATAGGAAGACAAACAATAAGTTAGAAAGATGTAGAGGAGTATCGGGAGAGGCCCCAGCACCTTCCAACAGTAGCAAGAATAATGCCTGACATCCTGACACCAAAAGAGGAAACAACACATATTTTAAAGCCAGTAGGTTGAAAGAGGAGAGCTGTCTAGGTGTTCTTACTATCAGTGTAACACAGCCTTTCATACCTGGCTCGTTCTTGAAAGAGTCACTGTGTTATTACTACAACATCAAATGTGCTTACAGATGACCGAGGTCATGGAGGCAAGATTCAATTATTTAATTAACACGTCCAATAAATAACAAAGCTTTTCTTATAGTCTCTGTCATTCGTCATTGGGAGCTGTGTTTACACATAGTTGAATGAACTTGACACTTCGAACTGAATGATGATTTTTACCATTCTGGAAAGATATGGCTTGGGTATAGCTGGAAAGGGGTCTATTTTCCTGGCATGTCCCAATTTCTCCCCAGCTCTCCACACTTGTTGGGAATGGACTTTCCACCTCTTGGAATGATGCAAAGCCGCAGTGAAGAATTATCACTGTTTTAATCAGTTTAAGTAACTAATAACAGTATCATAGCTAACACTTTTGAGAGCTTACCATGCTCTAAGCATGATATCAGCACCTTTTCTCTCAGCAGATTTACAAGGCATGCACTGTTTCTCTGTTTTCTAACTTTACTTGCCTTTACTCGCGAGGTAAAGAGAGGCTAAACAGCTTGTCCAGCAAGTAGTCAAGCGGGCCTAAAAATCTGACTCTAGAGCCCATGCTCTTAAGTATGTTAGTGCCTGCTATTGGTTTATTAATTCCACCGGAGAAAGCTATATTTCTTTCGGTGAAAAAGTTCTTTCCAACACTTGTTAAGGTACTGTAAACAAACATCCCTATTAACATCATCAGGAATTTGAAAGCAGAGTTTAACAATATACAGACAATTCACCTTTGAATCATTGTGATTTGATTATGCCTTTGGGAAAAGTAAGTTACGTAAGTGGGCTTGTTTGTAGGACCAGTTTAAAATTATAAGCTCATAGATTTTTGGGGGGTTGTACAGTTCTATGAATTTTAACACATAAATAGGTTCATGTAACCACAGCCACGATCAAGATGCCAAATGATTTCATCACCCCGGAACCTCCCCTGTGCTGTGCTATTCCTTTGTAGTCATACCCTCCCCCACTCAATGTCTGATAACCAATCATCTGTTCTCAATCATTATAGTTTTATCTTTTCAGGAACGTCATGTAAATGGAATCACACAGCGTGTAACCTTTTGAGAGTGGGTCTTCTCTCAGTATAATGCCTATGAGATTCATTTAAGTTTTCACATACAGCAATAAGTCTTCCTTTGTGTTGTGGAATAGGATTCCACTGTACGGGATGTACTATAGTTTGTTTTTTTAAATCAGTTCACCTGTTGACGAACATTCGGTTTGTTTTCAGATTTTGGCAGTTACAAACAGAGCTATTATATACGTTCATGTACATTTATATTTTTGTGTGAGCATAAGTTTTCATTTCTCTAGGACAAATAACTGGGAGGGTGGGAATTCTTGGTCAGATGGTGTGTGTTTAACTTTTTCAGAGTGACTGTACCATTTTGCATTTCTGTTAGCAATGTGTGAAAGTTCTAATTTCCCTTCATGCTTTCCAGCACATAACATTATCAGTATTTTTAATTTTAGCCATTCTGATAGGTGTGTAGTAGTATCCCATCATGGTTTCGTTTGCATTTCCCTAATGGCTAATAATATTGAACACCTTTTCGTGTGTTTATTCTCCTTGGTAACATTTCTGGTTGAGATGTTTTTCTATTTATTAATCGTGTTATTTCTTTTCATAGGTAAGTTTTGAGAATTCTTTATATATTCTGGATACGAGACCTTTGTAAGATAAGTGATTTGCAAATGTTTTGTCTTAGTATTCGGCTTGTCTTTTGATTCTCTTTAAAGTGTCTTTACATCAAAAACCAGGGATGTACTGTATGGTGACTAACATAATATAATAAAAAAATATTATTATAAAAAAATAAAGTATCTTTTGTAGAACACAACACTTTTCATTTTGATAAAGTCTAATGTATCAAAAATTATGAGAGTTGGGGAGTGGGTGGAATGAGTTAAGCGGGTCAAAAGGTACAAACTTCCAGCTATTAAAAAAAAATGCATCATGAGGATGTAATGTATAGCATGGCAACTATAGTTAATAATGTGTATTGCATAGTTGAAAGTTGCTAAGAGAGTAGATCTTAAAAATACTCATCACACGCAAAAAAATCTGTAACTATATATGGTGACAGATGCTAGCTATACTTATTGCAGCGATCATTTCACAGTGTATACAAATACTGAATCATTATGTTATATACCTGAAACTAACATGAGGTCATGATACCTGAAACTAATATAATATCATGTGTCAATTGTACCTCAATAATAATAACAACACATATTATGTATCATGCTTTTAATATCAGATTTAAGAATACTTTTCTATCCCCATGTCATGAAGATTTTTCTCCTATATTTTCATCTCAAAGATGAGGTTCTTTTTTTTTGCATATAATGTCTGATTGTTCCATCACTATTTGTTAAAAAGACTGTCTTCCGTTGAATTGCCTTTGCATCTCTGTTGAAATCAATTGGCTATATTTGTTTGGGTGTATTTCTAGACTCTCTTTTGTGTTCTGTTGATTTATGTGTCTGTCCCTTTACCAATACCACACTGTCGTGATGAAGATATAGAGGTAACCGGAAGCCAGATCATGTAGGGTCTTATAAACCATTGAAAGGATTTTGGCTTTTGCTTTGAGGGAAATGGGAGTTACTGGGAAATGTTGAACAAAGGAGTGACATGACTTTAATGAGGCAAGGATAAGAGTAGGAAACTTTTGCAGTCATCTAGATAGGAGAAGATGTTGATTTTGGCCAGAATGATAGGTGGAGGTGGTGAAAGTAGTCATATTCTTGAGAGTGGAGCCAACATGACTTTTTAATGGGTTGGATGTAAAGACTAAGAAGGAGGAGAAAGAATATGACTCCAGCCGAAGGTTTTAGCTTGACCACTTGAAAAATGGAATTATCATCAGTTGAGATGGGAAAAGTGTCAGATGAAACAAGTTTTAGGAGGGAAAATCAGAACTTAAGTTTTAGACATGTTGAATTTTAAATTTCGATTAGACCTCCAAGTGTAAAATATGGATGGGTGGTGAGAGATGAGCTTAGAGTTTGGTAGAGAGATTTAGGGATAGAAATATAACTTGTGGATTTATCAGCAGATATATGCTATTTAAGGTATATCAGAGAGATCATCAAGACCGTATAGCTAGAAAAGGAAGAGGCCCAAGAACTGAACCCTAGACCACCTCTGTGAAGTTGGGGCAAGAAAAGAAACCAGCAATGAAGACTAAAAATCATAGTGGGGTAGAAAGAAAATAAAGAGAGAATGATTCCTGGAAGCCAAATGAGGAAAGTGATATCTCTGAAGGAATTTATCAACAGTGTAAATGCTGCTAATAGGTTAAACAAGATGAGAAACTGAATAGCCTGTTGGGTTTAGCATCAATCATCTCAGTGAGAGAGGTTTCTGTGGAGTGGTGGAAGCAAAAGTCTGATTTAGAGTAGGGTTAAGAGAGAATAGAAGGAGAGGAGCTGGAGGCAGAGAATAGAGGCAACCTTTTATTTTTATTTTTATTTTTATTATTTTTTTTTAGTTAGTTTGTTTTCATAGAAGACCAAAGAAATGAGGAGGTAGCTAGGGGACAAAATGCGCTCAAGAGAAAGTTGTTGGTTTTTTGGTGTTTTTTTTTTTTTAAGGTGAAAGAAATAATGTAACAGTGTATATGAATACTGATTGCTGATGGGTGACCTAGCAAGGAGGGAAATTTTAATGATTTAAGAGGAAAAGGGGAGAAAGCTTAGGACAATTGATTTCCTTGATTGAAGGAGAGAGGAATGGGATCTGGTGCAAAAAATGGAGGTATTGCCTTTAAAAAGGAGCAAGGAAGGGAGTACCTAAATGGCATAGTCGGTTAAATGTCCAACTCTTGATCTTAGCTCAGGTCTTGATCTCATCAGGCTTGTGAGTTCAAGCTACAAGTTGGGCTCCATGGTGGGTGTGGAACCTACTAAAAAAAATTGCTGATTTTAGGGCACCTGGGTGGCTTAGTTGGTTAAGCATCTGACTCTTGATTTTTGGCTCAGGTCATGATCTCAGGGTTGTGAGATCGAGCCTTGCGTCAGGCTCTGCACAGGGCATGGAGACTGCTTAAGATTCTCTCTCTCCTTCTCCCTCTGCCCTCTCCCAATACCCCCTCTCTGTTCTCTCTCTCTCTCTCTCTCAAAAAAAAAAAAAAAAGTAGGAAGGAAGTTTCATCTTTGGCAATGCCTGGAAAAGCAGAGTATGTGGAATAGATCTTTTGGTAGGTGTGAGTGAAGAGAGTCTTTTCAAGTCCTCTTCAGGCTGCTTTATTTTCCTCGCTGAAGCAGGAAGCAAGGCCAGTAGCTGAGAAAGAAGATGGGGGGAGGTGTTAGGTTTTGAAGAGAGAGGAGTGGTGAGATAGTCACCTGGGAGTGAGTCACTAAGGTCAGAGCATGGGAATGAGTGGCTGAAGGAGGAGGCCGATGTCCCTCAAAAAGAGGAATTCCAGGAATCAAGATCATCTATGTACATATTGAGAATGCCAGGAATTAAGAACAGACCAGAAGCTCTAGAGATATTGATGATAAGCCTAGAGCTAAGTCTTGGAGAAATGAGGGGGAATGTGTTGGTGTGTGGGAGGTGACACTATCAATGCTGGTAATGGACAGTATATAGGGTTTAGTCCTACCCTGCTGCCACTACCTTGTCCCAGTGGAAGCTCCTGTTATTTTGTTTTCCCCCAAAATGTATATTTATCAGCTTAAGAAGAAAATCTCCTAATGACTTGAGACTTGAAGCAGAGGAATTTAAGGGGAGGTGGGAGGGAGACTGCTATGAAAGCAGCCATGTGGAGCAAAAGGGGCACCCATTCCACCTCCAGGCCAGCACTTGAGAAGGTTGCAGGGGAAACTGTCCCCAGGGAGAGTCAGGTTTCCTTTCTGGCGAGGTAAGGAGTGCACGATACACATCTGTAAAACCGATACGATGCCTGCTGTAATTGCATATGCTCAGTTAGTGGGTATCGATTAAATGCATGCATTATTGTAGGGAGCGTATTCACTTACTTTCTCTTTTTAAGGATTGGAAATATTTTTTCCATGGTTTCAGAAGTTGGGTTATTATATTTTTCAATGAAAAATAATACAACAGCTTTTGAATAGTTCTGAAAATGATGTCGGTTGATCTTTATTCAAAAATATTGGGTTTTGGGTTATTTATTTTTTTTTGAGATTAGAGAGGTAATAAGGTCCTGCATCTTTATCATTGCAGATTTTTTGAAGGCAACTTAAAAAATGAAAGCATATGTAAATGTTTCCAATATCCAGATTTTGGACCTCATTTGGGCACAGCTTCGAAATAGTACCTTTTTTTGTTTGTGACTCCTTTGTTTTTTGCATTAGACAATGAGAAGGGGCATAAACGTCTGGCCTGAGACGATAGTTACATCAATTTCCTGTGTAATAGCTAGTCATTAAACCAGTGCCAAATGGAGAATTAAATGGGAAATTACAGGGAAGGTCAAGCCAAAGTTAGAAATGGTGAGAGAGCATTGCTCGGAACATACTGTAGAGATGGAAACTCTAAAAGTGACATAGGTTTTAAAGAAATCCTATTTTTAAAGTACTCCTGCATAGTCTATTTTTTAAATGTAATTAAGTTTTTATTAGTAATCTTTCATCATTTAAAAATAATAAGCAGTAAAAGGCAGCCTGCTTTTTTCATGTAAAACCGGCATATTTATATATATATATATATATTTTTTTTTTTTCTCTTTCCTTACCCCTTCCCTCCCTTTTTTCTCCCCTTCTCCTGCCTTCCCTTCTTCCATTCCCTTTCCTAACTTGTGAATAGTCAAACACCAGCTCTCTGCCTCTTGGAGTATAAGAAGAAAGATCTGTGCACAATCCATTTTTTACACATTGATTCTTGGACTAAAAATAGCTTGATTCAGTTTCAAACTTTTCTCCCGCCCCAAGCTCAGGTTTTGCTCCCTGTGCAGACTGCGTAGAAGGAGAAGTAATGCACAATCAGCATTTCAGCTGGAGTGCTTAGTGGACAATTTTAATCTTTTTTTTACATCTTGACCTCTATTTCCAAAGAACATCCTGGCTGGCAGGTCTAGCCTGATTAAGATTCTGTTCAGGCGTCTAATTCTCCTAAGGGAATTTATAGCTTAATCTGACAATCAAGAATACCTGAATCTACTCAGAACTTAATTTCTTGAAGGTTACAGGAAACTTATACTTGAGCAAGGCAGAGAGGGCAAATAAATGAGTGAATTTAGGGATATAATGAATTTTGATATATATTTTGAATTATGCTTTTTAATGCTTAATCAAATATATGTATATGTTTTTAAAGATTTATTTATCTGTTTTAGAGAGAGAGTGCGCAACTATGCGCATGGTGGGGAGGGAGAGGGGGAGGAAGAGCGAGAGAGAATCTCCAGCAGACCCCCCCCCACCCAACCATGAGTGCAGAGCAGGATATGGGGCTTGATCTCATGACCCTAGATTATGACCTGAGCTGAAATCAAGAGTCAGATGCTCAACTGACTGAGCCACCCAGGTGCCCCCAACAAATATATTTTAAAAAATAAATATTGTAGGGATGCCTGGGTGGCTCAGTCAGTTAAGCATCTGCCTTCGGCTCAGGTCATGATCCCAGGGTCCTGGGATTAAGTCCTGTGTTCTGTTCTCATTGGGGAGCCTGCTTCTCCCTCTCCTCTGCCCCTCCCCCCTGCTCATGCTGTCTCTCTCTCTTTCTCTCAAATAAATAAATAAAAATTTTAAAAATAAACACTGTAGACCAAATAATACTAAATGTATTAATAGACACAAACTTTAATTTGCAATTCGAGTTAGAGTAGAATACTATATATCCCATAAGAAAGGCTATTCATTGATTACCTTATTAACTGGCTTTCTCATTATCACTTCCTTGTTCAACAATATTAAAAGTGCTTGTATTTAGAAATAGTTCTCTGATAGAGTTTTGGTTTCACTAAAGCAATTCTTCAAGAAGCAGAATCATAACCAAACATCGCTTCTGAGGCTACCACAATATAAAAATCCTCACTGCCTGCACTACATTGAACAAATCTAGAATATCAACATATATTTCCTCATGGGCTTTGGCATACAAAATACCCCCACAACTGTTTTTAAACAGCAAGGTAGAGATTTAGCTACCTGTACAAAGAAGACCCTTCAACCTTTTTCTGGATGGTGAACTTGGTTGTTAAAATGAATAATATGAAAGAACCTGTTAGGTAACAGCACTGATCCTGCTTCCCCAGCTATTAATGATGTTGAGACTGGGCCTTGAGAGTAACGAACACCTTGCCTCATTATTTGAATCAATCTTTCACTGGCAGCGCTTACCAAAGAAATGGTGTTTTACAACCTTTTTTTCATTCATTATCATCTCCTTAAAGGAGGCTTTTAAGATTTTTTTTTTTCTAATTGCCACAAAATTAAATACTGAGGAGTAAGATTTGTAGGGTAGGGTTGAGCTTGAGGGGATCACAAACCATTGTAGTATCTAAGATTTTTTCACTTCCCCAAGGACCAATTTTCACCCCGTCTGGGGCTGCATTAATTTTCTAGGGCTGCTGTAACAAAATGCTTCAAATCCTTTGGCTAGAGAATAAGTCTTTAGTTTCTGGAGGCTAGAAGTCTGCAGTTTACTGGGCTAAGGTCAACGTGTGGGCAGGACCACAGTCCCTCTGAAGGCGCTAGAGGAGTGTCCATTCCTTCTTCTAGCTTCCACCCTTTCCCAACTTCTAGAACTGCATTCCACGCATTCATTGGCTCAGGGCCCCATCCTCCACCTTTCAAGGTCAGCATTTTAGCGTCTTGCTTCAGTGTCATAGTGCCTTCTTCTTTGTCAAGTCTTCTTCTGCCTTCCTCCTATTAAGACACTGTGATTATATCTATGGTCTACCCAGATAATCCAGGATAATTTCTCCATCTCAAAATCCTTAACTTAATCACATCTGCAAAGTCTCTGTTACCATATAAGGTAACATTCACAGGTTCCAGGCATTAAAACTTGAATATCTTTGGGGGCCATTATTCAGCCTACCACATGGGTGATACTGCCCAATTGGAAATGCACCATTAATAAAGAAGAAAGAAAGAAAGAAAGAAAGAAAGAAAGAAAGAAAGAAAGAAAGAAAGAAAGAAAGAAAGAAAGAAAGAAAAAGAAAGAAAGAAGATAATAAATATATACTTTGGCTAGTAACTATTTTTTATATTTTAATCTATTTGGGGCACTTGTCATTAGAAAACAGAGAGAAGATATGTTAAAAACTAATAGGATTCGGAAGAGTAGAGTTGGTGATGCCCATCTTACTGTGGTGTACTCATCCATCCATTTATTCTGCATCACCCTTTCTGCTGGGGCCAGTCAGCAGGGAAGGGCAGTGAGTCACTCCAAGGTCAGACAGTGTTATTACCTAACTCTTATTGTGATGGGCAAATCCACCATTAAGCTTCAGATTGAGAGAAATACTATTGAGTTGGCAAATGCTTTCAATGTGTACGTGCAGATAGTCATATGTAACCACAATTTTTCACACTCTATGGCAAAGAGAGAGATGAAAATGTGATGGAAAGAGAAACGAAATTCTGTGTTGTATTTTAATTTGCTGCAGAACTTCTCCTTCACGAATGACCATTCTATTAAGCTCTCTGTGCAAATGCTATGCCAAACACTGCTGAACATACCCAGCATGTGTAATGCAATGTGTACCTCTTAGAGACCGTTCAGAAGGATAAAATAAATATATAATTAATTATGGTACTGGAAGGCACTTCTCTCTCTCCGGGCTGCTCAGGATGGTTGCCTGAATTACAGCAGGAAACACCTGCCTGACATCCTCTAAGTAGTACACAGTCTGATTAGTGCCCTCTGGGAAACATCCAGTGCCTACCACTTGGTTCTCCAGCCTAAGAGAAGTATTATTAATTAAAGACTTACTGCCAGGTTCTTCTTTGTTGATTGTAATGAATATCTTAGATGGCCTTGAAATTGATCAGTTCTCTATTAACAATCCATGAGCTGTACCTCTATCCGAAATAACTAGAGGATATAATGGAGGTTGAATAATATATTTAATATTATTTTGGAGGTTGAATTCAACAAGAGCCCTTATGAAGTCCAACTAGATTCTTAGGGCTCTGCTCAAACTGCTTCTGGAGACAGACTTTCCCTGATGTGTTTTACCAAATCACAGGCTAAAAAATCTTCCTATTTGCCCTTGTTCTTGGGTGCATAGGACTGGGCATCTTAATCTTTTTTTAAAAACTGAGATGCTGGGAAAGTTTTATTGAAGCCTAGCACAATAATATTTCATGTTGGATAATGCAGATGTACAAAAGAAAAATTGTATTAGGAAAAATCCCCAAAAAGCTTATTATTTAAAACTTTGCAAATAATTGAAGTTAGAAGCTTTGGATTTTGTTTTTAGAGCTAGGTGCAGATTTGGCAAGTGGTTTTTTCCTCATAGTTGCCAGAGTTTAACATTGGTTCTGCACATATTAGCAGAGTCATATCATATGAGTGAAACAGCCTCTTGGGGCCTCAATATTGTTATCTATCAAGTGGGGATAAGAGTAACACCTATGTCATGGGCTGTTGTGAGGATTAAATGTCAGGATTACATGTGACATACTTGGAATAGCACCTGCACATGGTTAACACTGAGAGTTAGCTATTTTATTATTTCATTGCTGTTTGCATATCTTTAAAAAATATATTTAGGATTATTTCTCTAGGATAGCATTCCAGAAGTAGAGTTACTACATCAAATGATACAAAGCTTTTTTTTTTTTTGAAGATCATATGTATAGCTATATTGCTTTCTTAATTGATTAAAGCAATTTATGCTCTCATCGTAATAGAAGAGAATTCCCATTTCACTGAGCCCTGGGAGGCATTAAGATCTATAACTCTTTCAGGTTGCTTATTTGGTAGGTGTGTAGTGACATTTCAGTACTAATTTATAAGGTCACTGACGGTAGAGACGTGATTTATCTGGCTCATTGGTGTATCCTAGCACAGAGCTTGGTATATAGCAGACACGGAAAAAAGAACAGATGGATAATGAGAAATTTACCACTTTCATCAAATTGTGGAATAATTAATAAATAAATTCATTTATTAATTAAGGAATAATTTATGTTCCTTAAGGTTTTGCGCATTTATTAGATTTTAGTGTTTGTATTATGTAGGCATGTTTCAAGGAATTATTGATTTTTCTTTTTTTCACATTTATTTATTTTTATTTTAATTCCAGTACAGTTAACATACAGTGTTATATTAGTTTCAGGTGTACAATATAGTGATTCAACAACTCAGTATATTACTCAGTGCTCATCATGGTAAGTGTACTCTTAATCCCTCTCACTTATTTCAGCCATCTCCCCACCCACCTCCTCGTGGCCCATAGCTGATCTTTTAAATCATTACTATGAGTTTTTCCTCCAGTTTATTTGCCTTTTGATTTTATTTTAATTTTGACCCACTGAAGTTTTGGCAGTTCTGTTTTTGAATCTACTACTTGTAATCCTATGAGATTCCTCTTAGTAATTTTTTTTAAAGATTTTATTTATTTATTTGACAGAGAGAGAGAGACAGCCAGTGAGAGAGGGAACACAATCAGGGGGAGTGGGAAAGGAAGAAGCAGGCTCCCAGCAGAGCAGGGAGCCCGATGCGGGGCTGGATCCCAGGACCCTGGGATCACGCCCTGAGCCAAAGGCAGACGCTAAACGACTTAGCCACCCAGGTGCCCCTCCTCTTAGTAATTTTAAGCACAGAATGTTTTCCCCTCCTTCTTCCATTCACCCTTCTCAAAACTATGAAACTATAATGCTCCTTTACATCAGTTTTGATGGTTTGATTTTTACTTTTATTTATTTTTTAAAAGATTTTATTTATTTATTTATTTATTTATTTAAGAGAGAGAGAGAGATAGAGAGTGAGCACAAGTTGGGGACAGAGGCAGAGGGAGAGGCAGAAAGAGGATCATCCCTGAGATCATGACCTGAGCCAAAGGTAGACATTTAACCAATTGAGCCATCCAGGCGCCCCTGGTTTTTACTTTTAATGCTTTAGTCTATGTGAGATTCAGTTTGGTATATAGAACAATGTGGGTTGCCCTGTTTTAAAAAGATTATCCTTCTCCATACCATTTTTTTTTTAAAGTAAGCTCTGCACCCAACATGGGACTTGAACTCATGACCCTAAGATCAAGAGTCACATGCTCTATTGACTGAGCCAGCCAGGTGTCCCTCCTTTTCTACTTTTTATTTAAGCTTATCGTAAACAGTTTAAACTGGGAGAATCAGAATAAATTACAGGTTTAAAAAAAAAACAACAATATTTTTATAATGTTGGAGAATAAAAGAAATGAAAAGAATGAATTGTTAGTAATTTTCAATTCAAGTAAAGAAAAATAAGCATTTTTAATGTTATTAATATTTTCTACAATATATAATTTTTGTGATTTGACATAGTTCTTTAAGACGTGACTGACAAGTTTTTAGAATTGGCATAAGTCCTTCAGTTAAGGGTTTACAATTTTGATAAGAGACTCAGTATTTTTACTTTGAATATCAAAAATACAACGCTTGGGTGGCTCAGTTAAGCATCTGCCTTCAGCTCAGGTCATGATCTCAGGGTCCTGGGATCGAGCCCTGTGTTGGGCTCCCTGCTTAACGCCGTCTGCTTCTCCTTCTCTCTCTGCTCTTACTGCCGTGCCCCCCCCCGCCCCCAACTCCTCATGTTCTGTCTCAAATTAAAAAAAAAAAAGTCTTAAAAAAATACAAGACTATAGTCAAATTTAATCTTATTTCCTTCTGCTCAATTAGTGAGTTATAGGTGTTGATTAGCTTCCTGCAACCTAAATATTCAGTAGCCTAAGGGTTTCTTATCAGGTCTGAGAAAGTAATTATATATATAGCTTCTGAATGAATAAAGCATTTTTTGTTCCAAGTAATTTTCTTCATAATTTCCCATTAGATAAAATCGATTCCTTTCTTAAAGATACTTGTATTTTCTTTTCTGAAAGAACACCTACATTATCCTGTCTTCACTGTATTATTGTGTTTTCTATATTGTTTGTCCTATTTTGTCTTATTTCTATTCTATCCTGTTATTCTACCTACTCTTATGCCAGGGATTCACTGTGTAATTGTTGCCATGTGACAATATGTTTAAGATTTACTAGTCCTGTTTTTCTCTTATTTTTTCTTTTGTTTCAATTATTTTGGTGGCTCTTTTATTTATAGATTATCAGTATGCCTGCATTTTTGATAGATAGTACCATTTGGAAGACATGCTCAGGCTCCCTTTTCTTTTTCTGTGCTGATTTAATATTTCTTCTAGGAGGGACTTTAAAAAGTCATTAGTTCAGTTGTCTACAGGTAAGAAGACTTGTTCTTTATCAACTGTTTCAAAATTAAAATCATTGCTTTCATATGTATTCTCCAAAGTGAAATACAGAAACCAGTGATATCCACAACCAGACATTGCAAAAATCGAGACGAAAGTTCTTCTGTATTTGAAATAGAGAGCTCATAATACCTACTCATAGAATTTCCAGTCTAATTTTTTTTCTGCTAATAGGTTCTCGGTCTGACAGCTCATCTTAAGGACCATTTGATCCTGTGTCTTTCTTTGCCCTTCCCCCTTATGCAAATAAGATGACCTCTACATCCAATCAAATTATCACAGCACGTTTTTCATCATTTTTAATGGAGTGTCAGCCTTGCCACCTGCTTATCTGGTAACTAAGGCCTGTGTATCTCCCTTCAGAACACAGAATTCTCATCAGAGGCTGTCATCAAAGAGGGTTACTTTTTGATTGCCTACTAGTTATTCTATTCCTGTCAAAAACCCAGCTGACAGATATTCAAGGGCCATAGCCCAGGTGACATGCAACCCACCAATGCCTCCATTTTTTTCTTAAGTTTTAGCCTTCTCTTGACATGGAGTATTGGAAAACTGTATACTCTTATCAGGAGTTTGATGTGATGTTTAAAAATATGGACTCAGAAGTCAGGTCAGAGTTAAATTCAAATTCAGGCTCCACCACTTCTTTTCAATGGAATCTTGTCTAAATCTCATAATGTTTCTAAGTCTCAGTTTATCTGTATAATAATGTTAAAAATAATAGTGAAGAAGTGTATTTCTCTTGAATATCTAGGGGTATTTAAAAAATTTTTTTAAGGATTTTATTTATTTATTTGAGAGAGAGAGAGAGCACAAGCAGGTGGATGGGCAAAGGGAGAGGGAGAAGCAGGCTCCCTGCTCCATGTGGGACTCGATCCCAGGACCCTGAGATCATGACCTGAGCCGAAGGCAGATGCTTAGCCAACTGAGCCACCTGAGCACCCAAAGTAATTGGTATTTTATATATATTTTCTATTTTAATTTTTATTAGTTTTTTATTTGAATATAGTTGATACACAATGTTATATTAGTTTCAGGTGTACAACTTAGTGATTTGATAAGTTTATACATTGTGCTGTGTTCACCACAAGTGTAGCTGCCATCTGTCCTGTTACATCACTATTACAAATATCATTGACTGTATTCCTTAGGCTGTGCTTTCTATTCCCATGACTTATTCATTGCATAACCGGAGACCTGTATCTCCCTTTTCTCTTCACCCATTTTGCCCAATCTCCCACCTTCCTCTCCTCTGGCAACCATCAGTTTGTTCTCTGTATTTATAGGTCTGATTCTGCTTTTTGTTTATTTCTTCTTCTTTTTTTTTTTAGGTTTCCATTTCTGAGTGGAATCATATGGTATTTATCTTTCTCAGTCTGACATTTCACTTAGCATAATACCCTCTAGATCCATCTACGTTATCTCAGATGGCACAATTTCATTCTTTTTTATGGCTGTGTAATATCTACTGGTATTTAAAAAAAATAGATAACTAGAATTATATGACTCTGTGTTTTCTTTTGCACTTGTTTGCCGGGAATCAGAGAGCTCAGTTTAAGATTCTATTTATTTTTTTGAGAGACAGAGAGTGGGAGAGAGAGAGTGAGCACATGAAGCAGAGGGGCAGAGGGAGAGGGGAAAGAGAATTTTAAGCAGACTATGCACTAAGCGTGGAGCCCAACTGGGGGCCCGTTGTGGGGCCGATGCAGGGCCAACCCCACAACCCTGAGATCACAACCTGAGCCAAAACCAAGAGTCTGATGCTTAACTGACTGCACCATCCAGGTGCACCTCAGAGATCCCAGTGTAAAGCTCAGTTCAAGTAACTACTTGAGACCTGGTCAGGGTATTCCTGTTTGGTATGTGAGCTGTTTGCCTGTGTGAGTTGTCTGTTGTCTAAGATCAATTGATTTTTCTAAAGCAAACAGTGAATTAAGTTATCAGCTTACAGTTTTATCTGTCCTGGGCAAAATTTCCCTGTAACAAATCATGTTGACACAAGGGGTCTCTGTTCTTAGTCCTGAGAACTCAGTTCTCAGTTCCTAGTCCTAGGAGCAGGACATCATATTAATGCTTGTGGTCATACTTCTCAAGGATATGTGCTTCTTTTTTTCATTTTGTAAAATTTCTAGTTTTATTTTAACGGCTTTATTATATATACATACTTTATTATAAATGGCCTCAAACCATTTTAAGCAGAGGGTATAAGTAATAATAAAATACAAATGATAATATAACCCAAATCATCAGGAGGGACAAAGAAAGCAAAAAAGGCCATGTGGTGTGGTGGTTAAAGCCCGGAATCTGGAATCGGACAACTCGGGTTTGAATCATGGCCCTGAGCAAGTTCTTTACCTCTAACTGCCTTAGTTTCTTAATCTGTTATGTGAGCATAATATTACCATATAGGGTTACTTTGAGGATTAAATGAGATAGTACAAAGCTCTTAGAATAGTTAATAGGATGGGTGCCCAATAAACAGTAGTTTAAGAAAAAAGGATGAAATCACTACTGGTGCTACAGGCATTTTAAGGATTTGAGTTTTAGGTTGAAGCAAGATTGACATCTGGAAAGAAAAAGCATCCATCAGCTTTTCTTATCAAGAAACATGAACTACCATAGCTAAAAAGTGCCTAACTTTAACCTGGCTTCTGTTAAGTTTAAGAATTATTTTAAAAAATATCACAGAGCCCTGATTTGATTAAATTCTCTGAGAAGGTGTAATTCCAAATTCCAGTGCGGGAGGTGGACATTACATACATACATACATACATACATACATACATACATACATTCGGCAGCCGACATTACTTCAGTTCTCTCTCGAGTAGCTGTAAAGACCTTTGCCAGATGAGTGGCAAGTGTGGAAACGGAATATTAAAAATATCCAGTAGTCTGATTTTATTCTTAAGTCCGAAGGGAAAATTAGGAAATGTTGCCCAAGTTGACTGTCCAGTGTAGAATAGAAGGAATGTTTAGATTAACAAACAACTAACTGTTGGTAAATAATGTAAAGATGTAAATAATACCTTTGAGTTTGGAGACATTTGGAGACATTTGAATGACCTATTAGTTCCTCCTTCTTAGGAAAAGAATTGATTATCTCTACTTCCAGAAATAACAATAATAATATGGCAGATTTCCACCAACCCATTTAGAAAAGGCAGCATTTTGCTGCTGATTAGGAAAAACTATTAAGAGAGCATCTTTATAGTTATTTGATATTTATAGCTTTTCCAGTGTTTATCAGTTTTATGTTCCTTCTCCCACTCTTCTGCATTCACCAAATACTTGTTGAACACCTTCTATTTACCAGATGCTGGTCTAGGCAATGGAGATACAGCAAGAAACAAGACAGAATCCTTATGCTTATGAAACTTAGGTTCCAGTGAGTGAGATAGACTATAAATGTAATTATAATATCCTATCATGTTGTAAAGTGAGGAACCCTCATGGAGGGTCTGGGTTGGTGTTTTGGGGAGGGAGACATGATGTCAGAGTTCTGTTTTGATCATGTTTGGTTTGAGGTGCCCTTAGATCTCCAGATGGAGAAGACAAGAAGAAGTAGAAGAAAATCATTGGATACCTAAGTTTGGAGCTCAAGATAGAGTTTGAGACTAGAGAAGGAAGTTTAGGAGTTATCAGTGAAAGATGACATTTAAAGTCATGGGTCCAGATCTCATCACTATGGAGTCATGAGAGAAGACGTCCAAGGATCCAGCCTTGGACAGTTATTTACAAAAGTCAGTGAAGAAAAAGAGGAGTATTTTATTAAAGGAGACTGAGTCCTAGAGATAAATTTCTTCCAAAAAGGAAGAAATGAACACTGTGAGTAGGATGAAGCTAAGACTTGACCATCCAATTTGGCAAGATGGGTTTGCTGATGACTTTGGGAAGAAAGATTTCCTGGGGTGGAAGGAGCAAGGCAGAGCAAGTGGGAAGAAATGGCAATGGTAATGTAAGATTTTAAGATTTTGCTGTGAAAGGCAGCAGAGGGATGAGGCTGTTATTATTTTTGTTTTCTTTGTTTTCTGCTGTGGTGGTGCTGTATTGGGAGATGAGTGTTTGTAAAGTGATGATCTTTAAAGAAAGAGCAATTGATAGGGAAGAAGAGAGGTAGGGGGGGTTAATTGCAAGGATGAGGTCATTGAGCAGGTAAGATCTGCTTTCCTAATATGCACAAAGGAAATCTTAGAATAAAAACCAGAATTAACTCTGGGTTAGGTTAGGGTGGTGATGGTGTGGGGGCCTATGAAGCTGGGGAGCCTGTATGTTACTCAGTAACAGTCTTTAGGGAAAGGAACCCCAAGTGGATAGGGTAGAGTATAAGTGCTGGCAAAAAAAAAAAAAAAAAAAAA
>NW_024425119.1:28858729-29207567 GCF_017311325.1 Ursus maritimus
GGGAAAAAAAAAAAAAAAAAAAAAGAGAGAGAGAGAGAGAGAGAGAGATATTTGAATAAGCAAACTTCTTGGTGCTCTGGTGAGCAGACCTGGGTTGGAAAAGTGAGCCTGCCTTTATTGGCCAGAAGCCTGATATGGACAGGGATCTCTACAAAACAAAATATATTCTTATACATAGGTGTTTTGAAATAGTTTAATTGGTCCTATACTTTGGTTAATAATATGTGTATCTACTTTAAAGTAATTTTTTGATTTGCCTCTGAATGCCTTTCCTCTTTTCACTTTCTCTTAGAGTTAAAACAAGAGAGAAGAGTTTCTGATTTGATTTTCCTAGAGGAAAGAGATACAGATCATCATGGGTAGAGAGGGAGTATTTCTAAGTTTCCGAGGTGTCCCTAACAATATTCAAATGGAGTCTAGCTTAAAATGCTGTGGGTTTGGGAATGTTTTCTTAGGGATCACTAAGCACTTCAGGAACCCTGCAAAAGAGTTTGTTTTTTGCCTAGTTAAGATTTATTTGGTTAACTGGCAGCATTGAACTGAAGTTGTCACATTATTGTGTTTTGTCCGTTTTTATGCACGTCTTCCTATGTGATTTGATAATACCAATAATTTGCAAGTGTTTTTATGGCAGCACAATTTTGGTTCCCAGGAATGCTTAAAGCATGGATCCTACAACAGAGACTTGAAGAAGAAATAGAGGGGATATAATAATAAATGCTGTCGAGTTGGTATACCAAACAATTTTGGTTAGTGACCTATTTTTTGAGATCAAGTAGGAGACACAAGAAGGGATGTTAGGAGAGCCTGTACGGTGGAGATGGAGAGGCTGAACTATGGGAATGAGAAGGCGGAAGGCATATTATCATGTTAATTCCGCAGCCCTGGATCTGCCTTGCTAAAAGGACTGCTAAAACTAAAGCTTGTTGTATACTTCATTAATCACAAAGAAATTCTTTTTAGACATTGAGTGGAACTTTCCTGACTATATTGAGCACAGCATTAAGTGGTTAAGATTGTGCACTTTGCAATTACTCTGTTCCTATTCAAATCTGGTTTTTATCACTTACCAGCTGTGTAGACTTTGGGCAAGTAAATCCCTTGTGCCTCGACTAGGCATGATAATAGTGCCAACCCCAGAGGGGTTATTGTGAGGCTTAAAGGCAATACATCTAGAACAATTAGAAAGATGCCAGGGACATGGGTTAGATGTTTTCATTATCATAGCATTGTGACATATAATAAGATGATGGTCTAAATACCGTTGTGCAATTTGAGGTGCATATTTACCATTGAGTTAACTTTTAGAGATGGTGAAAGGATAGGATAACAATGCCAGACTTACAAATACTCAGGGATGAGAAGTGAGACTCAGCTTTTATCTTGCTTTGTTTTCACCTTTTAACTAGGTATTCACCTACTTTTTCAAAATTGTGTTATTTTAATCTTTTTTTTTAAAGATTTTATTTATTTATTTGACAGAGAGAGAGACAGCCAGCGAGAGAGGGAACACAAGCAGGGGGAGTGGGAGAGGAAGAAGCAGGCTCGCAGTGGAGGAGCCTGATGTGGGGCTCGATCCCAGGACCCTGGGATCACGCCCTGAGCCGAAGGCAGATGCTTAACAACTGAGCCACCCAGGCTCCCCTAATCTTTATTACATATAGACATTTTCTTTTTTTCCAAGGTTTTATTTTTTATTTATTTGACAGAGAGAGAACAAACAGGGGGAGCAGCAGTGGGAGGAGGAGAAGCAGGCTTCCCGCAGAGCAGGTGGCCATGGGGGACTCCATCCTAGGACCCTGGGATCATGACCTGAGCTGAAGGCAGACACTTAACTGACTGAGCCACCCAGGCGCTACCATACAGACATATTTTCAATAAATCTGGGCAGCATAAGCAGCATATGTAACTGTAAGGATGAAATCGCAAGCCTAATTACTGGTGCTTTTGAGTGAGTTAGCACCTCTACAAAATTTCCCCTCTTCGAATTTCATTTTTCTTATGTTTACCTCATTATTTCTGACCGTAATAGAAAATTATCCTTAAAGTTATTGCCACTACAAAGGGAATTATAGTTCTGAAAATACCAATGAAAGACAGTCCTTTATGGTTGTTGTTAAATATTTTTAAGGTTTTTACAGTTGGCCTTTGAACAATATGGGGGTTAGGGGCACTGACTCCCTGTGCAGTGGAAAATCCACATGTAACTTTTTAGTTCCCAAACACTTAACTCTTGTTAAGTCTACTATTGATCAGAAACTTATCAATAATATAAGGTTGATTAACAGATATTTTGTATGTGTATTATATATTGTATTCTTACAATAAAGTAAGCTAGAGAAAAGAAAATGTTATGAAGAAAAACATAAGGAAGAGAAAATACATTTACAGTGCTGTGCTGTAAAAAGACCATGTGTAGATGGACCCGCACAATTCAAACCCATGTTGTTCATGGGTCAACTGTATCTATAAATGTTAAAGTATTTAAATGAAGTGGAATGAGATACAGTTAAAATCTCTTGCCACGCTGCCCTGACCTCCAGTTCCCCTGTAGACGAACCACTTACATTTGTCTCCTGTAACAAATCACAAACTTTGTGGATTAAAAACCAAAATTTTTTATCTTACAGTTTTGTAGTGCAGAGATCTGAAATGAGCCTCTCTGGGCTAAAATCAAGGTGCTAGCAGGGCTATGTGTTCCCTTCTTGAGGCTCTAGAGGAGAATTCCTTCCCTTCCCTGGTCCAGCTCCTGAAGGCCCCACCTTCCTTGGCTTGTGGCCTCCTTCCATTTCAACAGAAGCAGCATCAAACCAGATCTCTGTTATGCTGCCATTTCTCTGGTTCTCTCCTCTGCCGCTCTCTTCCACTTTGAAGGACGCTTGTGATTACATGTGCCCCTGTGGGTAATTCAGTATCATCTCCCTGTCTTATGGTCAATGGATTAACAACCTTAATTCATCAGCAATCTTAATTCTCTTTTGCTTGTAACCTAACGTATATATAGGGGTTAGGATACTGGCATCTTTGGGAGGCTGTTATTCTACCTGCTATGCCACAGTTAACACGTATTGTTTTAGAAATGTTTAATAACTCCTTGATTTTTTCATTTAATTATATATTTCATAGAACTCTCCCTACTTTTTTAACAGCTACATACCATTCCATATGGATATACCACAATTATGTAAGCAGTCCCCTATGTTGATGGACAGTTGGTTTATTTTTAAGTTTTTTTAGTTTTTCTCTTAAACTGTATCCTAAAGAATATCTTTGTAATTTATATTTGCATATTTTGGTAAATACATCCATGGGATAAGTTGTCTGAGATGTAATTTCCAGGTAAAGCAAGATGCACATTTACAATTTTGATTTTTTTTTTTTTTTTTTGGAAATTGCCTCGCCAAAGACTGCATCAGTTAACTGGTGAGATGAGTTCATGTTTACATGCACATTGGCAGACACTTTCCAGGGGCTGTTTTTACAAAAGTTTGAAAATTTACAAGTATGGTATGTTAAGAAAAATATTTCTTTTCCTTTATTTGTCTTTCATTATAAATTGGTTTTAGCATCTTACTATGTTTATTAGCTATTTGGACTCTTTTTTCTTTGAACTACTTGTTCATATATTTGCCCTGTTTTTGTTAAATTTATCACGTTATTAATAATGCCAGGAATTGGAACATCTGGGAGGCTCCGTCAGTTAAGCATCTGCCTTCAGCTCAGGTCATGATCTCAGGGTCCTGGGATCGAGTCCCTCTGCTGCTCCCCCTGCTTGTGCTCTCTTTCTGACAAATAAATAAATAAAATCTTTTCAAAGAATTAAACAAAATAATAATGCCTGGAATTATGGTAGTTGCTGTGCATGATTCAGAGATGAGAAAATCTGATCCCGATTTCAAACTGCTTCCATTCTAAATCTGAACTCATTTGGTGGACTTAAATGCCCCCTGTACTCACCCCAAAGCATTTTCCATTGGGTCTTTCAAAAGGACTTAGTACATAGAAATTTAATTGAATGATAACAGCCCAAGAAGGACCATGGATTAGTATTTTTTTTTTTTTTTTTGCTTTTGACCAAAAGTGACTAGGATGTTTCCTTTTTCAAGGAAAAAAAAAAAGAAGAAGAAGAAGAAGCAAAGGTGATTGTTAAGCTTCCAATTAGTATTTATTAGTCACAGGCCGTAGGTGAATAGTGACAGAAACAGCTCCCTAGTCGCTCTCTAGAACATTTCTATTTTATTTTATTCCTAACATTTTTCACCATATGAGCTTTTCTGGGTTTGTTTTGTTTTGTGTATTTTCTTTTTTTTTTTTTTTTAAAGATTTTATTTATTTATTTTGACAGAGAGAGACAGCCAGTGAGAGAGGGAACACAAGCAGGGGGAGTGGGAGAGGAAGAAGCAGGCTCCCAGCGGAGGAGCCCGATGTGGGACTCGATCCTGGAACGCCAGGATCACGCCCTGAGCCGAAGGCAGCCGCCTAACGACTGCGCTACCCAGGCGCCCCTGTTTTGTGTATTTTCTATTTCCCTCCAACTGCAATATAAGCTCTTTGTAGTCAGGGGTCGTATCTGCTGTATTCACTGCTCTTATCCCAAGCATTCAGAAGAGTGTCTGGTACTCACAGAAGAATATTTGCTTAGGAAAGTATTTGTTGCATAAAGAAGAAATTTAAACCTCTTAATTGGTACCATCTTTTGATGTATTCGTTTGTAATATCTATCTGAACACCCATAAGCAACACAAGCAAAGAAATACAAGCCTGGCATTCCTCCTGGTCTTTCCTCCTCTGTTCAGCGTGCTGCTAATCAATACATCTGCTTGCATCACTCTCTCCCTCAGTTGGGGGCAGTCACATCATCTTCCTCTTGCTGAACTGAGCCTTTGAATCAGATGAATGAAATTTGGGCCCAGTCTTCTGGAATTCAGTGAATACTATTACCTAGTTTCCCTCTGGTGCAATTAGAATGGAGCAGTGAACCAACAGATAACATTGCTTAAAAAGCAATTTACTTTTTTGTTCTCCTTCTTCAATTAGTCTGTTTGTCTCTGAGTTGTTGAGGGGCATTTTCTTCTCCCAAAGCAAAAGCGTTAAGATCCATTTAGTGTTTTGATTGAGCCTCGTTTCTTCTTCCCTGACTAAGTCTTGGCCACTGTGTTAGTCTGCTCAGGCTGCCGTAACAAAATACCACAGACTAGGTGGCTTAAATAACAGAAATGTGTATCTCAAAGTTCTGGAGTCTGTAAGGCCAAGATAAGATTCCAGCCAATTTGGTTCCTGGTAAAGGCAGCCTTTTTGCTGTATCCTCACAGGGCTTTCCTTCTGTGCTCTTGCTGGGAAGTGGGGCGGTGGGGAGGAAGCAAGCTCTCTGGTGCCTCTTCTTTTTTTTTTTTTTTTTTTTTTAAAGATTTTATTTATTTATTTGACAGAGATAGAGACAGCCAGCGAGAGAGGGAACACAAGCAGGGGGAGTGGGAGAGGAAGAAGCAGGCTCATAGTGGAAGAGCCTGACATGGGGCTTGATCCCGTAACGCCAGGATCACGCCCTGAGCCGAAGGCAGACGCTTAACCGCTGTGCCACCCAGGCGCCCCTCTGGTGCCTCTTCTTAAATCCCGTCATGGGGTGCCCACCCCCATACGGTCATCTAATTCTAATTGCCTCCCAAAGGGCCCATCTCCATCACATTGGCAGAAGTTAGAACTTCAACATGAATTTGGGGAGCGGGGCGACAATTCGGTACATAGCAGCTACAATGGGCCAGTCATCTGGGCGAAGTTTGGAAAGGCTCTATCCATGCCAAAGCTTTATCTCTTTTTAAAATAATGGAGGTTTAGTTGCTAATGTGACCTTTTTAATGCTCATATATTCTACAGATATTTCTTGTTTGGGCCATATTACTTACTGGCTTAAAAATCTTCTAACGATGAAGCAGTGAATTGGAGGATATAACCAGTCTTTCTACAAGGTCATGATCCGGCAGCTGCTTACCTCCCAAATGCACTGTAGCACTCTCTCTCACCCACACTGCTTCAGCACACTAGCCTCCTTGCTGCTGCTGCTGCTGCTTTCTTCCTTGGGGTCTTTGTTCTTGCTGTTCATTCTCCCTGCAAGGCTTTGCCCCAGATGGCCAGCTCATTCTCATCATTCAGCTAAATGTCATCCCTCATAGGACTTCCCTGACACCCAATCACAATTACTCCCTGGACTAGTTGGTCTATGCCAGATGCTTTGCTGGATATAAAGAAGACAAAGATCAGTAGTAAAATGCCTGGCTTATTAAAGTATTATCCTTAATAAATGTTGGCATGTGTGTTCATGTTAATAATAGCTGGCACGTATTAAACACCTACTATGTGGGAAGCACTGTGTCAAGGGCTTGCCATTATTTCTCTAATCAAATCCTTACATATAGCCTCTGATATACATACAGTTATTATCTCTACATCAGATTGAAAAAATATAGCACAGGAGAAAACGGGAGAGTGGAGAATTACTCAGTTTCACTGGGCTTCAGATTTTAAACCCTTAAGTAAGATCTCCCTTTTGCCAAATGATATACAAAATCAATAAGACAAAGTTTCTTTATCTTGAAAAATTGAAAAAATAATAGATCAGAAGGAAAATTGTAAAAAGAAGCAGTGGTGATTATTGGAGATAAAGGTATTTGTAATTTGACCTGCACTTGAATTCTAACCCAGGCACCAATTGGCTCTTGTCAAAGAATTAGCTCTTATTCTTTTTTCTTATCTGTAAAAAGAAAGTTACAATTAGATGAGATAAGAAACACTGGCACTAACACATTCTCATCCAATGTTAGTTTGATTTTCTTGAATAATAACAACAAAACTCAGGTATGTAATTACTTTGCAGTTCTGCACCAAGCACAAATAACCATTTAATATTTCTTTTTAACGGTATAAAATCTTTTCTAAGCATCACTAAGATCAGAAATGCAAATTTTCTGGAAGTTCCACAGCTATGTTGAAAAGATTAGACATGTTGTTAAGGAAGTAGAAATAAATACAATTATATACATATATAATTATTTTATCTGTTCTGGAATATAAAGTGTTTCCTGTATTATTCACTGTAGATCCAGTGATCATACAAATTGCATTAGCATTGTGTTAGCATTTTGTTGGCTCTCTTTGAAGACTGTGCCAAAGTGTCAAAAGTGTATGGATAATACCAAATGTTAGTGAAGATGGGAGTAACTAGGAACTCTCAAACATTGAGAGTGGGAGTGTATCTTGGTACAACAACCCCGAAAAACTGTTTGGTGTTATCGAGTAAAACTAAAGATGTATAGATCCTAAAATCTAGTGATTCCAATCCTAACTATGTACCCCAGAAAACTTCACACTTATGAATCAGAAGGCATATACAACAAAGTTTACAGCAGCACTGTTTATAATAGAGAAGACTGAAAACAATCAAATGTCCATCCACACTGAAATGAATAAATTATAGTGTAGTTATACAATAGAACCTTATGTTTGTACAATTTATTTAAGTGGCTGCATGTGGTTGCAATTCATTAGTTCTCATTGATAAATAATGTTATATATATAATGTTACATATATATGTCAACAATACACATACATGTATATATACATATATTTCATTGTATGAACATATCATAATTCATTTTTCCATTCTGTAGTCAACTGACATTCAAATTGTTTGAATTTTTTAAAAAAAATTTTCTTTTAGGGCGCCTGGGTGGCACAGCGGTTAAGCGTCTGCCTTTGGCTCAGGGCGTGGTCCCGGCGTTATGGGATCGAGCCCCACATCAGGCTCCTCTGCTATGAGCCTGCTTCTTCCTCTCCCACTCCACCTGCTTGTGTTCCCTCTCTCGCTGGCTGTCTCTATCTCTGTCGAATAAATAAATAAAAATCTTTAAAAAAATTTTTTTTCTTTTATTGAAGTATAGTTGACGTAAAATGTTACATTAGTTTCAGGAGTACAACATAGTGATTCCGCAATTCTATATGTTATGCTGTGCTCACCACAAGTGTAACTACAATCTGTCACCATACAATACTATTATAATCCTAGTGACTATATTCCCTATGCTATACCTTTTATCCCTGTGACTTATTCATTCCATAACTGGAATCCTGTGTCTTCCATTCTCTTTCACCCATTTCTCCCATCCCCTCATGTCCTTCTCCTCTGTCAACCACCAGTTTGTTCTTTGTATTTATAGGTCTGTTTCTACTTTTTGTTTGTTTCGTTTTTTACATTCCACATATAAGTGAGGTCATAAGGTATTTCTCTTTCTCTGTCTGGCTTGTTTCACTTAGCATGATGCCCTCCAGGTTGACCCATGTTGTTGCAAATGTCAAGATTTCATTTTTTTCATATGGCTGAGTAATATTCCATTGAGTGTGTGTGTGTGTGTGTGTGTGTGTGTGTACCACATCTTGGATGGACACTTGGGTTGCTTTCATATCTTGGCTTTTGTAAATAAGCTGCAATAAACAAAGGGACACATATATCTTTACTAATTAGTGTTTTCATTTTCTTTGAATAAATACTCAATCGTGGAATTACTGGATCATTTAGTATTTCTATTTTTAATTTTTTGAGGAGGGTCCACACCGTTTTCCACAGTCACTGCACCAATTTACATTCCCACCAACAGTGCACAAGGATTCCCCTTTATCCACATCCATGCCAACACTTGTTATTTCTTGTCATTTTGATTCTAGCCGTTCTGACAGGTGTGAAGTGATATCTCATTGTGGTTTTGATTTGCATTTCCCTGATGATTAGTGATGTTGGCATCTTTTCATTTGTCTAAATTGTTTGAGACATTTGGCTATTAGGAATAGGGTTTCTCTGAACATCCTTGTTCATGAAATGCATCATGTATGTGTGCATTTCTGTTAGTTATATGTCTAGGAGTAGAAGTGCTGTATAGCTGTTCAGCTTAGTAGAGACTGCCAAACAATTTTCCAAAGTGGTTGTACCAGTGTACATACCTAATATGTGAGACTTTGGTTATATTACATCTTCAGCAATACTAGATATTTTTTTCTCTTCATTTTTGCCACTCTTGTGAGTGTATAGTGGTTTGTATCATGGTTGTAATGTACATTTTCCAGATGACTAATAAAATTGAGGCCCTTTTAATATGTCTATTGGTCATTTGATATGCTATTTTTCAAACAAGGTATTTATTAACAAAAGGATCACTGAAAACATTACTTAATAAGCTTGATTATGAAATATCTGTGTAAATCGTTATATCAGTGAACTGAGGCTTTGTTATCCTATAGTGAGTGATGTGTCACTTGAGAATCTTGGTAGTTAAAACAAGGTTTAATTATTGCTCTTGCTTCTTGCCTATTTCTGATGATCAATGGCTCTGTTCCACATCCCCACCATTCTGGCAGCTTGGCTGCAAGGATAGCTCTTCTATGGGGCATTGCTGGTTTCCAGGCAAAGAGAAAAGAGAGGCAACAAAATGATGGGTCAAGCTCAAGTCTTAAAGCTTCTGCTGAAGAGATGGCAAACACTTCACTTCCACTCACGTTCCATTGACCAAACATATAATGTGTCCAAGACCGATGTCAGTGGCAGCATTATATAATCTTCTGAAAGGGAGGGGCTTATAGGAAGGGGCAGTAAACATTTATGAACAAGAGAGTGACCATTAAAATCTCTTTCTGCAGAGTAGCTTTATAAGAATATTACTCTGGGATGGAGAACCCAAACTGTTTGTCTGTGGGCTGTTTTCAACACCCACAGACACACACACAGACACACATGAAGCGCTTCTTTTTGGTTTGTTTAGTTGAATTAGTTGCTAACATTTTATTTTATTTTATTTTATTTTATTTTATTTTTTTTAAAGATTTATTTATTTATTTATTTATTCAACAGAGATAGAGACAGCCAGCGAGAGAGGGAACACAAGCAGGGGGAGTGGGAGAGGAGCCTGATGTGGGGCTCGATCCCATAACGCCAGGATCACGCCCTGAGCCGAAGGCAGACGCTTTAACCAATGTGCCACCCAGGCGCCCCAACATTTTAAAATCATGACATTTCACAAAGATACAGATTTGTGGCTTCCCTTGGAAATCATAAGCTATAGCCCAGAACCATTTGGAGCTAAATGGCAGCAACCCTTCTAGGTGGGATATGCAGTCTCCAGTTCTTCCTGACTATCTGGTGGCTGCCTTCTTTGCAATTGTGCCTTTCAAACGTTTGTAACATAGCCCACAATAAATAGTACATTTTACATACTCATCAGTCATATGCATGCATATGCGTGTGTACACATTCATGTGCAAGCGTAGAGACGCATATATATACACATTCCAAAGCAAAATTTCATGAAACGATGCTTACTGTTACTTTCTGCAATGCATGCTGGTATCATCTCTTCTAGTCTATCCTGTATTACCCTATTTTATTATTTGATTTTTTTTTAATGCTGGAATCAACCCTCTAAATTGATTTCACAAACCACTGCTAGGTCACAGGCCACAAATTGAAAACATTGCTCTTGATCATGTTTCTTGGCTGCTGCTCTTCTGAATGCTCCTGGTTCCTTTTCCAGACTGAATTTCTGTCTGAGCTTTTTAGCATTCCCAGGACAGTTTGTTGTGTGGGTGAGCAGCGTCTGCTTTCCCTCACTGATTTAAGCCGGTGCAATTACTGCGTTTGCCCAAGGGCCCTAAATAAAACTTAAACTGCTTAAGTACCTGGAAGTTTCCCTGACTCCTCTTTCCTTGTCTGACTTTCTATTTCAATCAAAATAGCGTTTTAGGCAAATAGACCTCTGAATCAAAGTGTCATAGTCTCCCAGCTGGGCGAATGTGAGTGAGTCCCACTGTAGGTGCAGGAAGGAGAGCTCCAGGAGCATGAGAGCTGTGAATGGGGAATTTATTACCTGGCAATGCCCACGCGCAAGGGAATTTATTACCTGGCAAGGCCCACGCGTATTTTCTCCGGATCAATTCCTCTATCCTGTGGATTCATTTAATAAGTATGTATTGATCACCAGTGTGTCGGGCCCTGTACTAGAGAACATATCCAAAACTTGTAGCAAGATTCTTAGATGCACAGAGTGTAGATCGTAATAATCATTTATTTCTATGTTTTATCCCTTCCTGTTTCTTGTTGTCTTCCCTTGACCCAGAAATTCATCCACTGTCAGAGGGAAATTCTAGTCAAGTGTTTCTCATTCGGATGTGTATCCCACTTGGATCTTTGTGAATTCTCATGGTGGTTTGTCTGTACGTGCGTGGCGTGGGTGGATGCATGTTGTTGTAGGAAGAGGGTATGGGGACGGTGAGACACTAAGTAAAAGTCTGTCGGCCATCATGCCACAGCGGCATTGTTATAAAACCAAGTAGAAGAGGGTAATACTAAAGGGAAGGAAAATAGCGCCTCCACGTTCTTATGGAGTTCAATGAGGCTTTTGCATTTTCAGGACCAGAGCCATTTTGATACCAAGAGGATTATGCCACTTCTGTGGTGTTGCTGCCTGGAAGAGATTTGGCACCTAGGGTAGTACTGGTGCTGGTGAACCCAGCATGATCAGGCAGCAAGGCCGGCTAGGACATGGAGGGAAGAGGCCCATGGGGATCATCAGAGGCAGCAGTGAGACCCTTTCCTGCCAGTTGACAGGCAGTGGAGGCCCAGCAGTGGATATTGATGGGAGAAGCCAGAGCAGGAGAGGAAGGAAATGACTAATGCTTTGACAGGACGTGTTTCTGAGCCCAGCAGGACAGCTGAGAGAGACTCTCGGAAATAATTATGGGGATGAGGTGGAGTTCACACTTAAACCATGGCGATAGAGGCAAGAATGGCTGATACATGAGTTGTTACTATTATATGTAACCTCATTTTAAGTCCTGGGCTTAGATAACAAGCTTATTTATCCTTGTCTGTGTATATGCTTTACCTACAAATGCCCTTTCATAGGTGAAAGGAGCTCATTACCAAGCACCCTGGAACACTGTCCCCAACCTTCCCCATTGCCTTGACATTTGCTTCTTGTCTTTTTCTTAATCTTGTCTCCTTTTCTGCCCACTGTGTTCTTGATCTCTTGAGTATACATCTGAGCCTGAGAAGAGGAGTCATGAACTCTTCGGCTGCTCTGTTATCTGTCTTCTGTTTCCTCTGCCGTTCCTCCTCAGTCTTCCATTCCCTTCTCCATTCCCATCCCTGTTATTAGCAAGCCCCCGCCACCAGCCATGCCCTTCAGCTTCCTACCACTCTTAACGTTAGCAAAACAACAAAAAATAAGAATAATTAAGGTGGGTATAGTGGATTGAATAGTGCCCCCCCCCTTTCCACTAAGCATTGTTTCATGAAGTTTAGCTTTGGAATATATATGTATATGAGTATTTACACCTGCACATGATTGAATAGCTCAGCCCAGGCTAATCCCTGGTACCTCAGAATGTGACTTTATTTGGAATAAGGGTCTCTGCAAATGTAATTAAGGTGAGGATCTTGAGATGAGATCATAAAGGGGTAGAGTGGACCCCGAATCCAATGACGAGTGCCCTTATCAGAGAAGAAAAGGAGGCGACACAGGGAAGAAGGTTGTGTGAAGACAGAGGCAGAGATTGGAGCGTTGCTGCCATAAGCCGAGAAAGGCCAGGGGCCACTGGAAGCTGGAAAAGGCAAGGAAGGATTCTCCCCTAGAGCCTTTAGAAGGAGTGTGGCTCTGCTGGAACTTTAATTTCAGACTTCAGGCTTTTAGAACTCTGAGAAAATGAATTCTATTGTGTAAGCCACCGAGCTTGTGGTAATTTGTTACAGCAGCCCTGGGAAACTCAGACAGTGGGAGGCCAAACAGCACGAAAGGAACATTTATTTCATAATCGGTGAACATTTTAAATAAAAAAAATATTGGAGACGGGTGCCTGGCTGGCTCAGTCAGTGGACTGTGTGACTCTTGATCTCAGGGTTGTGAGTTCAAGCCCCATGTTGGGTATTACTTAAAAATAAAAATCTTTTAAAAATATTCCTTTTTTAAAAAAGATTTTTATTTATTTATTTATTTGACACCGAGAGAGAGAGAGAGAGAGAGAGAGAGAGAGGGAGAGAGAGTACAAGCAGGGGGAGTGGCAGGCAGAGAGAGAAGCAGGCTCTGACTGAGCAGAGAGCCCAATGGAGGGGGGAGGGCTCTTGATCCCAGGACTCTGGGATCATGACCTGAGCTGAAGGCAGACGCTTAACCAATTGAGCCACCCAGGTGACCCTTAAAAAATATTCTAAAAAAGAATATGAAAATATTTTCCAATTATTAATACATTTTTAAAATACTTGCAAAATAATTACTTGTGACATATAGCCAGTTCTCACCTGGCAATAAAGTGGTCCTAAAGTTTATGCATACACAAATTGTTTGAGATTCATAATGCATTTTTTCCTGCAGGAATCATATGCTATATTATGGGTTTTTCAGATATTAATCCTTAATAATTATTTTAATGTTAATCATGTAGATTATAAATTTCTTGAAACTGGGGTTGTCCTATACACTTTCAGATTTCACTGCCTAGTGGACACCTTTGCATATGGTGGGCCCTCCAATAAACACTCCTTAAACAGTTCATTTTTTTTAAAGTACCAGTAATGCGCTATAACAACTGTTTGGAGTCATATTTTAAGTCTTGAAATCCTGGCTCTGCCACCTACAAGGTGTAAGTCATTAAGCAAATTACGTAATCTACTCCACCTCAATTTATTTGTCTATAAAATTGTGATAATCATAATAATACCTACCTCATAATGTTGTTGCAAGGAGTAAATATTGTATATAAAATATGGGGAGCCGGGGTGATGCAGTCGGTTAAGTGTCTGCCTTCAGCTGAGGTCATGATCCTGGGGTCCTGAGATGGAGCCCCATGTCGGGCTCCCTGCTCAGCAGGAAGCCTTCTTCTCCCTCTCCTCCCTGCTCATGCTCTCCCTCTCTTGCTATCTCTGTCTTTCAAATAAGTAAATAAAATCTTTAAAAAATAAAATGAAATAAAATACTTACAAAGTAACAGTACTTGCATACCAGGATTCAATACATGTTCAATGTTATTAGCTCTTAAGAACATCTCGCCACCTAAATTATAAACTTTTTAGAGAGAGGCAATGTCCTATACTTTTTATAATACCAGAACCTATACAATGTCTTACATATTATATACATTCAATGAGTATTTGTCAAACTAATAAAAAGAATGAATGAATGGATAGATACATGATTACAATACTTTCTCCATAAAAAATCAGATATATACATTCTAACATTTGTTACAGTAAAAATGTGTTCAGAAATTAAACAGAATTTAAGACTCGTCAGAGAACTACAAGTATAAATAAGAGGAGAAAAGAAACAGAAATCACTACCAATGGGAAATTCTGCACTATATTTTAGCCCCCGGAAGACAGAGACTTCATCCTATGTTTCTTTGTAATTCCAGTGGTTCGCAAAACGTTTGGGATAGAAAGGCATGTGCAGCCTCACACATAGGAAGAATTCAAGGAAACCCCCACGTACATTTCCGGAGGCCTTTTTCTGTGTGGCTTTCTCCTTTCCAGAATTCTACCTGCAGCTTCCAGCCATCTCGGCTTCCTGAGCTCTCAACTCCATCTGCTCACCTCAGCTGGGCCTCTGGTTTCCCTGTCCTGGCACCTGTAGGTAGAAAGCTGGGGTGTTCATAGTGCTTACCTCATCTGTTTTCCTTCTTCCAGAAATCACAGTCCTATAGGCCTGTCATTTCAATAACAGGTTTTATATACTTTCAGCGGTTTCATATACTTTATTCAGGCTTCTGATTGTTTACAAATTAAAGTTAGGACTTTGTTACTTTATCATGGTTAAAAGCAGAAGTTCTCACACAGGCATCTTGGTTAGAAGAGGGAAAAAAGTAACTATAAACTGAGACTTCTAAGTTCATTCAGTTGGTTCTTTTGTTGCTTAAGTGTTAAATGCTTAATTAATGAAAAACGACAGCGCCATTCCTCAGTTTTGAAGAGGTTCCGCTAGGCAAAGTTTCAGTCTCAGTCAGCAGTTTGCTTCAAGAATAGACTCTTCCATCTTCACTTCCAGCCTAAGTGAATTAGAATGGAGAATGGAATTCTGAAGTATAAAGAATGTGCGCTGTTACTGACCCAGAACGCATATCTCATAGCTCGTTAGGCAGAATGGTGAGTTAGTATGTCATCTCTCCATTTATTTGTACGTTAGTTCTTCTAGCCATAGTCTGTGAGGATTTTCCATTGCTTCTCACAAATTGGCTTAAACTTTTAATGAAGATATATACAGATTTCCTCATGTAAGCACAGAGTCCATTTCTGTTTATGTTATTTCTGCGCAATCAGTCATTTCCCCTCCAAGGTCATATCCCTACAATTCAATCATACACAAACAATCCATTTTAATACCACCCTGCAGTGCTGGTGGGGAGAGAGGGGTGGGAGTCATTTCATCAAAGAAGTACATTCTATCTACTGGAAGATTTTCTTGTTTCAGAAACACTCTTGAAATTATGTTTTTCAAAAATTTCAAATTTTATGAAAATGTGGTCATCGTCAATTTTACAATGGATGATTTTCTTTTCAGCATAGTGATAATAATTGGGCCACATTCTAAAATTTATTTCCTCATTAATTATGACTGGACTCTCAAAAGCTCCTTCTTGTGAGCTGCCAGAACAGCAGTTGAACCCCATCAGCTAAAAGATATCTTGGGACCACCTTTGGTCCAGAAGCCAAAACAATACAGCTGGGCTGGAATTTAGAATGAACAAGAAGTTAATGACTAATACCACAATCACCTTGGAGCCCTGCCGTGAGAAGCCTGGTGCCGAGGTTTGAATTCTATTAGAGTTGACAGGACTCCCAATACTTCTGGTCACCTTCATGGTCCCATTGTGCCAGGACAAGAGTGGCTGATGTCAGAGGCTGACAGATTCCAAACTTTCCAGACCTTTGAACTTTCTTCTTTTGGGTCCCTGTATTTATACGTAATGTATATAATTTACCCACAATTTAAGTAAATAAACTACATGATTTACTTATTGATTAGGTCTGTTGTCAGCAAGGCATGTAAGTTCAAGTGAGAAGAGATCTTTATGGTTTTTTGTTGTTGTTTACTATATCCTAACACTTATAATAGTGTCTGGCACCATAAGCACTCAATGAATGGTTGTTGAATGAATACATACTAAATATGACTCTTTGTCAATGTGTGTGAGAAATATCTATTTCTGTTTAGAGGCTTATCTTTTCATTAACTTTATTGTAAATGATATTTGTGTAAATAGTTGTATTGAATTTTAGGGCACTTAAGTGTATCAATCTTTTCCTCTGTGGTAAGCCATTTTTATTTCTTATTTGAGAAATTTTCTGCTACAAGTCATTAACCTTGTATTCTCCTGTATTTTCTTCTAGCCCATCTTTTCCCCACTCAAGTGCAATGCCATCTCTGTTATTTATTAAATTTTTTTCCCATCCATTCCCCTACCCATCTTGCCTCTGGCAACCATCAGTTTGTTCTTTTTATTTATGGGTCTGTTTTCTGCTTTTTGTTTGTTTGTTTATTCATTTGTTTTGTTTGTTAGATTCCACATATGAGTGAAATCATATGGTATTTGTCTTTATCTGTCTGACTTATTTCACTTAGCATTGTACCCTCTAGGTGCATTTGTGTTGTCAAAAATAGCAAGATCTCTTCCTTTTTTATGGCTGAATAACATTCCTCTGTGTGTGTGTGTGTGTGTGTGTGTGTGTGTACCACATCTCCTTTTTAAAAAAATTTTATGTTAATTCCAGTATAGTTAACATACAATGTTAAATTAGTTTCATGTGTACATGTGATTCAACAATTCTATATATTACATGGTGCTCTTCAAGATAAGTGTACTCTTAATCCCTTTCACCTATTTCACCCATCCCCCCACCTACCACCCCTCTGGTAATCATCTGTTTGTTTTATATAATTAAGAATCTGTTTTTTGCTTTGTCTCTTTTTTCCTTTGTTCATTTGCTCTGTTTCTTAACTTCCACATATGAGTAAAATCATATGGTATTTGTCTTTCTCTGACAGATATATTTCGCCTAGCATTATACTCTCTCGCTCCATCCATATTGTTGCAAATGGTAAAATCTCTTTGTTTTTACTGGTTGAATAACATTCCATTATATATATCTCACATTTCTTTTATCCATGCATCTATTGATGGACACTTAGGTTGCTTCCCTATCTTGGCTATTGTAAATAATGCTGTGATAAACATAGGGGTGCATATGTCTTTTCAAATTAGCATTTTCATTTTCTTGGATAAATACCCAGTAAGGGAATTACTGGATTATATGGTACTTCTAGTTTTAATTTTTCGAGGAGAGTCCATACTGTTTACTACAGTGGATACACCAATTCGTATTCCAACTGATAGTGCATAAGGGTTCCTTTTTAATCACATCTGTGCCAACACTTGTTATTTCTTGTCATTTTGATTCTAGCCATTCTGACAGGTGTAAGGTGATATCTTATTGTGGTTTTGATTTGCAGTTCCCTGATGATGAATGATATTGAGCATCTTTTCATGTGTCTGTTAGCCATGTGTATGGCTGTTCAGGTCTTCTACACATTTTTAAATCAAAATACTTTTTTTTTTTTTTTTGGTGTAGAGTTGTGTAAGTTCTTTAGGTATTTTGGATATTAACCCTCTATAGGTTATATCATTTGCAAATATCTTCTCTTTTCTCCCATTTAATAGGTTACCTTTTTGTTCTGTTGATGGTTTCCTTTGCTTTTTATTTTGGGGTAGTCTCAATAGTTTATTTTTGCTTTTGTTTCCCTTGTCTGAGGAGACATACCTAGAAAAATGTTTCTGTGGCCAATGTCAAAGACACTATTGCCTGTGTTTTCTTCTAGGAGTTTTATGGTTTAGGTTTCAAACTTAGGTCTTTAATCAGTTTTGAGTTTATTTCTGTGTGTGATGTAAGAACTTGTCCAGCTTCATTCTTTTGCATGTAGCTGTTGTGAGTCAATTTTTCTTATTTGCACCAGTAGTTGTCAAACTTTCATGTGCATCAGAAGAACTTGCTAAAACATGGATTGCTGGAATTTCTGATTCAGTGGGTTTGGGGTGGAGCTTGAGAATTTGCATTTTTAACATTCCCTATGTGCTGTTGATGCTTCTGGTTTTAGGACCACACTTCGAGAACCTCTGTTATCAATAATATGCCCACAACATCAAGTGGTCATTATTTATTCTTTTTCCCCTAGGGTTGATATATCATCAGATTTAAGTAGTAGTATATATTAAATACTAATATCATATTAGAAATATTTATTTAAAACATAATATGAGAAATAAGTACATGAATACATAATATTTTGGACTTAAATGTTGCTGCAATTTTTTAAAGGAATATAAATATGAATGTTGTCCTTTCAGACTTTGATAGGAGTTTTTTTAACGTAAATTTTTTTCTTAGACTGAAAATTTAGAGGATATTCCTTTACAGACCTAACTGTTATATGGAACTATAAGATGAGTAATTTAACGGGGTAGTTCTATATGCAAAAAAGCATTTTTTTACTAGTTTATACTTACAGCTTTCTAATGTGATTTTATCCAAAAGGAAAAAAATTATAGAGAAAATATCCCAGCAAAACTAGGTAAATATTTAAATTAACTAGGTAAATATTTTAGTATTTCTAACACTTTTATAGGGACAAAAACTTTTCCCTTCTTCTCTTTTAGGTTTTTTGGCTGGTCTAATAATTAAATTGACATAAAACAGGTTAACAGGAGACAAACAAATTTCTTATGTACAGGAACCCCAAAGGCATGAGACCCAAAGACAGTTAAGCAATTGAGGCTTATATGCCATCCTGAGCTAAGGAGAAAGGGTAGGGGTCTGGGGCTTCAAAGGGGAGGAAGACAATTCACAGGAAGATGAGTAGAGCAAATGTTTGGTAAACTTGTGTTTGCCTTGCCATGCAGGTAAGTCTTTCTGATAACCAAAGTTATCTTCGGTATTAGCTGTCTCCTGGTACAGGCCCTCTATCTGTTGGCCCTTGATTATCTTCAGCTTGAAATAATCCACATGCCAAAGTGGCATTTTTGAGGTTATGTATTTTGCCCCCCTCACTATTATAGACAAAATTTGGGGGGGGTTATAATACTTTAAACTTTGCCTTCTGATGTCACCATAAATCGAATGGCTGAGACACTGGTCAGTAACTCATTAGGAATACAGCTGACCCATAAACAATATGGGTTAAAACTATGTGGGTCTGCTTATATGTGGATTTTTTCAATAAATATATAAATTTATAGTATCAATATTTGCAATACTGTAAATGTATTTTCTCTTCCTTATGACTTTTTTTTTTTTTTTTTTTTAGGATTCTATTTATGGGGCATCTGGGTGGCTCAGTTGGTTAAGCATCTACATTCAGCTCAAATCATAATCCCAGGGTTCTGGGATTGAGCTCCATGTTGGGCTCCCTGTTCAGCAGGGAGTGTGCTTCTCCCTCTGCTCCTCCCCCTATTTGTGCTCTCCCTCTCTCAAATAAAAAAAAAGATCTATTTTAAAAAATTAAAAAATAAAAGATTTTATTTATTTATTTGAGACAGAGACAGCAAGGGGGAGGGATGGAGGGAGAAGGAGAGGAACAGGCGGACTCCTTGCTGAGCGGGGAGCAATCTCAGGTCCCTGAGATCATGACCTGAGTGGAAGTCAGACACTTAACCAACTGAGCCACCTGGGCACCCCTTCCTTATGAGTTTTTTAATAACATTTTCTTTTCTCCAGTTTACTCTATTGTAAGAATACAGTATATAATATATATAACATACAAAATATCTGTTAATTGACTGTTCATGTTCTTCGTAAGGGTTTCAGGCAATAGTAGGCTGTTAGTAGTTAAGTTTTTGAGTTTTTCAGGGAGTTGAATCCAAACCATGGGACATTGGTGGTCCTAACCCTCACGTTGTACAAGGGTCAACTGTGTATGCTAAAATTCTTGGCTTTGATTTTTTTAAATGCTACTTAATTTTATGTTTGCTTAAAATTGACTTGTTTTAAGCCAGTCATGTCTTAGGCCCTAACGTTATTAATTTATGATTAAATTTCATCTAAAATGTCATTATTTAGACTTATAATTTCAATTAATGAAAGAGATTAAAATAATGACAAATAGAACATTTTAACATATTAATAGTAATAAAATAATACAGTTTTTCTTTACATTTTGAATATAGTTGATACTATATTTGTCTTATAACTGATTCTTTACAAAGAGCAATTCTGGCTTACTGAAAAATTCACATTTTAAAAGTCTTTCAGTCAAAGTGTTTCTGGAGAATGGGAGCTTTACTAAAATCATGAAGGTTTGATGGAGATGAAATTAAGCAAGTGAGATACCACAAACAATGAAAGCTATCTCACACATACCTTTTTTTGGGGGGTAGAAAGGGTAGGTGGTACAGAGGGAGAGGGAGAGAGAATCTTAAGCAGACTCCCCACCCAGCGCCGAACCTGACATGAGGCTCTATCTCACGACCTTGAAATCATGACCTGAGCCAAGATCAAGAGTTGGATGCTTAACTGACTTTGCCACCCAGGCGCCCCATATCTCACACATATCTTGATTGATTAAATAGTAGATGGGAACATATTTTATCTCACTATTTAGATCACTACAATGTTAAGTAAGTAAAGCAAAAAGTAATTATCAGGAGTTTCTAGGTGAAAGTATGACAAGATTAAAAAAAAAAGTGAAACTCCAACAGAATACTCTTATGAAATATCCACACACCCCCAAGCACAATGAGTTTGTTTGGCTAATAGTGATTCTTAATATATATTTTATAATATTGCCAGGGCCTTGGCCCACAGACTAAATGCAGACATTTCTCTGTCATTTTCAGGTTTGTTGCCTAAGATACTAATTGAAATTCAGGGCAGAGAAAAATACATCACTGGCTTTTGTGTATCTATGAAAGGCCTTCTTATTAGACTTTGTTTAGTATAAAGGCTTCTCTTCTCTGCCAAGTGAGAGTGACCCTATGTGTGAAGTGTGTTCTGTGGGGTCTTCAAGAACAACATAGATATCAGTTGCTCACCAGCTGGAAGCCATCATGCTCTTTCTTCAAGAGGGCAGCTCACAAGCTCTATGCGCCCCTGACCAGGTGCCAAAAGAAGATGCTCACTCATGCTTTCCAAAATTCTTTCCCAGGCCTGGGGGAAGGGAGCCATCCTTTGAGCCCCGGTGAGGAGCTCTGAGTCTCCAAGGAAGTAAAGCATGTTCTCATCCTCCAAACACTCCATTTTCTCCCTGAATTAGTGTCCTTTCTTTGAGCCAAATAAGGATCTACTTAGGACTTGAGGGTATGACCCCTTATTTCTCTGTTTGTAGAATGCGTCCAGCTTCCGAGTTTGAAGGCCCACAGAATAAGGAGTTCATTTTGATCTGCGGAGAACTCCTCATTTTCACCATGCATTTTATTCTTTTCCTTTCAGTCTGGATTTTTTTTTTTTCTTTTTTTTTGGCTTTCTGCCTGAATGAAGCCAGGAGATGAAGTCAATGTGTCTTAATGAAAGGAGCTCAGACTTAGGGATCTGGGGGACCTGGATCAAAACCTAGAGCTATCATTTCCTACCTCTGTGACCTACCTCAATTTCCTTAATCTCTATGGGCCTCAGTTTACTCATTATTGTAGTAAAATATACACTACAAGTTCTTTTTACTTCACTACTTATACCCGATTTAGTTACCAAATACTAATATTACAGGTTAGTAACACAGGGTTGAATCATATGTTCTCTTGCTGTCTTTTTTGTGCCAGAGAAATTGCTTTCCTATGTCTGATAAGTCGTATGTATGTGATTAAAACAACTTTTATTAAAACATTAAAATAATCAAAGTTTCCCACTTCAATGACTGTGTAAATGATTGAAAATTCACTTTGAGTGATTGTAAAATAAGTAATGACAATAAAGCAGTTATTTTCATATAAGAGAAAGAGAAAACCACAAGATTTAAAATCTGTTTACCTTCACCTGCCAAGAAGGAAAACATGTTGCCGAGCATATTTATATGTACATACATATGTATGTATATCTTTCAAATATTTCAAATATAACTGAATTGCTGCTAGTATTTCACTCTGAAATCTATCTGCAAAGATATTATTTGTGGGAAAATGTTCTATTCCAAATGTTTCTTACTGCTACAGTGAATGTGAAGAAAATGCCTCAGAATATTTTTTTAGGAAGGCAAAAATTTTCTACTGCAGTCCATAACCTGGACACCGCTGTGTCACCTCAGGGCTGACTTGTATTGCCCGCTTGCCAGTGACTGAGCAGCTCCGTCCCACCTGAGTAGGCAGGATGCAAGGGAGGGAGGCTGTGCCTTCTTAGCCTCCGTGTGTTGTCTTCCTGGCTGGTTGCTGGAATTCATCATTATTGCCCTCTGCTTTCCACGTCTCAGTCTCTGTTTCTGTTTGCTTTTACTAAAGTTGCAGCAATTTACACGGGATCAGGTAATCGAAAGGACTCACATGATTCCAAAGGGTATGTTCCTGTAAGGCTTTATAGGGGCAGAAAACTTTCCCTTCTTCCCTTCTAGGTTCTTTGGCTGGAGGCAAATTTTGCATGTATGGGTGCCCCATAAAAATAGGAGACTCCCCAGCAGTCAGGTAATTGAGGCTTATATGCTATCCTGAGCTAAGGAGAAGGGGGTAGGGGTCTGAGACTTTAAAGGGGTGGAAGATATTTCACAGGACGATGGGAAGAGCCAGCGTTTGGTAAACAAATGTTTACCGTGTCATACAAATAGTTCTTTCTGATATAAAAGTCCTCTCTGGTAATACCTCTTTTCCTGGTATAGGCACCCTATCTAAATTCTTTAAGGCAGTTCAGGGGGAGGTTAAAAAAAAAATATTCCTGAGTCACCTGGGCTCCTGGTTGTCTTCAGCTTCAAATAATCCACATGTCAAAGTGGCACATTCTGGGGTGGTTTATCCTGCTGCCTCTCAGCTTTGATAAACTAAAGGGTGTGGTACAGCAGGAGAAGGAAAACAGAGGCAGACAGAGAGGTCTGAGCCTTCCAGACATAGCTTCAGGGCCCTTTCTTAATCTCAGTGGACGTGATTTGTGTTCCGGTTATGAACCACTAAAATACACACAAGATACCTGTTTCCAGGGAAGCCAAGACACAGTTTATAGAAGAGCCTTTTATATCTCGCTGCTCATGTGGCTTAATCCTATTTTTACTCTACCACCCACCTCTGTGTTAAATAGATGCTTTTCTGTCAGGGGTGCCTGGGTGGCTCAGTCGGTTAAGTGTCTGACTCTTGATTTTGGCTCAGATCATGATCTCAGGGTTGTGGGATCATCGAGTCCTGTGTCAGACTCTGTGCTCAGTGGGGAGTCTACTAGAATTTTCTCTCTCTCCCTCTGCCAGTCACCCACACCCCACCCCCGTGCACATCCACTCTCTTTTTCTCTCTAAAATAAATAAATAAATAAATCTTTAAAACATAAATAAAAATAATTTAAAAATCACTTTAATGCACATCATTATCTCCATTTTTGTTCACTTTGATCCCTTTCACAATATGTCTTTTCAGTAGAAAAATCTATATATAGTGTCTTCCCTTGGTAGTGGGGACTAAATTGCTTATCAACGACTTTGATCCTGTTAATGCTATTTATCTCTTTGGTTAGTTAGATGATTCTTTACAGTAGGATCACAGGAAAGCTGATGTGAAAGGGTAATTGCTAGAGACCGAACTATTTCTGGAATATTTGTGAACCCAGCCTTCATGTTCATTGCGCAATGTAGGTTCAAATCTATGTAGTGTCTTACCTAAATTTCCCTTTTCCATTTAATAAATTATCGCAGTAATTGTGTGATCGGGGCAGGATGTATATTTATAGTCATAAGGAGTTAACTATCAGAAAACTGTCATACCATCATTCATTGCGGTGTTTTGTATCTTTAAATTTAAGAAAGAGAAGTTAAAAGGAAAATCAAACAGGTAAATGAGAGGTAACTAGACTACTTTGGGAAATGATCATGGTTTCCTGATTTCAAAGTTGGTTATAGAAAAGACGAAAGATTCCAGTATTTATGTGTGTAAAAAGCTCATTTCAAAACAAATCAGTATATTCAGGTTACAATACCCAGGTCACAAAGCCACATTTTATTAATAAAAAATAACTTGCAGCCATTGAGGGAACTTTAAACAATCATGCTTTCTTGTGAAATGTAATATCGCAATTACTAGATCTGATGTATGCTGGATAGATGCCAACACAATGTTGTACTTTGCTAACGCAGAATGAAATATGTTTTGTGCTGTAGTAAAGCTGTCCGTCGAGTTCGAGAAACAAAGATATTTTATTAGCAGTAACCAACTGTTTAAAATCTTCCACACAGTCTTAAAAGATCACATATTGTATGATTCCATTTATATGAAATGTCCAATAGAGTCAAGTAGAAAGTAGATTAGTACTTGCCTAGGGCTGGAAAAGATGGGGTGGGGTGAGGGGGTAGCTAAAGGGTATGGGATTTACTTCCTTTTTTTTTTTTTTTTTTAAGATTTTATTTATTTATTTATTTGACAGAGATAGATACAGCCAGCGAGAGAGGGAACACAAGCAGGGGGAGTGGGAGAGGAAGAAGCAGGCTCCCAGCGGAGGAGCCTGATGTGGGGCTCGATCCCATAACGCTGGGACCACGCCCTGAGCCAAAGGAGACGCTTAACCGCTGTGCCACCCAGGCGCCCCAAGGGATTTACTTCTGAAGTAATAAAAATGTTCTAAAATTGGTTGTGGTGATGGTCTCAATTCTGTGACTATATTAAAAACCACTGAATTCTACATTTTAAATGGGTGGATTATAGGTATGTGAATTGTATCCGAATAAAGTTGATACCAGGGGTGCCTGGGTGGTGCAGTTGTTTAAGCGGCCAACTCTTGGTTTCGGCCCAGGTCTGATCTCAGGGTCATGAGATCTAGCCCCGCATAGGGCTCTGTGCTCAGCACTGAGTCTGCTTCCGAATCTCTCCCTTTGCCCCCCCTGCTTATGCTCCCTCTCTCCCTCAAATAAATAAAATCTTCAAAAAAAAAAAAAAATAAAGTGGATACCAAAAAAAACTTACACAAAAAGCTTTCCTGTAAAACACATATTCCACTCAACTAAGATTCAATGCAAATGTTTTAAATCTATTTTTTAAATTTAGAATAATGTCTATGGAGCACCTGGGTGGCTCAGTTGGTTAAGTATCTACCATCAGCTCAGGTCATGATCCTGGAGTCCTGGGATTAGAGCCCCACATGGGCTCCCTGCTCAGCGGGGAGCTGGCTTCTCCATCTGCCACCTGCTCTTACTCTCTCTCTATCTCAAATAAATAAATAAAATCTTTTAAAAATGGAATAATGTCTGAATTCTTTTAATGTCCTTCTTATACAAACAGAAGAAGGAAAAAACTATAAATCAGGATATAAGAAAATCAGTCATATTTATTTTGTGCCATTTATTTCAGATGTTTATAACAAAAAGACAGATTTTATTTTGCTGTCAAGATTTTGCTTATGATAAATGTTTGAAATGAGGCATTTGAAATGCGAACTGCTTGTGAAATGGGTTGGTCATTGGCTTCTTTCTAATGGAGGCAGATGTCCTATGGGAAAGATGACTTTGTTGCTTCAAATTCAGTCTAGCATCGTTAACTCTTCATGGTACCACTTTCTTCAGAGCAAGATTTATGTGCACCTCAAAGTGAGAATTACAGAGTCTTGGTTTTATGATAGCTTTATTACTCTTCTCTTTTTTTTAAGTTTGAAGTTTTATTTAAATTCCAGTTAGCTAACATAGTGTAATATTGTTTCAGGAGTAGAATTTAGTGATTCATCACTTATATACAACACCCAGTGCTCGTCAGAACAAGTACCCTCCTTAACGCGCATCACCCATTCAACCCATACCCCACCCACCTCCCCACCAGCAGCCCTCAGTCTGTTATCTATAGTTAAGAGTTTGTTTTATGGTTTGCCTTTCTCTTTGTTTTCCCCTGCGTTCATCTGTTTTGTTTTTTTAAATTCCACATATGAGTGAAACTATATGGTATTTGTCTTCGTCTGAGTTATTTCACTTAGCATAATACACTCTAGTTCCATCTGTGTCATTGCAAATGGCAAGATTTCATTCTTTTTCATGGATGAGTAATATTCTAGTGTGTGTGTGTGTGTGTGTGTGTGTGTGTGTGTGTGTATCACCACATCTTCTTTATCCATTCATCAGTCAATAGACATTTGAGCTTTTTCCATAATTCGCCAATTTGTGGATAATGTTGCTATAAACGTCAGGGTGCATGTATCCCTTCAAATCAGTGTTTTCGTGTCCTTTAGGTAAATGCCTAGTAGTACAATTGCTGGGTCACACATTAGTTCTTTTTATAACTTTTTGAGGAGCCTCCATTCCAGAATGACTGCACCAGTTTGCATTCCCACCAACAGTGTAGGAGGATTCCCCTTTCTCCACATCCTTGCCAACATCTGTTGTTTCCTGGTTGTTCATTTTAGCCATTCTGACAGGTGTGAGGTGGTCTTTGATATTAGTTTTGATTTGTATTTCCCTGATGATGAGTGATGTTGAGCATTTCCTCATGAGTCTCTTAACCATCTGATTGGCTTCTTTGGAAAAATGTCTATTCATGTCCTCAGCCCATTTCTTAACTGGATTGTTTTTTGAGAGTTGAGTTTGATAAGTTCTTCACAGAGTTTGTATTAACCTTTTATCAGATATGTCATTTGCAAATATCTTTTCCCATTCTGAAGGTTGCCTTTTAGTTTTATTGATCGTTTCCTTTGCTGTGCAGAAGTTTTTTACCTTGATGAAATCACAATAGTTCATTTTTGCTTTTGTTTCCCTTGCTTCCATCAACATGTCTAGTAAAAAGTTGCTGTGGCCTAGGTCAGAGATTACTGCCTGTGTTCTCCTCTATGATTTTGATGGTTTCCTGTCTCACATTTACTTCTTTCATCCATTTTCAATTTTTTTGTGTGTGGTGTAAGAAAGTGGTCCAGTTTCATTTTTCTCCATGTTGCTGTACAATTTTCCCAACACCATTTGTTGAAGAAACTGTCTTTTCCATTGGATATTCTTTCCTGCTTTGTCAAAGATACAGTTGTTCCGTTTCTTCCAAAATCCATTTCTGCATTTTCTATTCTGCATTATCGATCTGTGTGTCCTTTTGTACCAGTACCATACTGTCTCGATGACTACAGCTTTGTAATGAAACTTGAAGTCTGGAATTGTGATGCCTCCATCTTTGCTTTTCTTTTTCAGAATTTCTTTGTCTATTCAGGGTCTTTAGTGGTTCCATACAAATTTTAGGATTGTTTGTTCAAACCCTGTGAATAATGCTGGTTGTATTTTGATAGGGATTGCATTAAATGTGTAGTTGCTGGGGTAGTATAAACATCTTAACAATATTTGTTCTTCCAATCCATGAGCATGGAATGTTTTTCCATTTCTTTGTGTCATCTTCAATTTCTTTCATAAATGTTCTGTGGTTTTCAGAGTACAGATCTTTTACCTCTTTTGTTAGGTTTATTCCTCGATATCTTATGGTTTCTGGTACAATCATAAATGGGATTGATTCGTTGATTTCTCTTTCTGCTGCTTCATTATCAGTGCATAGAAATGCAACAGATTTCTGTACAGTGATTTTGTGTCCTATGACTTTACACTGTGTATCAGTTCTAACAATTTTTTTTTAGTGGAGTCTTTTGGGGTTTCTACATACAGTATCATGTCATCTGCAAATAGTGAAAGTTTGACTTCTTCTTTGCCGATTGGATGCCTTTTTTTTTTTCTTTATGTTGTCTGATTGCTGAAGTTAGAACTTCCAGTATTATGTTAAGTAACAATGGTGAGAGTGGACATCCCTGTCGTGTTCCTGACCATAGAGGAAAGCTCTCAGTTTTTCCCCACTGAGAATGATATTAGCTGTGGGTTTTCTTTGTTTTTGTCTTTGTTTTTGTGTTTTTTACATATGGCCTTTATGATGTTGAGGTATGTTCCCTCTAGCCTTACTTTGTTCAGGGTTTTTATCAAGAATGGATTCTGGGGCGCCTGGGTGGCACAGCGGTTAAGCGTCTGCCTTCAGCTCAGGGCGTGATCCTGGTGTTATGGGATTGAGCCCCACATCAGGCTCCTCTGCTATGAGCCTGCTTCTTCCTCTCCCACTCCTCCTGCTTGTGTTCCCTCTCTCGCTGGCTGTCTCTATCTCTGTCGAATAAATAAATAAAATCTTTAAAAAAAAAAAAAGAATGGATTCTGTACTTTGTCAAATGCTTTTTTCTGCATCTAACGGGGGGATCATATGGTTCTTATCCTTTCTCTTATTAATGTGGTATGTCATGTTTTGTTTTTGTTTTTCTTTTTAAGGAGTTTTTTTTTTTAAGATTTTATTTTATTATTTATTTGAGAGAGAGAGAGAGAACAGAGGGAGAGTGAGAGGGAGAAGCAGACTCCCCACTGAGTGGAGAGCCTGATGTGATGCTCTTCGCAGGACCCTGAGATCATGAAGGAAGCCGAAGGCAGACGCCTAACCAACTGAGCCACCCAGGCGCCCCCGCCTGGTGTATCATGTTGATTGATTTGCTAATATTGAACCATCCTTGCAGTTCAGGAATAAATCACACTTGACTGTGGTGAATGATCCTTTTAATGTACTGTTGGATTTGATTTGCTGGCATTTTGTTGAGAATTTTTGCATCCATGTTCATCAGGAATATTGGCCTATAATTCTCTTTTTAGTGGGGTCTTCATCTGGTTTGGGAATCAAGGTAATGCTGGCCTCATAGAATGAGTTTGAAAGTTTTCCTTCCATTTCTATTTTTTGGAAAAGTTTGAGAAGAATAGGTATTAGCTCTTCTTTAAGTGTTTGGTAGAATTCCCCTGGGAATCCATCTGGCCCTGGACTTTTGTTTGTTGGGAGATTTTTGATTCCTGATTCAATATCTTTGCTAGTCTGTTCAAGTCTTCTATTTCTTCCTGTTTTAGTTTTGGTAGTTTATATGTTTCCAGGAATGTATCCGTTTCTTGCAGATTTTCCAGTTTGTTGGCATATAATTTTTCATACTGTTCTCTTATAGTTTTTTATATTTCTGTGGTGTTGGTTGTTATTTCTCCTCTCTTGTTTGTGACTTCATTTATGTGGGTCCTTTCTCTTTTCTTTTTGGTAAATCTGGCTAGAGGCTTATCAATTTTATTAGTTTTTTCAAAGAACCAGCTCCTGGTTTCATTGATATGTTCTGTTTTTTTTTTAAGTTTCTATATCACTTATTTCTGCTCTAATCTTTATTATTTCCCTTCTTCTGCTGGCTTCAGGCTTCATTGTTCTTTCTCTAGCTCCTATAGGTGTAATAGGTTGCATATTTGAGATTTTTCTTGCTTCTTGAGGTAGGCCTGTATTGCTATATACTTCCCTCCTATGACCATTTTTGCTGCATCCTGAAGGTTTTTTTTTTTTTTTTAAGATTTATGTATTTATTTTAGAGAGAGAGTGAGAAAGAACACGAGTGAGGGGGCTTCTGAGGGAGAGAGAAAGAGAGAATCCCAGGCAGGCTCCACGCTCAGCACAGAGCCGGATATGGATCTCGCAACCCTGAAATCATGACCTGAACCAAAATCAAGAGTCAGACACTTAACCAGCTGAGCCACCCAGGTGCCCTTGCATCCCAAAAGTTTTGGACCACCGTGTTTTCATTATCATTTGTTTCCATATATTTTTTTATTTCTTTAATTTTCTGCTAACCTATTAATTCTTTAGTAGCATATTGTTTAACCTCCATGTATTTGTGGTCTGTCTAAATTTTTTCTTGTGGTTGACTTCAAATTTCATAGCATTGTGAACTATGCATGTGAAACTATGCACAGTATGATCAAGCTTTTTGTACTTGTTGAACCTGATCTGTGACCTAGAATGTGATCTTTTCTGGAGAATGTCTCACATGCATTGGAAAAGAATGTGTATTCTGCTGCTTTAGGATGAAATGTTCTGAATATATCTGTTAAGTCCATCTGGTGCAGTGTGTTATTCAAAGCCATTGTTTCCTTGTTGATTTTCTGCTTAGATGATCTGTCCATTGATGTAAGTGGAGTGTTAAAGTCCCCTACTATTATTGTATTATTATCAGTGAGCTCCATTATGTTTGTTATTGTTTTATATTTATCAGTACTCCCGTGATGGGGGCATAAATACTTACAACTGTTAGATCTTCTTTTTGGATAGTCTCCTTTAGTATGATATAGTGTCCTTCTTCATCTCTTGTTACAGTCTTTGGTGTAAAATCTAGTTTGTCTGTTATAAACATTGCTACTCTGGCTTTCTTTTGACTTTCAATGGCAAGTTTTAAGTAGGTGTGCTCTGGTCTACTTGTTAAAAGAGACCTGATGCCGTTTCCTCTAGAGCTGAAGCTTTGCAGCACTCTATGGTCAATAGACATGGTCCGTGTGGGAGGTTTGTGCTGTGGGAGGGGCCCACTGCACTTGTTCTGAGGCACACTTGCCCAAGAAAAGCAGCACCTGCAGAACACAGGGTGGGGGGGGGCTTGGTGTAAGTGGTTTAGGCTGCCACTGTGGGTGCTGTGTTGCTTACTGAAGTTAGTTTATGCTGAGGGAGGGAGGAGAGAAAGGGCACCAGCCTCCTCCCTTGGCCCCAGAGAGGAGAGTTTGCACCCGCCTATCCCGGAAGCCCTCCCAGAAGAGCAATCTCCTGTCGTGTATTCTAGGCATCCCTCAGATCCATGCCTTCACCTTTTCTGTGTCCAGGCCACCTGCCCGCTCAGCAGTTCAGGCATTGTCACTCTTATAAAGTCACTCATTCATGGCTAGTCAGGACTTGATCATCTTGTCTTACCCTTTTTTATATCCATCTACTCCTCTACTTTTAATTTTATGCCATTATTTAAATCTGATGGTCCATTCGGCTCTTGGCAATTGCAAAGGATAAGGAGCTTAGTGGTTTATCCCACTCAGCTATACAGATACTATCATTTTCTACTGTCTCAGAGTAACATTTTTCAGTGATTTGGTCTGTGGGTTGTTCAAAATGTTTCTTTAAAATGCAGAAGTCTTGTGGTCAAATAAATTTAGCAAATAATACATACCATGTTTTGCTCTTACAAAGTCTCAAAGCACACTAGCAAATGAAGTGCTCTGAGAAGTCCAGAAGCAAAAAAAAAAAAAAAAAGATAGAAAGAAAGGGCAACTTTATTTAACCCACTATTTTCTAAACTTATGTTTGAACGTCTCCTTGTAACCCTATGTAGAGCTAGCCTACTTTAGCACTCATTGTGGGAAATGCTGTCTTGAAGTTATAATTCTCTCCTCCTTTGTTACTCTTTCTCAGCCATGACAAATCTCCTTATATTTCCTTTTTCTTTCTGGGCATGTTTGTTTTAAGCCACATTTCCAACTTGCCGTATTTGTTTTTCCTGTTTATTAAGTCTGGATTGCATTTGAAGCTGCTGACTCTTTGGAGCTCTGGATATTGTGTTTTCTTCATTGATAGCTCTCCTAAAGATTTGTGAAGTCCACATTACCGCCGGATAGAGCAAGAGGATTTGCCTTATTGTGATTTTGGATTAAGATCCTTCTGCGTCCTTCAGCTTGTTATCACAGAGATGTGTTGTTCTGTCCCTCATTCATTGTACCCATTCTTATAAGAGATGACATCACAAGTCATGTCAGTCATATATACCTACAGTAAATGAGTTTCTCAAATCTTTTCTTAGTGAAAATTTCTAGAGATGGAATAAAGTATAAATATACATGGGATGGGTGTCACCAATATGGGTGTTTTAACACTAGAGAATTTTACATGGGACTTGCTTTGTAGGTGTGTGTGTGTGTGTGTGTGTGTGTGTGTGTGTGTTTTCGATCTATGAACTTACATGTATAAAATATGCTCATCCCTAAAAAAGATTTCCCCAGCTTTCCTTCATGCTACCACTAATCCTATCCAGGCTGGAAGTGATAAGTTGAGCTCTAGGATGCAAATACCATGACTGATATGCCCCCTGGATCCTGGGGCACTGTGGTAAACAATTACTGATGAAGTCCCTGTTCTCATGGCTCTTACATCTAGTGGGGTGAAAATAGCCAATAAGCAAACAAATAAATAGGTAGGGATAAACACTTTTCAGACCATTAACACAGGGGTATGTGAGTGTGACTGGATGGCAACTTTAGATTGAATGATCAGGGAAAGCTTCTTACAGAGATGACATTTAGGTTGAGATCCTAATGAAGCAATAGCAATGTGAATAAGAAGAAGGGAATTGAAAATGCAAACACTCTAAAGCAGGACCCCACTTGAGGTGGTTAAGAAACCAAAAGGCCAGGGAAGGGAGCCTCATGGGTGAGTAAGAGAAAGAGAATGATGAGCTCTCTAAGGGAGGCAGGAGTTAAGGCACATGGTTCTGTTAGCCCTGGTAAGGATTTGACAATCATTAGCATATAGGCAGTATATTGAAAGCCAAAGACCTGGATGAGGTTGCCTTTGGGGAGTGAGTAGAAAGAAAAGGGAGGGGCTCAGTATGGATTTAGAACAGTCAACATTTAGAGGTTGAGCAGAGAAAGATGGGGAGAAAGTCAGAAGGGGCTGCAATAAGTGAGGGTAGTTTAGATGTCTGGGAAGCCAACAGGAGAAAGTATTTCAAAAAGGAGGGGCTGGTAAATGCTGTTGAAGAAGTGGAGTAAGAGGAAAACACAGGTGTGCTGAGTTCAGTGGCAACATGCAAGTCATCGATGACTTTGACAAGGGCAGGTTCAGTGTTCATTAGAATGGACTGAAGACAAATATGATCTGAGAAAGCGCAATCATGGGTACAGAAATAGAAATACAGATATAAAGGTCAAGGTTTGTTTGTTTTAAGGCAGGATTTATTATCTTTAAACTGGGTAGAGTAGATTGAAAGAGATTAATAAAGATGAGAATGGGAATAGGAGCCACACCTCCTTGCCTCCTTCCCCTCTCCCCATACTTCCACCACCAAGGAAATGTGAGGCAAGATTCTTGGGAGGGAAGGAGGAAATGATAATAGGAAAAGAGAGAAGCAGGGAACTTACTATCTGTGGACACAGAGTATGGCCGCTACTGCGTAAGGCCTGTTTGAATTTGAGAGACTCAGGACTTTTTGGTTTTTTACTTGATCCCTCCTACCCAACACCATTCTAATCCACAAAGCAACCCCCAGAGGTAGTTCCCCCTATAGGAAAAGAAGCAGACATGGAAAGTAAATAAACTTGGCCAAGGTTAGTAAGTATTGGAGTTTAGCTTTGGGCATGTTTAGCTTTGGGCATGCAAGGCAGTTAGGCTTTATGATCAAGAGAGCGGGATGCAAGGGAGTTAAATATGTTTGCAAGAGAGTGCGTGACAACAGTGGGATTGAAGCTGAGTAAGGAGGGAAGTGAAGACCCAAGGTCGTAGATAATGAACAAGTTGGAGGTCAAAGGTGGAAGAGTAGCTGTGTTGGGAGAACTGGAGATGATTTGGAAGAACAGGAGGTGTGGTTATTGGTGACAACATCACAGAGTGAGTGACTCATGTGGGATAGAAGAGCAGATCACCCGAGTTGAAGTTAAGGAACCGGGAGGTCAGGGCCTGTCTCATGGATCTGTCATCCAAGAGCCTTGTCCTTCTTTCCTTGCAAAGGAGAAACTCAGAGCCTTGTGCTTGTGGAATCCTCAGATAAAGTGTGTGCTTGTCCTAGGACACGGAGAGTTAGGGCAGTGCAGACAGCAATGTCAGCAGGCTCCCTTGGGTTGAAGTGTCACCCCTTTCCCTCTCTGTCCCCCACCCCTAAACTACCCAAGGCCAGGCATTCTTGGTCCCAGGGCAGAGAATTCTTGGCTGGGGAGAGGCAACTGAGAACAATGGTCCACTCCTCTCACCAGCAAGAGAAGTGTTCATTTTTGGCCAAGTGAAGGAAAATAAAATAAGCAAACTGCCTGGCAGTGACAATTCTCTGGAAGAAAAATGAGAAATACCCACTCCATTCTCCTCTCCAGCACCCTCTCTTGGACTAATGCAGCTGTCTTCTTTTACTCCACTCACAGGTCAGAAGGTCCTGCTTTGACTGTCCAAATTAATGCTACTTATAATTGTTTATAAGCCACATCACTAACTCTGGCATTCACTATATCGTAGATGGCTGTTCTTCTTACAGCTCAAATTAGGTACCTTTACCTTAGTCTTTTTTCTTCATTTCTTATGTCGATCATTCTAACTTCAGTGCCCCTCAACATTCTCCATCATCCCTCCCTTTGGGCTCTGAGAGCTGCTGCTCAGCCCATTTTCTGTGGCTCTTCCTTCTTACAGCCCACCCTTCCTGCTCTCGGCAGGGTCACTTGCCAAAGCATAGGTCTGATCACATGGCTGCTTTGCTTGAGAGACTTTGATGGTTCTCCAAATTATTTTGTTTAACATAGAATTTCCTGCAAAATCGTCTCAAGTTACTTTGCTCCAACCACACCAAACTGCACTATTTTCTAAACCACAGCCCAGTTAAGAACTTTAAAGGTTCTAAGCACTGAAAATATTTTGCTTCTTTTCCTACCCCATAGCTTAACATTTAGTCTGTAATCAACATTGTATTGTATGAAATAATGTGGAACTTTGACATAAGCTGAAAATTGGCTCTTTTCTAGATTTTTGTGAATTTCTCTTTCTGTCTCTCTGTTAGTGCTCTATCTTCGCTGATCCCCCAAGGAAATGCCCAGTTTGACTATTGGGTATTTTAACACTGCCCTCAACACAAATATGACTCTGCTTTTGTTTCAGAAGTTTACTTCTGACTGGAAAGTCTGTCCTCTTTATCGATTTTGTTAACTCCACTTGTCCTTCAAGGTTCTGCTCAAATGTAACTTTGTAAAGCTTTCGCTGACTCACCCAGGAGTAATTGATTGCTCAGCCTTGTGGTATGAGCCCCTAACAGCACTTGTTCTGTTGTGTTATAGTAAATTACCTGCGTGTCTGGCATCTCTGCTCCTATCCCCATGTTACATCATTAAATCCTCACAATTACCACATAATGTTAAGAATTAGGAGCCCCATTTTGCAGATGAGTAAACTGGAGGGTCTGTCGCCCATCTCACACAAGCTATTATCAAGACCTGATGTGACAATGGATATAATTTATAAAAGACTAAGCTATATAACTGGGAGGCATTATTTTTTATATAGTACTTTTGTGTGGTACAGATGTTTACATTTTCTTCTTGCCAATAATAGAATTTATTGTCTCCACACAAGGAAATCCTTTGAATATCAATTAAAACTAAGAATGCCGCTATGCTCAGGTGCAATGCAGATAATGAGGGTAGTCGGCCCCACACGTTTCAGGCTCATCCGGTCTTCCTGAAGAGGAGCTGGAGCTCAGGTCTCTGGAGGGGAAAGGCTAACGCATTCCCTGGTTGTACCTTTTCCTCCCCTTTCTCTCCTGCTTTATTTTTCTCACTCTCATTATTATTTATGGGGGTTTTTAGTAGAGCTCAGCACCATATCCCAGGAAGAAAAAATTATAGTAGATAAATGTATGATGAGTGGCACAAAAAAAACAAGAGTAATCTTTTAAATTTGCCATAGAATGTAATCTTTGGCGGTTCAAAAAACAAGGACTTCTAGCAAAATTCCTAAGACCAGTTTTCTTCCTTTGGGCCTTAAGTCTGTTTCATTCTTAGCTAGTCTTTCAGCTTAACCAGTCTCTCAGCCACACTCTTCCTTTTCTTTAATTAGCATCAGGAGTTTTCATTAGCTGTTTTATGACTTGTTTGTTAGTGGTCCTCATTAGCTTTGCTGTGGCCTTAAATTTGTTTGACATTTACTATCTTACTATATACAGGATTTTATGGTTAATTTTCAGTGTGTACAAGCTAGGCTTCCGGTCATTACACTTTTTACAATGTAGACATTCACATTTTATAGAATCTCTTGTATCGTAACATTTTTCTTTATAATTTTATATAAATGACAGGCATCCAGTTTGTCAGCCTTCTTCGATCTCTATGCAGGTAAATATGGAAACTAAATAAATCTGTATCACTCAGTTAATGGTAAGTTTTTCAGGAAATAGAAAAATATTATATTAAGGTTTCGTGTTTCTGCAAAATAAAAGAATTTAATGAAATGTTGTAATTTGGCTTTATACCAAACTCTATTTTTCATTCTACATTTATTGGACACATATGCTCAAAGTATTGCCCAAGGACCTGGGAATAAAGTAACATTGCTGCCTCCAAGTTGCTGGACTATATAGTGAAGAAGAATTATAACAAGTCTAGTTATTGCATAGATCTAGGCATGTTTTATTTCAAAGTGTGTTATTCTCCCTTGTTCCCCACTCTAAAACAATACAAGACAAAGACCCATCATCCCAGCAATAATATTCCTCTTTAAATTTTGTGTTAACCACTTGCATTCCTATAATTTGCCAGGTATTAGGGACACTGATTAACAATACAGAAAGGGTTCATTATGTTTAGATCAAAAAGGAAACAATAAATGTAAAAAATGTAATAAAGGTACGTGAATGGATTTGAGTAATGGTTAGTGCTGTTCTTTTCAACAGTGATTTTTTGAGTACCTGCTGTATGCTAAACGCTGATGTATCAAGTAAGTCATGTAGGGTGAAGGCTAGGGAGCTGTCTCATCTTAGCTGTTCAGGGAAGGCCACTCGGAGGAGATGATATTTGAATTGAGATCTAAATGACAAGTAGAGGGTATTTACCCCAAAGATACAGACGTAGTGAAGAGAAGGGCCATATGCACCCCAATGTTCATAGCAGCAATGTCCACAATAGCTAAATTGTGGAAGGAGCCGAGATGCCCTTCAACAGATGACTGGATTAAGAAGTTGTGGTCCATATATACAATGGAATATTACTCAGCTATCAGAAAGAATGAGTTCTCAACATTTGCTACAACATGGACAGCACTGGAGGAGATAATGCTAAGTGAAATAAGTCAAGCAGAGAAAGACAACTATCATATGATTTCTCTCATCTATGGAACATAAGAACTAGGATGATCGGTAGGGGAAGAAAGGGATAAAGAAAGGGGGGGTAATCAGAAGGGGGAATGAAACATGAGAGACTATGGACTATGAGAAACAAACTGAGGACTTCAGAGGGGAGGGGGGTGGGGGAATGGGATAGACTGGTGATGGGTAGTAAGGAGGGCACGTATTGCATGGTGCACTGGGTGTTATACACAACTAATGAATCATCGAGCCTTACATCGGAAACCGGGGATGTACTGTATGGTGACTAACATAATATAATAAAAAATCATTAAAAAATAAATAAATAAATAAATAAATAAATGACAAGTAGAGGCAGAAGAGTTTTTTGACTTGGGTCCTAAGAGTCTGTAGATAGAAAACTTGGTGGGATGCTTGGATGGGAAAAATAATTCCATTTCTGTTTTCACTAGACTGACTGAATTAGACATTTCCTTCCATTTGAATGTATTCTATTTGAATACCTCAGCAGTATTAGCATCACCTGTGACCTTGTGATTAGTATTTTCATACCACATCTCAGATATTTTGAAATAGCATCATTGTTTGAACTTATGGTATTTCTTGGGTCTGCCACTAAATCTGGTTAATACGTTGTGCTAATCAGGAAGCACACATGGGCGCCTGGGTGGCTCAGTCGTTAAGCGTCTGCCTTCGGCTCAGGGCGTGATCCCAGGGTCCTGGGATCCAGCGCTGCATCGGGCTCCTTGCTCAGCGGGAAGCCTGCTTCTCCCTCTCCCACTCCCCCTGCTTGTGTTGCCTCTCTTGCTGTGTCTCTCTCTGTCAAATAAATAAAATCTTAAAAAAAAAAAAAGCACACATAATTACAGTATCGGTTATGTATTCCTATGTAATCACCGAACTCGTAGAGGCTTCAAACAATACCACGATTCTGTGGATCAGTCATTTGGGTTGTACTTGGCTGGGGAGTTCCTATGGACTTGCCTGGGGTCACTCCCATGGCTGCTGTCACCTGGCAGCCCAAAAGAGCCAAATAGCCCAAGAAGTCTCACTCCCGTGCTCAGCAGCTTATGCTGACTGTGGGCTGGGCCAAGTGGCTCCATCAGGCTGGCCTGGCTTCTTCATGCTGTGGCAATGTTCCAAGAGAGCAGGAGTGGCCAGGCCTCTTGAGGCCAAGGCTCAAAAGTCCCACTCACTTCTACTGCCTTCTGTGGGTCAAGGCAAGTCAGAGGCCAGCTCGGAGTCAGTTTGAGAGGAGACTCCACAGGGAAGTATGATTAATTTGGGACCATTACTATGATAAACTACCTGATTACCATATCATAATTTTTAAAATATTGTATTAATTTAATTTTAATATAATCGGTATCCTGTGTAATCCTGTCTTTTACACTACAAGCAAGGAAAATTTCCCTCCTCTCTTTGGTTGAACCAAAGAATTAAATTGACATAAGACAGATAAGCAAGAAGAAGGCATAAAACTTTATTTTTTAAATGTGTACACAGGAGTCTTTAGAGGGAAAATAAGGACCCAAAGAAGCCGTTAGGCCCCCAAACTTATATGCCTTTGTTACACAAAGAACAATGAATTGTGGGGAATGTGACAAGATAGGATAAATTAGGCCAGACACAGTAAATTGTGGGGTAGTGAGTAGGAAATGTATGGAGAAACTAATGGAAGATCAGGGTTATTTTGGTAGGTTTGTACAAGTCCATTTTGGTGCTAACTCTCAGTGTCTGCTGGTAAGAATGTTCTTCTCTTCTGGTACAGGGAGAGCACCTTTCTCAGGGGCAATTTTGTGTCCTGCTTTTAGGTAGAAAGGGGAAGGGCAGAAAGCCCTTCCTGCATCTCCTGTTTCTCAAGGGCCTGCAGCTCAAAATAATCAGTATGTCAGAGTGGCATGTTTTGGAGTGGTATGCTCCGAACCCTTTCACTTCATCTCCTTCAGCATGTTGTCAAAGAAAGCCGTGGTGCAAATGAGTTTAAGAACCCCCGATTTGGAGGGAGGAAGTTCTGGGAGGGGAAGTGCAAAGCCTCGGGCCAGGGGCGAGCTGGCAAGTCCAGCATGGTCGTGGTCGGGGAGCACAAGGAAAGCTACTGGTGCTGACCAAGGGCTTGATAAAGGCAGGTCAGTCCATGTGGCTTCTTGGGAAACTTGTGGATAGACACTTCCCACACCGCCCAGAGTATGGAAAGTTGGTGTTGTATGTGTACTAATCTATACTTTTCTTTTATATTTCATAATATGTTGTAGCTATATTTCTCTTTTAATATAGGACTCCTCATTTTTTCCTCATTCTTTTTAATAATTTTATAATGCTCAATTCAATGGATGCATGATTATTTATGGAAACATTTAGACTGTTTCCAGTTCTTTGTGTAAATATACATGGATTTTTATTTACCTCTATGAAAATATACTAAAGTGTGATTTTTAGATGTAGAATTGCTGGGTCTTGTGGCTTTTAAACGTTTTGACAGATATCACTCCATTGCCATTCAAAAGAAGGTGGTACTGACTTCCGTTCTATGAGGTCTTTTTATTATTATCTTTAACCACCAAGAGATCTGCACTTTATAAAGTCTAGAATAAGAAAGTTTTACATTGACTCTTTATTCTGTTGTTTCAGAACAATGAGATGGTGGAGCTACAGAGAATACGGATGAAGGATGAAATCCGAGAATACAAATTCCGAGAGGCCCGCCTCCTTCAGGACTACACTGAGCTGGAAGAAGAAAATATCACATTGCAGAAACTCGTGTCCACATTAAAGCAGAATCAGGTAAGGGTCAAGGAATTTTTTAGTTACACTCCAGTTGAAGCCACATCTTCTGACCACGAAGATTAAATCTTTTTATTTCTCAGAAAGGAACTTGTCAAAATCACCTTAATCTTCCCACAATATTTATGTGCTGAAATTTCCCAACCCTCCTATTTAAGCTAACATTTAAAAGGCAAACCCAGAAGGATAATTTACAATAAAGCTTTGCTGGATAAGACCCAGAACCTTCGTTTATCCTTTAGCTCTGTGTTAACTTATTTTAGGTGGAAGTGAAATGTATTATAATCAATTTAACCTGACAACTTCTCATTAAAAGCAGTCCCTTCTCTCTTTCTCTCTCTCTTTCTTTCTGTAAATTACTTTTAAATCATACATGGAAAGGAATTACGAAATATAAATCAGTAAGAACAAAATTATAAGAGAAAGATAATATCTCTTCTTTTTTTCCAGCTATAATGTGACCAAAAACATTGCATGTCTACACTAAAGTTTTTTTGGTAGTGAGGCTTAGCTGGCTTAATTGCTTTATTTTCCTGATTGGTTTGCATGTGGTTTGTTACAGTAAGTAACAAAAGTATGTAACTTAGTAAGTAAACTTAGAGGCCAGCCTAGATGTATGCTCTTACTTCTACTCCCTTCCAAAGCTCTTATCTCTATCCAAAACTACTTTTGGTTTTGGTAGATACAAGGGTTAAGAAGGGAAAGAGAGAATCCAGAAGAAAAAAAAATGCGTGTATTGACACGATTGAAATTTGACTTCTGATCACTGCCACTTCCTCCAGCTTTGGAGTGTTAAGGGAACAAGATGTCTGCCAGGGAGCACAAAGGGTGGTTTCAGACCACTAAAAAGGGTTACCAGGATATCGCCTTTGTTTTGACCTCAGTCCTTCCCCTTTAAGCACTGATTCACTGTGCGCTGTGTACTGAGGGTTGACAGTATTGTAGGCATCCCAGGTCTCAGCTTGGCTGGGGGCAGTGGACTCACAGTGAAGAAAATCAGACTGAGAATTTTTTAAGTATGCTCAGAAACTTCTTAAGAAGGGTATTTTGGTTTGGGGGGGTGGGGGGGGTTACTGATGAAGAATGCAGAGGACTTGAAGCAAATGTGCTCGAAGTGCAGTTATTTGAAGTGGTCATTATGCCCAATGCTTACAAATCCTCTCGGCTCTCTGCACAGGCAGAGGGCTGTAGCCTCCCATCCCTGCATGGGGTAGACTAATTTACTCAGGAGGTTAATTTGGGCCAGTATTAGGTATTTTTGAAAGTCTGCCAAGGTATCCTGTGAGGATTCATTAACCCAGATGCCGTTTCTGTGGGAATTTGTACTGTTAGCCTGGCTGATTACTGTTTATGATTTACCCATGCCCTTCCACCAGTAATTGAAATATGGAAATCAAAGGCTTAACTCAGAAGTTTGAAAAAAAAACAAAACAAACAAATGGGAAAATGTACACATCACTTTAATTTTATTTTCTGGATGCAATATGATAATTTTCCCAATTAAGTGTCTAATTAATTAACTTGAGATTATTTCCTGCACAAAGGGCCAGTCTGGCTTATTTCCTGACAAGTGGATGTACTGTCGTGGTACAATGAAGAAAATGCTGGGTTTTGTTTTGGGGGGTTTTTTCCTACTATTGGCCTTTATTGACAGGAGTTAGAATCCATCATAAACTCTGTTTCTAATTAATGAAGCGTTCAGTATAATATTTTATGTACAAATGCCACATTTTTTTTTCAAAGAGATGACAAGTCTAGCTTTCAATCTCACAACTGCTCTGCATGTTGCGTTGTACTGGCACTCCCTATACAAAACAGACCTGGGCTGTCAGAGTTCTCTGAGTAGCCAAGCTACTAACATTATAAAATGCTTAGTTCAAAGAACTAGAAGATTCTTCCTTTTCTGAAGTTCCATTTTTCTTTTAGCTATCTATTGATTATTTTCTAAATGTTGTTTAAATAGCACTTTTCTTTCCCTATATAGTTTCTATATATTAGTTGTTTATTTTCCATCCCCGTGAACTGTAATATAGTATCTAGAATAGAGCCTGGTCCATAGAGGGCATTGAAGAAGTATCTGTTGAAAGAATGAGTAAATTGGTTTTTTTCTTGCTTATATTCACTCTTTAGCTTAGAAAGGAAACTGAAATGTCAGATTATTGTAACTAACCAAACCAAGTTTTATTTGTGATCCTAAATATGAAATATATAAGAACATCAGAAAGTTGACTTTGAAAACTTTAGCCACATCCCTCTGTGTGCCGATGTGGTTCTGTGTACAAAATAAAATCAGGTCCCGTCTTACAAATACATTTTATACTTTGATACTTTTTAAAACCAAACAAATACATTTTATACTTTGATACTTTTTAAAACCAAAATATCTGAAAGAAGTGTAGGAAGAAGCAGCAGCCATAAAGAGAGGTCGAGTCGACTGTCAATTCCCCATCAGAAAACCCCAGTGATAAGCAATTTATTGGACCTCTCCAGTAAGAGAACACCCACCTTGGGAGAGCCTCAGTAATGTCTCAAAATGGGAGGTTTAGGGAAAGAGTGTTCATAGGATTTTAGGGTCTGGACTGGGTTTTGCATGGTGGGAAACTGGTTGGGATAGATTGAGTTTGTGACATAAAGGCTGTCAGTTGGGAGGCACAACAAAGTGAGGATCTTGACTTGGGTCTTGAGGAAGCTGTTTTCGTTGGGTCTCATCTTCTAGGAACAAGTATTTCCCACAAGCAGCTACGTTTTTTATGCCTAGTCCCAGTATTGGTTAACATAGGGTTAACAGGAAAATTTGCCTGATCCCAGTGTTACCTACCAGGGCAGGAAATTATGTTAGCTTCAATTTCTAGAGATGTACTGGTGGGAGGTAGGGGAGAAATAATAAGTCCTATGTCCCTAATATCTCACATACTAAACTAAAGCACTCAATGGTTGTTATCTAACCATTGAAAACACTTGTTAAAATTAATAATTCAATCATACTGATATTATGGAGAACATTTCCTCCAGGGATATGCTTCTATATCAGGAAATAATATCATAAGAGACCTAGGAAACGTATTCAATTCAGCTTGATTTCATTTAACCAGTGTTTCAGGAGTAACTTTCTATGAGGCCATGTACTTTTTTAAGGACAAAAGATATGGTCACTGTCTTAAAGAATTTATAGTCCCAGGAGGGAAGGCAGTCAATAGACTCACAGCCATCCATGTAATTGAATATTAAAAGCTATGTGTTAGATTTGGCAATACAGGACTGGATGAAGATCTTGAGACTTCCTAAACTCTGTAAAGATTATGATACTTACCCCAACCCTCATGTAGTTAAAGAGAAAAAAGTTACTCAACTATGAGGTTGCTAGAAGGAATCACACCAAAGTACTGATTTTTCTAATGGTGACTACTTTGATGCTATCTTAAAAATGTCAGGCGTCAATTTTTTTTTTTTTTTAAGAACACTCCGTGTCCAGCATGAATCTCAATGTGAGGCTTGAACTCATGACCCTAAGATCAAGACCTGAGCTGAGTTTGAGAGTCAGACACTTAATCAACTGAGCCACCCAGGTGCCCCCAGATATCAGTATTTAAGTGCTTTCTCATCCCTGTTTCTTGGTGCTTCCACTTTGTTGGGGCTCTAATCATCTGATTGAGCCTTACAGTGATGGCACCAGAAAGTCACCTGTTGCCTGAATGGGCCAATAAAAACTCTGGAGTTAGGATCAGATTTTTGACATGGGTCTTGAAGGTTGAATAAGAGTTTTCCAGAAGACAGACTTGGCCAAAGCAGAGAAATATGAAACATCTGAGTGAATATTAGGAACCTGAACCACATTTGAATGAGTGAGTGAAACTGTCCAGAGAGAAAGAGATCAGGTTTTATACGAAGCCTACCATCAATTAAATATGAATTACAAAATTAAAAAAATCTGCAGTGCAAACTAAATTAATGTCTTCAAGTCTAGCCCAGGAATCAGTAAATTTTTTCTATGAAGTCCAGGTAGTAAATATGTTAGGTTTTATAGGCCTAATACATCTCTAACAGTGTCTCTTCCAACTACTCCACTCTACTGTTGTAGCATGAAAGTAGCCAGGGACAAAATAGTATGGCTGTGTTCTAATAAAACTTTATTTACAAAAATAGGTGGTGGGCTAGATTTTGTCCAGAAGACACATTAATGTTAGACAATCCCTGGCCTAAGCTATCAGTTTAATAAGAATGACAGAATAAAAGGTCTACAGTGCAACTAAAGAAATGTCTGCAAATGTAAGCTATCAAGTAAGTTGCGAACAGTCAGAGGATTGGTTGAAATACTAGGAAATGTTAGCAAGTGGGTATCCTGAGTTGTCCAGGGAAAGGAAAAGAGAAGGTTAGGAGGAAGATGACTTTACAGTATATAAGCAGGCATGGAAGAAACCATGACACAAGGACCTAGATTCTTTCATCCCAAGCAACTTCCATGATTTGAGTCTTTTCTATCATGGACATGTGAAATTCAGTGGTCTTGTAGAGCAGCGAGTACTGGTTGTCCATCAATATCCATCGTTCCCCTCTCCCAGTGTGTTACCCAGTATGTATGTATGTACGTACATATGTATGTATGTATAAAGATTTATTTATTTATTTGAGAGAGCAAGCAGGGGAAGGGGCAGAGGGAGAGAGAGAGTGAATCCACAAGCAGACTCCCTGATGAGTGCAGAGCCCAATACGGGGCTCGATCCCAGGTCCTACTGAGATCATGACCTGAGCCAAAACTAAGAGTCAGGCGCTCAACCGACTGAGCCACTCAGGTGCCGTATTACTCAGTTTTTAACTGAGCATAGGGCTATGCAGGGTAAAGACAATATTCTTCACCTCCCTTGTAAGTAAGTGTCATGTGATTAGTACTGGCCAGGGGGCTATAAGAAGTGATATGAGCACCTTTTGAGACATGTCCTTAAAGAGAAAGGGCGTGCCTCTTACTTTGACCCACTGCTTGAAACATGACCAAGGTGGCAAGCCGCCTTAGATCATATGGACCAGAGTAGGAGGCAGTGCATTAAGATAGAGGAAGCCTGGTTCCTGGATGACCTCATGGAGCAGAGAATCCTACTGGTCCTTGACTGTCTATCTCCATAGTGTGACAGGAGAGAGAACCAAACTTCTATCTAGACTCAATCACTGTTATCTAGGTCTCTGTTACATCAGCCAGACCTACATCTGACCTAAACCTATGTCAAAAACTGTAATCTTAACCTTTGCAAAACAAGCCATTCCACTGAGATTATGTGAAGAAGGGGGGTAGGGTGGAGAGTGGAATAGAAATAGATGAAAATGGTAATGGTCTATGATCCCTATTCTTTCATTTTTAAAAATATTTCTTGGGGCGCCTGGGTGGCTCAGTCGGTTAAGCATCTGCTTTCGGCTCAGGTCATGATCCCAGGGTCCTGGGATTGGGTCCTGCCTCTGGCTCCCTGCTCAGCGGGGAGTCTACTTCTGCTCCTCCTCTCTGCTCACACACACTCACTCTCTTTCTCTCTCTCAAATAAATAAATAAAATCTAAACAATAAATAAAAAACAAAATCATTTCTTAAAATACAAGTTTAAACTAATATAAACAGTAAAATAAATGTACAACTAAGCACATAGTTTACATTAGTATCTAATATCATAACGACTTAATACTATATTACCTTTTCTAGTTTATTTTTTCATTCACAACAGCAAATGCTTGTTGAAGAGCACGAATTCTGTTGAAACACGATGACGGAATATTGAAGCACTGAGGGACACCTGGGTGCATAACAAGTATTTCCTCCTTCTGAGGAGACCACAATATAGTTCTGGAGATAAAATAGTTATTAAAAAGTGGCATGTGGTTAGTGTCATGGAAAAGACCTCAAGGAAGTCCTGTCAGTTTAGAGCAGAGATCTCTTTCACTTGTGGGCTTTCATGACCAAGAGGTGTTTACACAGGCTCTTTGGTTCTCAATTGAAAGGGATATTGCATTGATAGCAATATATTTTTTTGTTGTCAGGTACTCAGTACTGCTATTTCAGATTCTATCCATAAGCATATAAAATTTTTCTTTGCTTCATTTTACTCTCAAACATATTTTATTCAGATTAAATTCTTATTGTGGTCTTTTAGCTAATCTATCTCCGAATATAAAAATTTCCTTATCATTAGTAATTAACTAAAGCAAAGTAATAGTGATGATAAAATATTTTCTTGGTCGTAAGTATTCTGATAAACTTATTTTTAAAAAATTCCTGGAGGCACCTGGGTGGCTCAGTCAGTTGAGTGTCTGCCTTTGGCTCAGGTCATGATCTCAGGTCCTGGGATGAAGCCCTGAGTAGGGCTCCCTGCTCAGTGGGGAGCCTGCTTCTCCCTCTCCCTCTGCCCCTTCCCCTTGCTCATCCTCTGTCTCTCTCTCTCTCTCTCAAATAAATAAATAAAATCTTCAAAAACAAAAAAATTCCTGTTTTTTTTTAAGCAAACAGTGCCCCCTTTTGGTCATTGGTCCCCATAAAAAGAAATCCTAAAACAGACACCTTTTTCATTTCAGCTAAGAATTGAATTTATATATATAAATTATATATAACTTAAAGTATTTATAAATTATATAATATATATTAATTATATAATAATAATACATTATAAATTATATATGATTTCCAAAGAAACCATCCTATGTTACCTGAAGAGTATATATACTGGGTACTGTTTTAGATTTATTTTGTAGACTCCTATTTTACACTGTGCAGTTTCTTGTTTTTAGTTAACATACGGTATTATATTAGTTTCAGGTGTACAACGTAATGAGTAGACTAACATTTTGATTTTTTAAATAATTAGGTCTACTGGAGTGGTTGATGGCAGTTTTGTAAGACCCAAATTTTAGTTTTATGAATCTTCTTTATCCTATCTAATTCAGGTTGAATATGAAGGCTTAAAGCATGAGATTAAGCGATTTGAGGAGGAAACTGTGCTGCTAAACAGCCAGCTGGAAGATGCCATCCGTCTGAAAGAGATCGCGGAGCACCAGCTAGAAGAAGCCCTTGAGACCTTAAAAAATGAGAGGGAGCAAAAGAACATCCTGCGGAAGGAGCTCTCCCAGTACATCACCCTCAACGATAACCACATCAGCATCTCTGTTGATGGACTCAAGTTCACGGAGGACGCGAGTGAACCTAACAATGACGACAAAATGAATGGGCATATCCATGGGCCCCTTGTGAAACTGAATGGAGACTATCGGACTCCCACGTTAAGGAAAGGAGAGTCTCTACACCCTGTTTCTGACTTATTCAGTGAGCTGAACATTTCAGAAATACAGAAGTTGAAGCAACAACTTATGCAGGTAAGATCTCCTTCAGGGCTGTGAGAGTGGATTTCTTGTAGATTGCATGTAGCCTGTTTTGGGATTTCTTGTTCTCACATTTTACTTCTAGCTTGTTTTTTGAAATACTTCTTCTTCAACTGGCAACTTTGAAAGTACAGTGTCTTAGAAAGACCCCGCAGAAGATGTGTTGCAATCTCTCATTTGTCTCATTTGCATCGTTTTAAGAAATCTTAGAGCCACAAAGTAGATTGCAATCAGGTGTGAAGGGAGACAAGCCTCTCCATCTGTTTCTAACAAAAAAATTCAGAAGCTATACATACTAGTGAAATGACAGAAAAATGAACTTTTCCATAGCAAACAACTGTATGTATAGCTTCAAGAGTAATGGTAGACTTCGCAGGAATACTTTAAGCTTTAACAGACATGAAGGACTTTCCGTATACAAATTAGCCGGGTTATCATATGATTCAAAATACAGAACAGGTATAGATCTGAAACCAAGGAGTTCTTATTCCAGCATGATCGAGGCCTTAAATTTTTTAGCATCTTCAAATTCAAATGTCTTGTGAAGAGTCTGGCGTTTAAGCTTATCTCACTGTGAAATGGCTTTTCTAGTTTAGGTCTGGCCTCCCTGCCCTACCTTAATCGAGTGCTGATGGAAATCTTGCCTGAGGAACAGTATCCCCACCATCACCATCTCCTGGGGGTTTCTTAGTACTACAAATTGTTGGGCTCCACACAGACCTNACCAGGAATCTGGTTCAACAGGCTTGTCAGGTGATTAACTTTGATGCTTGATCTTCAGTCTGTTATCCCCCCAAGGTTCTTTGCATGTCGCTGATAATTAGAGGTTGTCGAGACTCTGGCAGGCATTTATTTCTATAGCAAATGGGGCTTATAATTCTGCCTTTACAGAAATGATGACTAAAAAGTGAAATTAGCAGAAATAAATAAGAAACTAAAGAACCAGTGATGTTAATTTTAAAGGCTTATTATTAATAGCACATCAAGAGTTAACATATCGTGCACTTTACCTGCCCTGTGCTTTTGGCTACTAGCAAAGAATTCATTTTCATGGTGTTTAACTAAAATCAGGAAGGCATGGCCGTTGGAAGAAAATGAATTTCATACTTCAGACTTTTACCTGCCTGCAAAGTCCAGGTCTGTGTAGGTAATATTTCTCTATGGCTTTTTGCTCAGTTTACACTAATACAACTAGATTGATAGCAAACATATTTTAAATTTTTCATGATAGATAATTTGTAAGAATTCATGCCCCCAAATTAATAGAATTAATATAAAATTTTTCTTTTTCTTTTTTTTTTTAAAGATTTTATTTATTTATTGGACAGAGAGTGAGACAGCGAGAGAGAGGGAACACAAGCTGGGGGAGTGGGAGAGGGAGAAGCAGGCTTCTGCTGAGCAAGGAGCCCGGTGTGGGGCTTGATCCCAGGACCCTGGGATCATGACCTGAGCCGAAGGCAGACACTTAATGACTGAGCCACCCAGGCGCCCCTAATATAAAATTTTTCTTTTCTTTTCTTTTCTTTTTTTTAAGATTTTATTTATTCGACAGAGATAGAGACAGACAGCCAGAGAGGGAACACAAGCAGGGGGAGTGGGAGAGGAAGAAGCAGACTCATAGCAGAAGAGCCTGATGTGGGGCTCGATCCCATAACGCCGGGATCACGCCCTGAGCCGAAGGCAGACACTCAACCGCTGTGCCACCCGGGCGCCCCTAAAATTTTTCTTAAACTATCATGTTGGTGGCTTTAGGGTACAAAGTTAGTGTGCCGAGACTTTTTGTTTCTTCTTCCTATGGTGATAGTGCAGAGGGTAACAGGAAGAAGGGCTTTTATGCATAAAACAGCTCAACACTTTTCAACCAGGTCAGCTATTGGCTGAAAGCTCAGAGCTGTTTTCGCATTTAATCCTAAATGTAATCTGAAATAATACAAAATTCTAAAAGAGATGAGTCATTTAACAGAAGAATGGTGGAGACAAGTTCTCAGCAAGAGAGTGGTTCATGGTTGGAGTGTCATTTGCATTTGGGGTGGGACGATTCCTCATTGTCAGAGACTAGTGAGCTAAAAGGGGTCTAGCATCTCTGAACCCAACCCATTAAGTGCTAGCTACAGCTCTTCAGTCAACCTGATGACCCAAAGCGCCCCACGCGTTTCAGATGCTCCAGGGTCAACCACTAGTTGGGAACTTGTTAGAGGGACAGCACTTTACTCTTCCATCAAAGGGGGCTGCAAAATACCTTCCTGGTTAGAATGGCTTGGTGTATGAGTTAATGTGTGAAGAGTGCTTAAAACAGGGCCAGGCACACAGTAAATGCTCATTGATTGTGAAATATTATTACTATTTCAACTCCATAGTGCCTTTAATTTATTAAGCACTGGATTTATTTAGCTTTTATTAATATTAACTTACTGTTGGATGGTTAGCTCTAGGAGAGTCATCTCAGAAGGGACTAATGTGGTCACTGGTAGGAATACAGAAAGGTAACAGTTAAGTGTCAGAGGGTGAGGTCTGCAAAGGGATGTTCATTTTGCAAAAAGGGAGAGAAAAGCATGGCCGGGGAAACCTTCCCTCAGTACAGCAGAAAACTGTGTACCAGTGCTTAATTCATGTTGACAATTTGTCAAGATATAGAGGGGCTCAGGCAGGGCTTTATGTTCCAAAATTAGCTCCACGTTTAATTGTGGAATCCAGGCTCAACACAGGAAGGGCTTTGCAGCTTCCAGCCCTACAACCAACAACACTAATGCGTAATTTTGTTTTAGACAAAGTCTTTTGGTAAGCAACATTTTTTTAAAAAGCATATCAACTTTTTCTAAGAATATATTTTGTTGAGTACAAGTATAGCAGGATGTATCTTTGCATGCATAATTTGTTTATAATCTGATAGATTTCCCTTAGCTCTGCATCCCTTGGGTTTAATTTGTATAAATAAACAAATTATTAAAAAACATGCCAGGATACATTGCCTAGAAGTTATTGCAATTGTCTGTGATGTTAATGAGGCTTGAAAAGAATATGACAGTTCTTATTTATTTATTTATTTATTTGACAGAGATAGAGACAGCCAGCGAGAGAGGGAACACAAGCAGGGGGAGTGGGAGAGGAAGAAGCAGGCTCATAGTGGAGGAGCCCGATGTGGGGCTCGATCCCATAACACCGGGATCACGCCCTGAGCCGAAGGCAGACGCTTAACCGCTGTGCCACCCAGGCGCCCCAAGAATATGACAGTTCTGATGCACAACAGTACTAATGCACCTTGCAGCATATACTGTGTGTCAGTACCACTCCCCTGGACCTTCCAAGGAGAAAGCAATGAAATGCACTTTAAGTGGGGCTATCTGAAATGCTCGGGGCCAGGTGTGTTTTGAAATTAGATGTTTAGAATGTAGAAAGGTAATATACAGCATGTGTGATATATTTTGTGACATCCCTAATGGGACCGGATGCAGCAGTGAATGATCAAATAATATTAACATTTCTGTCATGAAACATGTGGTTATTCATGCTAAGAGGAGAAAATGAGGACCAGAAAAGGTCTCTCATCAGTCAGGTGCAATTTTTGCTGCTAGGGAAGCCTAGAGCTGTCTGAATATCACCACCCAGTGAGTTATGAGAAAACTTTTATTTAAAGCCACTTGGGATTTTGAAATTATGGCTGTCTTAGGCATGGCAGTTGCCACACTATTAGGTAGCTCTCCGGCTTGTGTACCTCAGCTTCTAATATCAGCATACTTTGGATATCACAGCTTGTACTTTCATAGTTCCCTTGTCTTTTAGGATTTCTTTTGGCCGGGGTCCAAAGTGCCTTCAAATCGAACACCTGTGCTTCGTTAATGTTGACAGTTTGTGGAGATATGGAGGGGCACAGGGAGGGATCTAACACCCTGTACCAGGGAATATGCAGCTTTTAAAATTTTCTTCCTTAGAATTAAAGAAACCTTTTGAAAACAGCATACCCAGGTCAAAGAGATCATACTGCCATCTGCTGGGAAATGGTAATAATTAATATGAAAATCTAGGACAATTGCAATTTAAATAATGCCTTCTAGAGTTGTATTGCCCTCAAGACTCAATTATTTCAAATAGATTATACAGCTGACCCTTGAACAACACGGGTTTGAACTGCGCAGGTCCATTTACATGCAGTTTTGTTGTTGGGTTTTTTTGGATAAATACAGTACACTACTGTAGAGGTGTCTCTTTGTTATGATTTTCTTAATAACTTTTTTCCTCTAGCTTACTTTATTATAAAAACGTATAGAATACACATAACATACAAAATATGTATTAATCAACTATTTATGTTATTGGTAAGGCTTCCAATCAACAGTACTGCATTGTTCAAGGGGCAACTGTAATTGATATTTTCCAGTGACAGCCAAGTACCTTAATTAGTTTTATTAGAACGAAAATAAGTAGACCCTGTCTGGGAAAACTAAATTACTTAATCTATTTAAAGGAGTCTCTGTGCTTATGCTAAAGTTTCTGCCTTTGATAAATAGCCTCTGTTTAACCTCACATTGCAGAGAGTCAAACTAGGGAGAAAACTCTTTGGATTTTTTTCTTCAGCTATATAATTTCACATTTAATGTGACAAACAACAATGTTTCTGTGAAACTGAAATTGATGTTCTGTTGTATCCTCATGGATGTGAAAGAAATAAAGACTCATATTATATTTAGATCCATTCTATTAAAGACCATTTTAATTTTTCCTATAATGATGGTAAGGGGTCAATTTGCTATATGTCCCATAAGAGTTCAAAGCAATTTATATATATTTGTTTAATCGGTTGGGGCTTATAACAACTGTATGAGGTAGATAGTATTGTTATCCCCATTTTACAGATAGGGAAACTGAAGCATAGATATGTTTTTAGCATTTGCTCAAAGTAAAAAACCTAGAAGTAGAGTTGCTACAGAGAGAGAGTCAAACAAATTAAGTATTCTCTGTGCTTAAAAAAAGACAAAATATTTATGGGTGAAATTAATTCAAAGAAGATTGGTCAGTTTGTGTTTTTAAAACTTAAAGTGACAAATACAATTTTCTAGGTCAAAGCTGACAACTCCCTAAACAACTACAGATTTTATAGTTAAAGATTACCTTTAATATAAGCTTTATAGGCAAATGCATTTCTCAGAAGCTTTACTTTTTCTATCATGTATCAGAAAACATAACAAGAACATCTTTTATCACAACAAAAAGGGAAGAGTCTATGTCATTTTTTTTTAAGAACAACTTTTTGGAGATATAATTTACATACCATATATCCACCCAAATAAAGAGGATAACTCAATGGTTTTTAGTATATTTACAGAGCTGTGCAACCATCACCACAGTCAATTTTAGAACATTTTCATCATACCAAAAATAAATCATGTACCCATTAGCCACTCCAGCCCCGAGCAACCACTAATCTGTCTTGATAGATTTGTCTGGTCTGGACATTTGAAGTAAATGGAATCATACAACAGGTGGCCTTTCATGATTGGTTTTTTCCACTTAGCATAACATGTTTGAGATTCATTCATAGTACAACATGTATTAGTACTTCATTCTTTTTATTGTCAAATAATATTCCATTGTTTGGATATACCACATTCTATATATCCATTTATCAGTGATGAACATTAGAATTGTTTGCACTTTCTGACTCTTATGAATAATGGCATGAACATTTATGTACAAGTTTTTGTGTGCACCTATGTTTTAATTCTCTTCGGTATATGCCTAAGAGTGGAATTGCTAGGTCATGTGGTAACTCTGTTTCATCAGGCTAATTTTGCACTGGGTTGATCTTTTTCACAATTCCTGTTTGTCCGGGCACAGATATGCATTACCAGAATTGCTTCACATCAAGCAGAGAAGAATAAATTGTTTATTTCTGAGTCCTATTTGCGCATGTTGATACTATGTATACCATTAATCACACCAAGCATTCATGTATCAAATTGAGAGTCAGTTGACCAGGATAAAGACTATGAAAATTAATAGCCTATAAAACAGCTTTGATTTCTTTTCTTATAGAAGTCTTAATATGAACGTGCAAATTCTGATTATCTTCTTTTTTGTTCTTCCACAAAAGAATCTATCAGTACTCAATATTCTTGCAAAGTGAAGGAAGCTAACCAATAAACTGTTTTCTTTCTTTTTTTTTTTTAAGGTTTTATTTATTTATTTGAGAGAGAGACTGAGAGAGAGAGAGCACGCGCGTGTGTGCACGTGCACAAGTGGGGGGAGGGGCAGCGGGAGAGGGAGAAGCAGACTCCCCACTGATCAGGGAACCCGATGCAGGATTCAGTCCCAGGACCCCGAAACCATGACCTGAGCAGAAGGTAGACACTTAACCGACTGAGCCACCCAGGTCTTGATACCAGGATCATCAGTTTAAGCCCTGCATCAGGCTCCATACTGGTCGTGGAGCCTACTTTAAAAAATAAAAATAAAAAAAGCTTTTACTAGGAAAAGATTTTGAACAAAATAAAAATTGGACCAGAATAAAATGTACTGAAGTGTTTCAACCTCATTTTTAGAGGAAAAAGTGTTACAATGAATGAGGTAGTGCCATTAGAAGAGTTCCAATCTGTGCTCTGCCAATTCTGATTTTAAAATAATATTTTTAAGACTAAAAGGTAAATCTATCAGTTCTTCAGAATAACCTCTCCAGAAAACATCAGATAGAATATGGTCTCTTTTGTGTATGTATCTTCCAGACACTCAGTACACTCAGCAACCATTCTTAGTCACTATAGAAGATGATAGTTAACTCAGCAAGTGTCTCTTGGATAAGTTCTTCACAAATGGAGATTAAAATAGTACACTTAAAATGAATAGCAATTTTAATATTTGAAGTGCTTTGCATTTATTAATTCAAAGCACAACATATCTTAAATAGTTTATGCACTGCTTCTGAAATCCAAATATAATTTAAGGTATTCCAGATCTCAATAACTGAGTGAAAATATCATGCTGGAGTTGTATAAAATTATCTACAATTTAGTTATCTTTGCAGGGGGAGCAGACCAATCATAATTGTCTGGAAAAAATTGTGTGTGTGTGTGTATCTATAAATTTGGATATCATTCTGTTCAAGTGATTCTACTCCTGATAACTTGCTGCCTTGGGCTGAGGTCATGATCCCAGGATCCTGGGATGGAGACCCAAGTGGGTTCCCTGCTCAACAGGGAGTCTCCTTCTCCCTCTCCCTCTACCCCTCCCCTCCTGCTTGTGTGTGCGCTCTCACTCTCTCTCTTTCAAATAAATAAATAAATAATTTTTTAAAAAAAAGAAAACAGCTTTGTCTGTTGTAATCATGTATACTGATCAAATGATGTTGAGGCTTTTCAGAGCAAATTCACTTAATTTTCAAGAGAAAAAGAAAAGAATACTCCTGAAATAATCCATTTTCACTGAGATTATATTGCAATAGCAATACAGAATATTTAGGAGATTTATTTTTTATCAAAAATTCAAATAACTTGGTTTTTCACCAAGTACCACATTACCTAATTACCTGGGTTCTTCACTTAAATTATTGCCCAATAGTCTGGATAAATCAGTTCATCTTCAGCTATGGGAATACAATTTGTTATACCTAATAAGACCCAACTAAGAGGATTTGTATTGGAATATATCTTGACTCTGAAATGAAAGAGTTGCTTTTGCACATACAGATACAAACCTGTGAAACTAATGTGTTTGCCATACAGAAACATTTTGGTCATGGGAATGACCAGTTACCCAAACGTTAACGATGGTTAACATTATAATACCTTGAACATTATATTCACTGTCTTACTAAATCATCCTTTTATAAGTTCATAAACTGTAGCTTGCCCAGAGCCACATAGCTAGGTAAATGTTAGTGCCAAAATTAGAGTCGAGTTCTCTGATGCTAGAGCCCCAGGCGGCTTTTTCTTTTTTAACCTGTTACACTATTTTTTTGGAATATTTTGGTTTCTGCAGCCATAATATGTAACTTGTGGATTGTGTTCCAGATATGGGCAAGTACTATGTCATAAAAATCAAAGCTACAACTTAGCAGCCTCTAATAATAATTTAAAATAACAAAAACTGTATTTTTAGTTCTCATTTCATGACCTACCATACAGGCAGTCCTTGCTTTGCATGAAATTGCTAGGCCATAAATGATTGTGCTAGCTGAAACCATGCAAAACAAAGTCATAATTAATGGAGAAAATTCAACTGTTCTGTGAGCTTTTTTTTTTTTTTTTTTTTTTTTTTTTTAGTAAGCTCAACACCCAATGTGGGGCTTGAACTCATGACCCCGAGATCAGGCATCTCACGCTCTATCAGATGAGCCAGCCAGGTGCCCTCTGTTCTATGATCTTTAAAAAATTTTTGTCAAAACATTAAAAATTCTCTTACTGTTGGTTATAAATGTATAAAGAAATGAAAAAATAGAACTACTTAGTACACTGTAATCCAAAAAGTAGAAATATATTTAAAGTTTTCCTTGTAAAAAAACTTATCTTTGAAATAAAAATTTAACACCCCCCAAAAAGACTAGGGAAATTAACTTTACATTTTATATAATATCAAAGATATCCAAGCTTTTGAAACAAAAATGTAAATTGTGCCTACACCACCCAAAACACTTATCAAGTACAGTTCAATCTTGCCTTCTTCTCATCATGTGTTTTATGATAGGAGCAAGAATCTTTTCTATGCTTTGGTAAATTGACATACTCCTGTTTGGATCAGCTTTCAACATCCTATCTGTTGCACTTTCAATGTCTGAAGATATCTCTCAGAGTACCTTTAGTGTGCCCATGTCACTTCCTCTAGGCATTTTTATCCTTTTTATAACAACTACTTTTTTGATTCATGTTGATGCATTCTCCTTCACCAGGTACTTTGGCTGCATATCTAAATTCTTTCAAATGACATCAGTGTCAACATTGTCACATTCAAATATTTCTTCTGTAACTCCATTTAGATCTGATTCAGATTTTACTTCCAATGTCATCACTCTTAGTTTCTCTGCTACTTGTTCTTTCTTTCCTTCCTTTCCTTCCTTCCCTCCCTCCCTTTTTCTTTCTCTCCTTCCTTCCTTTCTCTTCCATTCCCCTTTCTTTCTTTCTTTCTTTCTTTCTTTCTTTCTTTCTTTCTTTCTTTCTTTTCTTCTTTCTTTCTTTCTTTCTTTCTTTCTTTCTTTCTTTCTTTCTTTCCCATTTCACTTTTTGGACTATCTATTTCGGTAAAACATCATGTGGATTTACCATTGGGAGACAAGAAGACAGGAGAGCACAGCTACACTTTGCTCTCTGTGAATGAACTGAATAACAGATACACCATGACCAATCACTGAAACACTTTGAAAGAAGTGATATGATTGGTCACTGGTCATGATGTTATTATGTAGTGATTTTATAGATAGAAGCAGCAAAGTTTATACTTTGCACATTGCTCACGGTTAATGTGCTGGTCATTGAAATGTACTGCTCAGATTGTTCACAGTTAATGTACTGTGATTTGGGGGACTGGTGTTTTAACTAACTATGGTCACTAAGATTCATGTATATTAGAACCTTAAGTGAGGACTGTCTATATATGATAATAATATGAAGGATATCGTATACCACAAAGGATCATAAAAATACTATTCTACTAGGGTGCCTGGGTGGCACAGTCAGTTAAGTGTCAGGCTCTTGGTTTTGGCTCAGGTTGTGATCTCAGGGTCATGAGATCAAGCCCTGCATAGGGCTCTGCACTCAGCACAGAGTCTGCTTAAGAGTCTCTCTCCCTCTCCCCCATCCTGCCACTCTCTCTCTCTCTCTCTTTCTCTCTAAAATACATAAATAAGTCTTTTTTTTTTAATTTAAAAAATAAAGTTTGGCAATAGCTCAATCTATTAAAAAACTACTACTATACTGTATTACAAATTTATAGATAGGAATAGATCTCCTAAACTAATATGCTGGTGTTAATTGCAGTTTAAAATTGGTATTTATCATATCAGTATAATAATAATAATTTTACTTACCTCCTAGCAATTTAGAAGTTTGGAGGGATGTAATGTATGATCCAGGAAAATTTAAAAATTCAAATTGATAAATTCCTTTAGATAGAGTCAACACTAATCTGTTATCTTTAAAGCAGGTCTCAATAATATTTGCTTATTGAAAAACACATTTATGTTATAAGCATGTAAAAACTTTTAATTCATAGTGATTACCTATATGTAGGGACAGAAAATTGTTTTTTTAAATTCTCCTGTTATAATTTCTTGTATACTTATGTTTGATGAGAAAGTATTTTATATTGAGACCAGAATATTTTTCAATATACAATAATACTATCTATATAATAACAAAACTGTCATGATATTCAAATAAATTGCTAATTTTTAAAATTCCTATTTGGACTGAAGGAATTGATATGGTTTGTAAATTGTTCTTTTAACCCTAAAACTTTGTGTTCTCTGCCTTTTATATTAAAAGCTATCAAATGTAGTACATGTCTATTTTGGGGATTAAATACCTATTTTTTAAGGGAATGGTTAAGGTTCCTAGCATTATTTAGTAAGTTAAAGCCTTAGATGTTAAATCTGATTTGGGGTTGAGCTTTCGGAAGGAGAGGATGATTCATAGGCACCTTGAGACAGTCACTTTTCCCACATGAACCAAGGAGCAGATATACTCTAAGGCTCTCAAAATAAAGACAGTGCCAAGTACTATCTCTTGATATCATGTTATGTTTTCTACAAGGTGTTAAAAGATAAAAATAAGATTGTTTGAGTAACATTCAAGTTTCATGAGTGTCTGTGTATAATGCATGAGACTTTGGATGAGTAAATATGCATAGCATAATTCTTTTAAAATGATGTACTTTTAGACTGATTGACTTACCAGAACTGCTGAAATTAGAAAACACACTCCAATTTAATTTGAAATAATGAGGACATTGGCTCTGCTGCAGTTATTTTGAATGCCTGACTATGAATGGATCGAGTGCCTCATTGGCATTGCATTGAAGTCATTCAGAGACTTTTTTTTTTTTGCCATTACAGGTAGAGCGGGAAAAGGCCATTCTTCTGGCCAATCTCCAAGAGTCACAAACGCAGCTGGAACACACCAAGGGGGCACTAACGGAGCAGCATGAACGGGTGCACCGGCTCACAGAACATGTTAATGCCATGAGAGGCCTACAGAGCAGCAAAGAACTCAAGGCTGAGCTGGATGGGGAGAAGGGTCGGGACTCAGGGGAGGAGGCCCATGACTACGAAGTGGACATCAATGGCTTAGAGATCCTTGAATGCAAATATAGGGTAGCAGTAACTGAAGTGATTGATTTGAAAGCTGAAATTAAGGCCTTAAAGGAGAAATATAATAAATCTGTAGAAAACTATACTGAAGAGAAAGCCAAGTATGAGAGTAAGATCCAAATGTATGATGAGCAGGTTACAAGTCTTGAGAAGACCACCAAGGAGAGTGGAGAGAAGATGGCCCACATGGAGAAGGAATTGCAAAAGATGACCAGCATAGCCAACGAAAATCACAATACCCTGAATACAGCCCAGGATGAGTTGGTGACGTTTAGTGAGGAGCTAGCCCAGCTTTACCACCATGTGTGTCTGTGTAATAATGAAACCCCCAACAGAGTCATGCTGGACTATTACAGGCAAAGCAGAGTCACCCGTAGTGGCAGTCTGAAAGGGCCGGATGATCCCAGGGGACTTTTGTCTCCACGATTAGCCAGGAGAGGTGTGTCATCCCCTGTAGAAACAAGGACCTCATCTGAACCAGTTTCAAAAGAAAACACAGAGCCCAGCAAAGAACCAAGTCCAACCAAGACCCCCACAATCTCTCCTGTTATTACTGCCCCGCCGTCATCTCCAGTATTAGATACAAGTGACATCCGCAAAGAGCCAATGAATATCTACAACCTTAATGCCATAATCCGGGACCAAATCAAGCATCTGCAGAAAGCTGTGGACCGGTCCTTGCAACTGTCTCGTCAAAGAGCAGCGGCTCGGGAGCTGGCCCCCATGATCGATAAAGACAAGGAAGCCTTAATGGAAGAGATCCTCAAGCTCAAGTCCCTGCTGAGCACCAAACGGGAACAGATCGCCACACTGAGGGCAGTGCTGAAAGCCAACAAACAGGTGATCTCATTCTACTGACAACGCATGCTAGCCAACGCTTTCTTAACTAGTTAATTCTTTAATGTTTTTGAGTGTCCATTATCATCGGGATGAGAGTGCAGATTCCTGGTCAGCAGAGGAATAAATCAAGCTATGTCCCAGTGCCAGATCAGAATGTAAGACTTATTTTTTAGGGAGTGAGTGGATGATATGGGAGGGTAACAATCCCCTTCTCGAGAGAGGTAGAGGTGAGGCAGTTAAAGAAGGATCCAAGGAGAATCCAGTTGCAGAGGTAGAAAGGCAATTCAGGCAGTACTTAGCTGGAGTCCAGCAAGCATTGAGTGGGGAAACAGGTGATAGGGGTGGAGAATAGGCTGGCATGGCACCTTACACCAGGGAGATACCCTGGCAAGTGGTGAGAGCAAACAGAGGTCTAGAGACAGAGACAGAGATAGAGATAGAATGTCCACTAGCTCTGCCAGTGACCACATATCTGAAATTTAGGTTCAATTGGGGTGTTAATTCACCTAGGTCAGAGCTGAAGCAGTAGAAAACTTTTCCTAACAATAGATCTTGTCCTGGAATAAGCGGGAATGCTACAACAGGACCCTACCTGACTAATCCTTAGATCTCCTTCACGACTGAATTTGTTTTCCACCCCTTAGTTTTACCTGGGTGGGAGTGCTATGAAATACAGATGGGAAAATATTTTTAATTTCTGTTTAGTTTCTCTGGAAAGTAAACCTTGAAAGATACATTTGGGAAGGGTGCTAATAAAGGGTGGTGATAAAGAGAAACAACAAAACATCAGATACCTTCTTGCAAACGTAAGCAGTGCTGGTGTTGGGGAATGATTTCAGATGCAGTGCTCCTTCTTTTGCCCTTATTTGGGGGAAACCACACCATTATTATGTCATCCACAGTACAGGTTTCTAGCATCTTTATCTTCAGTTCCCATAAATCCACTGATGTAATTAAGAGGTCTATCCTGCAAGCAGTAATATTGTTGCACTATAAACATGTTTTATATAAATCTAAAGGCAAATTAGGACCTTCTTTTGTGTCATCACTTCAGGGAGATAGAAAAGGTTAGGATGAATAAAGGATTTGTAAGAGATCTAACTCCAATTTGAGGTCAGAGTGAAAGAATTTGTTACCATAAACTGCTACAATCCAAAGACCCAGTGACTTAGAGTCATCATCAATAGCCAATACCATATTACTAATACCATAATAGATAAGGCTTAGACAACCTTTATTAAAGACATAATATCCTGGGCATTCTTGGTCAAGCCATTCAAATAACATCTTTGACTACTTCTTACAGGTTGAATATTAACAACCTGGAAACCTAGATCTATAAGTGTCAAGATGCTTAACTGATGCAGAAGTACAGATAAGCATGGTTGATAAGCCAAGGGAGACTAATTTGTGAGCAAGCATCCATTGATTACATATTTCAAGGCAGGTGGTAAATAGGGATGCAAAAATAAGTGACCAAGTAATCTAGTAGGAGTTCAACACATGCCTGTAACTATTTACAGGGTTGGACATATCATCGAGAGGTATAAACAGTACCATTGGAATTCAGTGCAATACAGGAATACAAAGCATTCCTGGCTAAATTTTTATTTTCTCAGTGGTTTGTGGTACCATTTGCATTACATTAGCATCACAAACCTTATGGTCTCAGTAAATAAAATGAAAACACATTCCTAGCCATGCATTTAGTTTACATTTTAATGATGTTGGGCCTACTGCTACGATGCTTATGTGCCACGAATAACTTCAGATGTCTGCAGATGACATCAATTATATTTAGACATTGCGGAATGTTCGCTATTAAGACTAAGGTAAGAATGCTGTCATAAAGGGAAAAAGGGGAATATTCCTGTTTTAAAAATAGGCATTCTGCATTCTTTATGGATCTTTTAATAGACTTCAGGGTTTTTTGTATGCACATTGTCTTCTGCAGAAATATGCAATGTTTATGAAATACCATCTGGGGACTAAACTGTGCAAGATGCTGAACATTTAATGAAGACTAATACACGGTCCCCGCCTTCTAGACTAGGACTCACAAACTAGTGAGGCTGTGGGGAAAGACACAGATCACGACAGTGTGACGTTCTACATGCCGCAATAGAAGCTATGGGAGCATTGCCGAGGAAGGGATTAATGTTTCCTAACGACGTTAGCAAAAAATTTCGTGGAAGCAATTATACTTGAGTTTGTTCGTAAAGGATAAAGAGTTGTTTTCCAGGAGAGGATGAAACCATTCAGACAGAAAGAATAGTAGGTGGAGACCCACAGAATAGAAGGATATATTCAGGGAATGGTTGTGAAGATCTCTGTGGGGGGAAACAAGATATTTTATTTAGAAATTCAACTTTGGGAGCATAGAGAATGTAGTGAATGCAGACATCACCAAATCCACTCAAGGGTTATAGATACTCAGGATTTCCTACTTCCGAAAAAGCTTTGTACAGGCTGTGGACAAACAAAAATACAACCTACAAACAAAGCAGAGTCTTTGGGGGCATTTCTTAAAAAGAATAAATGAGTTTGTACTTCTATTTCAGATCTTGCTCTTTGTCATTCCCTCCTCTCCATGCTTACAGATTTGTATGTCAACATTTTCACAACTTTGAAACTTAATGGTCTTTCCTAAGTAAATATGTATAAATTTTTTAAAAATTAAACAACTGCCATTTTTCCCCAGGTCAATTTCTGCATTCTGGATAATTTTCCTAATCTGTAATATTTCTGAGGATTCCACTGAGCTATATAGCATTACAGAACATACCAAAATATTTTATGAGTAAATTCTCATTTTAATCTGAATCTGAAATTCAATTAAAACTCATAAGAAACTACTCTGAAATCAAAGCATTAACAAAACTACCCTACCTCAACATTGTTTTAATTTTAATAAGAATCCACTTGTCTCTATAGAGGTTGGCACTTTGCATAAGAAAGTCGGGGCTGTCCATTTAAAGCACAAGGAAATGTTAAAAACCAGGATAGTCTTCCTAGGAAATCCCATTTGTATTGGATTTTTTTTTTCATTAATAATGGACTTTTTCATTAGTATTGAATATTTTTACACACCCTGAAAAGCTGTGGTTAACAGTTTGTAAAAATAGTATGCTTCCAGTTTGGCTTCAATATATATGCCATGTGCTATGCATCAAACAGGCAGTCCCTAAATATTCATTGATTTCATGCATTGATTCCACATTTTACTTTCTTCCTACTATGTGTCAAGCTAGTTCTCAACTTGAAACACTGTTAATTCCAAAAGATTCAGAAATACCCAAATTCCAAGTTCAAACAAATATTTTAATTCATTCAACATTTTGGAATTTCTGCTTTTATGGAGATTGTGAAGAATTAAATTAGACTATAGGTTTTTGTTTTGAAGTTGTAGGCAAAGACAGGAAGTACTTGGTTGGTTGTTAATTCTTTTCCTTAAACATGTAATATGGATTTATAGTTTGTCATATACCCATGCTGTAAATTGCGATGGCCTGTGTCTTCTAGGCCCACAGAGCACAGGTGACCCCAGAATATTTGCATTCTGTTGTATTTCATTTGGAAGCTGTGCTTCCTCACTACCTTCTCCTTGATTAAATCCTTCTTGTATGAAGTTCCATTTCGGCTCCCTTTCTGTCTGAAAAATCGCACTCTCAGGAATCTGCATGAACTATTTACTGAACTACTATCGTTTCCTTAGCTCCTGATACTGACTCTGGCTTCCAGGGCAATTTAACCACATTATGATTTTGAAGAAAAACTGACCTGTGTCCAAAGTACATATATATATATATATATTTAGATAAAATGTAACCAAATCGATTTCACTTGCCATTTATGAAAGAAAGTAATAGACCCAGCATGGACAAATCTGTATGATCGGTTTTCCTGATATGAAAACCATAAGCATTGTGATTTTTCTCCTTCAGACGGCTGAGGTGGCACTTGCCAATCTCAAGAACAAATATGAAAATGAGAAAGCAATGGTGACGGAGACTATGACGAAGCTTAGGAACGAACTGAAGGCTTTGAAAGAAGATGCAGCGACTTTCTCATCCCTGAGAGCAATGTTTGCAACAAGGTAATAGTTTCTTCTTCCAAGATTAGGTGTGATACAGAGTTTAAAATTCACATGCATCTCTTGAGTGTTGTTTGGGGTGCCATCCAAGAGGGTAATGTGTGAAGAAAACACTTGGGATTCCGCGCTGACAAATCTAAGACAAAATGTTCTGTGCTGTTTTCCAGAGCCCTCTACTGGACACGCTGGATCAAGCAGTTCTTTTACACAGAAGTATTTTTAAATTGATGTAATAGATATTTTTCCTAGAGCTTATGTGCCCAAAAGAATTAGACCCCGAAAACCTCTGATATGGGGGGGAAACATACTTCCTAAAATAGTTAAATATTATATTTTCACCGCTGAAATTTATTTCTGTGACTAAAGAACGTAAAAGTGCTTTAGTATTGTGTGAGAAAGACACCTTCGTAATGAGTATCAGCATTCATTATATCAGCTAATTACTTGGACTTTAATACACTGAAATAAATTAGAATTTCTGAAATGTAATTGTATTTATCACCAAATTTTTCATATTGCCCAGCTAATCAATTAGACAAATATTAGTGACCACCAGTTTCATTATCACAGTACAGTGGTTCTGTACTTTGTTTTTAAATGTGAAGTGATGAAACACGTATTGATTCAAAGGTTTCAAAATCCTGAAATTTTCTTTTTCTTTTTTTAATAAGAATTTATTTATTTATTTATTTATTTATTTATTTATTTATTTATTTAGAGAGAAAAGAGAAAGCAAGAGAGCGTGTGTGAAGGGGAGGGGCAGAGGGAAAGGGGGAACCTTAAGCAGACTCCATGCTCAGGGTGGAGCCCAGACTTGGGGCTCAGTCACGCCCTGAGATCGTGACCTGAGCCAAAATCAACAGTCCACGCTTAACCAGACTGAGCCACCCAGGTGCCCCATCAAATTCATGAGTTTTTTAAAGATGTCACCATCCAATTTTTTGCTGTCACAATTCAGTACCAAAGCAAAAGCAGTCATATATCTTACATGGAACAAAATTCACAAAGCATAACTATGGCTCCTTTTGAAGATTCAGTAAATAATTTATATGTAGCTGAGATAAGTGTAAAACAAAGCCCGGGTTTTATAGGAGCCCTGGAGCTTGTCCAGCTTCCTTGTGTAACAGGAGAGAAAGTTTCAAGCTCATACTTTGTGGTTGATGGTGTTGGTGATGGCTGTGAGAAGGCTGAGTCCCTGGCGGATCACAGAGATGCGGGGCACCCGAAGGAACTGACTTCTGGGTCTGAGCCTGGGAGGATTCAGGGAATAGTATAGACACTTCTGGCCACCGTGGAAGGCAGGCTAGAGAAGGGGGATGGTACAGAGTGCTCCCCTCTTTGATGAAAGAAATCAGTCAGCGTTACATGTAGAATATATATATTCTTTTAAAAAGAAATCAAAACTTTTTAAAGGGACATTTACAGTCTCAATCTGGTTAAATAAGAATTATTTCACCCATATAGTGCATTTTCACACTATTTTTCTTTTTGTGTATCATAATTGCCTTTCTCCATAATATTTTTACAAATATTGTTTGAGCAATTAAAATAAACCCAGGGTCCTGAAATCCACCTTCTATTTTACTAAGACTCAATCTTTCTTATGGTATCCCTACTGCTTCTTGACATTTAAGGTTTAAAAAAAATGGGACCCACCTGGATCTCAAGTTCGTTCACCAGAGTCTGTTTTTTTTCTTTAAAATGCTGCAAGGCTTGTGTTAATTTCAAAGTTTGTATAGTACGTTTTAGATACCTCCATCAAGTCATTCACTCTCAGCTGGTGCGTGAAGAATGTTTGTTATTATCTTAGTGGGTAAGTAAACTCAGAAAAAAAAAAGTCTCTGAATAATTGTGTGATTAATTCTTCCTTCCAAATGTTTATGTGCTTAGGTTTTACTTTGATGGGGAAAAAGATCACTGAGCTTATCTTTCTGCTGTAGCAGGAGTATCAAAGCTGAGTAAGGATATTCCTGACAGTCCGCTGTACCTGTATCAAACCCTAGGCAAATTTGGGTTTTCTTTGACATCTATTGCTTTATCATCCGGTCGAGAAATCTTTGAAAATATTCAATTTCTAATTCAGGCAAATCTGCCATATTGAAAGCAGTGCAGCTGCCATCTTTTTTGTTTTGCCAAACAAAACCCCTAAATATAAAGAAGAAAACGTTTTCTTTACAAACATTATTATTCTTTTGCATGCTACAGACCTGGTCTGTAACAAACTTGTCACATTCCTCCAAAGTGTACAATGTTACACAGGAGAAGAAGCTATTGTAACACATCTAAGATGCTGTGAACATTACCTGAGACTTTGCTGTTCGTTCTTCTGAATGTGGAGCAGCCTCCACAGTAACTCTGTCCTTGGGGTTTAAGATGTCACCTATTAGAAGTGTCCATAGGTACTCCATTGTATAGATGAACCATCAGTTACTGTATCTGCCCTACTGTTTCCAGTTTTCCATTGTAATAGGTTACCTTCATTCAGCCCAGGGAAGACCAAGCGTTCTAAATCTAATTTCCAGGAAAATCCATTACTGCTCAACTTAAGTTCGATGTTTGCTTTCACGGAGATTTTCACTGAGATTTGTTTGGGTCCTAGGTGTGATGAGTATGTCACACAGTTGGATGAGATGCAGAGACAGTTAGCAGCCGCAGAGGACGAGAAGAAGACTCTAAACACTTTGTTACGAATGGCTATCCAGCAAAAACTCGCCCTGACCCAGCGGCTGGAGGACTTAGAGTTTGACCATGAGCAGTCCCGACGCAGCAAAGGCAAACTTGGAAAGAGCAAGATCGGCAGCCCTAAAGTAAGTGGGGAGGCATCAGTCACCGTGCCCACCATAGACACTTACCTCCTGCATAGTCAGGGCCCACAGACACCCAACATTCGGGGCAGCAGTGGCACTCAGAGGAAAAGGTATGCATGCAGCGATCTTCATAGTATGGTGCAGAGGCCAGATTTTTAGTTAACTGCAGAAATTAATGTGCTCTTACTGTGGAGGATGGGGGAAGGGAAGGAAGAGAAAAACCGGGAGTGGGTGTATAAACGGGCCTTGCTAATGTTGGTTTTTCCAAATCAAAACCTTTTGATAATTGTGTTGATTTATTCCTTTCTGTCCCCCACACCCCACCTCTTGATTAACCATAATATAATTTTCGAGTATCTGTCAACATCTTTGCTGTTCCTTGTATGCATAAATATGCCTCTCCCTTACCTCCAACCTAAAAATTGCTAGATAAAAGGTGGATATTAAGAATGAAGCTACATTTTACATGTTTTACATGACATTTGAAAGTCATTGTACCTCTGGTTATGGTGCTATTTACCAGCTTCTCTTTAATGGGGCAAGAATATGAATCTGTTCTCCTAGGGAAATTTTTATCCGTATTACCAAACTGACAACTGACTAAAAGGAGATGTCTCTATTGAGGGGAAATGGAATGGAATGTGTATAGTCTTTTCCTTAAAAGCAGGTTTTTGTGCCTTTCATTCGCTATGTGAATGTTGCTCAAAGAACTCATTTGCAAGGCTTTTAGTGGCTTGATTTCATGACCTTTTTACAGAGTCCTGGATGTTGAATTACTTACCCTGCATTTTCAGTTAATGGTAAAATTTTTATTTTAGGAACTGTCAGTAAAGAATCAAATAATATCAGTATTTTCTATTTGCGGTTCAAACTAACTATACTAAATTTCTTTTCCAGTATCCAATACAGTTTCCAAATAGGGTTGTATCCTGATATGGAAACTAAGCAATTAGCAAAAATCTTGATTTACATGTTAAAAAAAATTAAATGCCAGTATAAATAATGTTGTCACTGGTGAGGCTTTGAAAGGTAATTAAAGTAAAACTTTTTTGTTTCCTATATGTATTTTCTTGGATCTCCTGCAAGACAATTTTCACCTTCCCTTTGTGATCAGAGCCGTCCCAGGACTTCAGGGGCTACCTACCTACAGAATTTATTAAGAGTTCCCCCTGATCCCACCTCCACAGAATCATTTCTTCTGAAGGGCCCCCCTTCCATGAATGAATTCATCCAAGGGCACCGGCTCAGCAAGGAAAAAAGGTTAACCGTGGCTCCACCAGGTAAACATTTTTTCCTTGGGTGCATGTGACGCAAATGATTGGCTGAATAGACAGCTCTCCCCTTCCTCCCAACCGCTCATGCCCACCCATCTCCGGAGTCCGACTTTGACGACAGGCGAATTCCTACAGCTAAAGTAAAGACGCGTTCGCACTCGGCGTCCTGTTTCCTCCTCTACAGGCTAGACGAGCGTTCCTTAGGAGTCTCCAGGGACTTCCTTTTAATAGCCAAGGATGGAACATGAGAGTTGGAAGGAATGGGATAGGTCAAGGGAATCTAGCAGCAGGTGTAATGCAGAGCACAGCCCTGGGTCCTATTTGCAGTTTGGTAGCTCATAGCAATTCCGTCCTGATCAAATTTTATCATTTTGTTCTGATAATTTGTAAGGTAATTTCAGTAAAGGGAGCCATCTTTATGAAAGCCTTTAGGGCTCATTTCCTTTTGTAGCGACTCAGAATGTCTCCTCAATCATTAGAGAGAAAATAGAAGTAAAATCCTCTTAAGATTTTGCTCCTCAGAACATTTACATCTTAGTGTAATATTCTCGTAGTTTGCCAGCCCTTAGTGATTTGTGCTTACCAATATGCTCACAGTTTATGTTCAGCTGCACCGTTCTGCATTTTTCTTTTCCTTTTTCAAAAATTTTTCCTATGAAGAGCTTCAGTTGGAAATATGACTCACTCTTGAGTACTGATACCCAGACTGTTGCACTCGGCTTTGTCTCCTGGACGTTACCGCAGCCTTTGAGTTTGCCACAGAATTTTGTTTCTTAATTCACTTTGATTTTATCACCTACCTCATTTACTTCGATTTTTACCTTAATTCCTTTTTGGAAACCTCAGCCTTTGGATTGCTAAGACTTCCTTATCTGATTCGTGAATCAGTCTACTGATTGGGCTTTAAAGGTGTGGTGTGGAAATTTACAGCACATACTCTACATTCTAAGAATGTTTGAGTGAATAAGTAGTGATAATGAGCAGGAAGAGCATAACAGCCAAAACGTACACCAAAAAAAAAAAGCACCAACACTGCTGGATATTCTTACTTTCACAACTCATTTGCTGTTATTTCAGACCCCTTTGGAAGGTAACTTGAAGTCTCTGTAAGTCATCAAAGTGGTTATGATTCATCAGGACACTTGAATAAAACCCTCCAGTCATTTTAGTGTTCCAACTGGATTTAGTAGCTAAGTGTCTACTAGAACTTAGAAAAGAAATCCTATAAAATCATTATAAAAAAAAAAAAAGAAAAGAAATCCTGTGATTAATAAGTAACCCTGTGGTATTTTAATTTAAAAGTGACATATCAATAAGATTAAAAATTAATAAACAATAACTATTTTCATTTTGTATATGATCATTTGATCCTTATTTACATTACTATGTATTTATATCATTGTCATTACATTGTCAAAACCATTAACATTATATTGTAAACTTTTCTGTGTTACTACCTAGTCTATTTTTATTTTTAAAGGTTGTTGTATCATAAATTTTATTTCAGATGTTACTGCATTAATCAGTATGTCTTCTCTTGTTAACCACTGGGATAGTTTTTCATTATTTGTTATTTTATGCAGTGCTGCTAGAAATATCCTCATGCAGTCAACTTCTCATCGGTTCAGTTTTTTCTCAAGCAAGATCATTGGGTTAAAATTATGAACATCTTAGTGTTTTGTGCTCCATTTTGACACTGCTGTCAAAGAGAGTATATCTGTGTACCAGAAGTCTCACAAAACATTTTTTCCCATTTTCATTCATTCTGAATCTTTCTACAACTCTATTACACTCTATACAACTTGCAACTCTAAGGCTACTTACCATGCGTGAATGAAAGTACCATTATGTTGTCTTACATTCTTTAGTTTTGAATAACCAGAAAATGCCATTGGCCTTAGAAATTATCATTATATACAAGATTAAAGATATAAAGAACAAGGCATTCAGAATTATCACTAGGCCAGAAAATCATTTTAATGATAAGATAACATACTAAACTTCACATTTTTAGCGACTTATTTGAAGTTAAAATAATGACAGAGGGGAGGAAGTAAAGCTGTTATTATAGCCTAAGTAAAGCTCTTATTATAGCTTAAGGTAGGACCCATGGGTCCTATCAGATTCGTTCTTAATAAATTTTTAGATCAACTGAGCAACATTTTGTAAAAAGTTTTGGCTAAATCAATTACTATAGAAAGTGACTACCTACACCAAACAAATTGTGGCTTCTAAAAATATTTGTATTATTAACAATATATATTAATTTTTGTAGGCTGAACTGCATTGGGAAAGATGTATTAAATATTATTTATGGTGCTTTTACTTTATAAAATGTGTTCAATGAGCTGAGAAAGGGAAAATATGCCATATATATCTAGTCCTATGTTCTCTGCAAGAAATATTTTAAACCCATGGGAAATAATAGATTTTTAAAGTATTTTTTATTCACGAATTTAATGTAAGTTACTGATAATTATAAAAATTTATTAGCTAGTGGGGCGCCTGGGTGGCATAGTTGTTAAGCATCTGCCTTCGGCTCAGGGCGTGATCCCGGCGTTCTGGGATCGAGCCCCACATCAGGCTTCTCTGCTAGGAACCTGCTTCTTCCTCTCCCACTCCCCCTGCTTGTGTTCCCTCTCTCGCTGGCTGTCTCTCTCTGTTAAATAAATATAATCTTAAAAAAAAAATTATTAGCTAGTAACAATATATATTCATCATTTTAAAAGGATAATTCCCTGTTAATTTATTAGAATGTTTTTTGATAAGTTTTCTGAAATGTATTTTTAATATATCTTTGTAGGTGATTATTATTATTCTAATAAGTGGGTTTTCTATTGAGGACCATTGAAGTAATTAAATTAATTGAATCATTTCAGTAGAAATACAAAGAGTTGAATTTGTTTTGGATCCTTTTGTTAAGGAATTAGGACAGATTTAAATCTCATTTAAAAATTTAAAACAAAGAATAAAATATTATCTACCGTATATAAGGGGTATTTTCAAATAGATTTTATTTCTTTGAGACGGTCAGCAGAAAACCTCATTTTCTTCAAGCCACAATTTCTCAATTTCTGGAGAATCAACTCTCGAATGGGGCATTGATTTTCAAAATTAATAGATTGTTTTGTACTAACTGATTTGCAACATTAATACAACCTTTTGGAGGAAAATTCTGGCCTTTGCCTCTGACTTTGGCTGTTTCTACTGCCTTATCCCCCCAAATTCCAGAGTTTCTGTCCTTAGCTTATTGACTTTCTTGTTGCTGACGTAGTCCTTATCTTGGCATACAAACTCCAGTGTTCTCACCCATATGGCTACCAGCCTTGATGAATCTGAGTCAAAAAGGACCCTGTTGTCACCAACGAGTTTACAATCAGGCAGCAGGTAATACATCTTCATAAAATCATTGGTGGTTTTATATTATTTATCATATAAATAGCTGTTGTATATTATTTATATAATAATAAAATAATAATAATAATGAAATCTTACCGTTTCATCAATAATTAAAATCAACCTACCAGAATATGTGAAAGAAATCCATGTAATTTATAGGCCAGAGATGTTCTCTCTATAGTAAAGACTTGACTACATCATTTGCGTAGGTAAGTTAGGTTCCTGAACCCAGTTGCAATGTGTGTATGTGTGTACGTGTGGAGGCTTCCCCACTCCCAACAAGCAATTCTCAGACACCAGCGGGTCTGCTGCAATTCAACTGAGTTCTGACACTGTCTACACAGAAATAACCTTAGATTTCACCTGCTTGGGCTCAGTCCCACAAGACTGCCCTGCCCTCCTTTCAGACACCAGTTGAAAGCCCAGGTTATTACTTGTGCTTCTGACCAACTGACTATGGATTAGAGGTTCCAGTGACCCCCTCCTTGACTTCAGAGACCGGTCACAAGTGTAGATCGTTACGTATATTTCTAACCGACTGACTATGAATCAGAGTTTCCATGACCCTCTCCTCAGGTTCAGTCAATTTGCTAGAGCAGCTCACAGAACTCAGAGAAATATGTTACTTACTAGATTACTAATTTATTATAAAAGGATGTAGCTCAGAGACAGCCAAATGGAAGAGATGTGTAGGGCAAGGTATAATGAAGGAACTTGGCACTCCATGTTCTCTCCCAGCGCACACCACTCTCCCCAGATCTCCAGGCATTCACCAACTCAGTCCTTTTGGGGTTTTATGGAGGCATCATTACATAGGCATTATTGATTAAATCATTGGCCATTGGTGATTGATTCAACTTCCAGCCCCTCTCCCCTCCTCAGAGGCCGGGTAGTAGGACTAAATGTTCCAACCCTTCAGCCACATGGCATGTTCTCTTGATTCTCCTGGTAACCAGTCCCCATTCTTAGATGAAGTCCAACAGTCACTTTATTAAGATAACTGGGGACACCTTTGTCACTCTCAACAGGAAATTCCAAGGGTTTTGAGAGCTGTGAGCCAGGAACTGTGGATGGAAACCAAATAAATCTTTCTTATAAATCACAATACTGCAACAGGATAAACAAGAAATCTCAAACATAAAAAAGCAAGTTTGAACCCTTTTCTCGAAGTAACAGCCTGGGCAATTTGCTCTTCACACTGTTTTCCATGTAGGAGCTTTTCCTTTTGGATGTTTCGCTTTCCCCTATCATTTCAATTCCCGCTGCCCCACCCTACTTCTCTTTTTCTCTCCTTCTCTTTCTCTGACACGATGACTGAACTAGTGTGAGAGAATGGTACTGTTTTGAAATCTGAAAATTCTGTATGATATTTTAGATTTTGCCAATTTTTAAGGCAGCTCACAGAAATGTGTTAACCTTAGATACATAATCACCCTTTTAGATGTATAGTCAACAACAGGCACAAACATGTTCATTAGTGAAAATTGCCTTTACATTTCACTACATTCAAACAACAGTTTGTTTTTTATATTGCAGTTTATGTTTTTAGGCATGTACCAAACCCACATTTCTTTCCTTAATTTATTTGCTCATTCACTCATTCATCAAAATTTAACAGAATGTGTTGAGCTGCCACTGTGTGTCAGGCACTTTCCTTGGCTTTTGATACAATATGCTATTTAAGTGAAACATCATCCCCGGGCTTCAAATAAGTAATGGTGTTAATGGATGTTCCCAGAATAAACAGAAGAGTTGGGATCGTTAGGAGCATTCTCCCAAAAGGAATGTGAGCGCTGGTCTTGAAAGGTGACTAGACCTTGATAGGCAGACAGTAGGGATGCAGATATGGGTAATGAGAAAAGCCTTCTAGGAAAGGTCAGCTTTTGCAAAGGCCCCAAGCTTGGGGACTAGAAATTGAAGGGAGACTTGGGAGTAATAGGAAATGACACTGGAAAGACAGACAAGGACTTAAAAACAGATGACCAGGTTAGTGAGAGTGGACTTTATTCCATGGGCATAGATGACTGTTTTAAGATTAAGACCAGGTCTTCAATATATTAGATCTCCCTGACAGCAAGGTGTAGAATGGATTGGATGTGGCTAACATCTAAGGTAAAGAAGTAGATATGGAGTCTCATGAAATGTGCAGATGAGAGGTGGTGGGGTTGGAATCAAAACTGGGAGGAGTGTGCCTGTTGACACATGTCTGAATTTAGAGAAGTCCAACCATACCTGAGAGCCAGTGTGTCCTGTGTACACACAACCTACTCTTACTGCTTGTTTCCTTCATCTTCCCACGTTTTATATAGAGAAAGAACTGAGTGAGTGCTATTTGAACTGACTTCCTGAACTAACAGACAGCCTCAGTGGTTTTTTCCTAAAGTATATTTTTTCCTCTAGAGGCCTCTCCATTTTTGTGAGCTCCCCTTCCCCAAATCACTATGCTTCCCACTCCCCCTTCCCCACAGGATTCAATTTTTGAAATAGCCAGAGTGAACAGCAGTCTGTTGAAACTTGCAATCTCTTAGGCTCGTCTTTTCTCTTAATATAGCTTCTATAGAGGTCTCTGCAGAGGAAAGCTTGGGCATTTTCTGATGCTAGAGCATGTTGCCCTTAGTTTGGTATCCAACAAAACAAAAGTTAAATAAAAAATAGTAATTCAGAAAATGTCAACCACATGTTGGAATATACATGTTTCTATCTGACCCCAGTGCAATTAGAAGGTGGTTCAGATTTCCAAATGTTAGTGTATCATGTATGCTGCAGGAGTATTTGTCTTTTTCTGGGTTAGTCATGATTCATTTTACAGTGGAAATGTCCAACACCCTCATAATCTTTTTCAGTATGTTTTTTCAAGGAGCAATTCCATTTCTACAGGAAATCTTTTACTATAGGATGATCTTGAGTTGGAATGTGCAACGTTAAGAACGTCATCTGAGAGATGTGTCTCTTCATTAGATTCCATCTGTCTCTGTAAAGACAGATACCCAACTGAAAACTGAAAAATACCCAGTTGAAAACTGAAAAATGTATCTCATTTTTTCCCAATAGCTCCATATTTGCTTTGTTTAGATAAATACCTGATATTCTCTAATTTAGCTGAATGTTTTGATTTTTGTCCAGATAACTAGTTTCATATATAAATATTTTAGAATTTTAAGATTTTTCCCCTCTCTGATTTTTCTCTTACAAAGTATTTAACCTATATGTATCATATACACCAGTTTTACCATTGTGGACATAAATTATGAAGATTTTTCTGATCCCTTATATTCACTAGGTAGAATTACCTACCTCCTCATGTTTGCCTCACTATAGTGGCATAGACACAGTCTTAAATCACATTCCTCTATGAATCTGTAAGCTTTTGGGCAGGAACCTTTCTCCTTGATCTTTTAAACTTCAGGATCCTGCACTGTACCTGGCACATAGTAGGCCCTCAATTTGGTGGATAATTGGTAATAAGTCCAAATTTTCTACAATATCTCAAAATATATGGCTTTATTGTGGTCTATCACCTATACATGTAGTTCTTCTAATGTATAGATCATAAATGGTGTATTTCAGATGTGATTCAATGTAGGTGATGTAATAAAATTTCCATAAGAGTTGCATTTGGGAACTTTCCAAGTCAGTTATTCCCTTCTCTTATCATTTAATTTAGGCAGTGTGTGTCTGGGTGTGTGTGTGTATAATATTAGATATATTATGGCATTACATAATATGGCATTAAATAATATGGCATATTATATGTAGTATATATAATATTGAAGTTTCTTTATTTGGTTGTTTTTATATATGGGTGCCTAAAAATCAAGGCAGTTATAAGAGAATATCCACTCTAAGAAAGGGCAAAGTTTATGAATCCATGTAGTATGGAGTAAAAGATTACATATAAATATGTAGGCTTTCCTTATTTTTTACTTTCTCTTATTCCTTTTTATCTGTTTTTAAAATAGTTTTTAAGTATTTTCAATAGATAATGATGGTTCGAAGTTCAAAGGGTACAAAAGGGTGTAAAATAGAAAGTAACTCTCTCCCAGCCTACTTCTTGTGTCCTTCCAGAAACATTCTCTGTATGTATTTTTTTTAATATGTACATATATAATCACAACTATGTATTATATATGTATTAACATTGGCACAACCACAAACATTGTTAGGCATGCTAATTTTTTTCACGTAATATATCTTGGCTTTCTTTATATCAGTATTCATCTTTCTGTTTATTTTTAACCAGATGTTATGGAGGACAAGGAAGTACTTGAACCCTTCATGAAAGCTTGAAATGTTTTCAGGTGTATAATAGAAGTATTTCTTGCCAAACAATAAAATAGCCACCACCTTTTAGACCAGAGCTATTCAATAGAAAGATAATGTGAACCAGATATGTAATTTTAATCTAGAGAAAAATTGAGAAAAAGTCGTATGAGAAAAAGTAAAAAGAAACACATGAACTTAATTTTAGTAATATGTTTTATGTAGCACAATGTATCCATAATATTATCATTGCAACGTGCAATCAATAGAAGCAATTAGTCAGATATCTTATGTTCTGTTCTTATGTTCAGTGTATATTTTGCACATAGAACTGTGTTTCAAGGGCTCAATAGCCAGATTTGGCTAGTAGCTACTGGATTGGACAGTATAGTTCTAGGCCTTCTTACTTACCAATGGTTTTAACTAGATATAATTTCTGCACAGAAACCAGAATTTTACTCATAACATCTAATTTTACAACACGACTTAAGACGGCACATATTTAAGTTTTCTTTATGAAATATTGGGCCAAATATTTTTTTGTTGCAAATTGATTCTGCTTTGTTTGTCTCTGATTAGTGGCAATGCTCTTTTAAATAGGTATAGTAAATGTTTGTATACTCTTCTTTATACATCTCCTTTATTTGTTACTAGGTCTCTTTGTCAGTATTATAACTTAATTCCTATTGTTTAGGTACACCCTAAGAAACCATATGTCTTAAATATTCTTAAAATAATGATACAACTTAATATTTATTAAGAAATTGGTGTAGCCAAGCTTGTAAAACGTCCATTTTATTTAAGTAGGGGGTGCATTGAAAATGTTTATAATGCATCCTGCCAATTTTAAATGGCAGAATTTAATGACACCATATAGAGACAGGAAACACAAAAGAACTCTTTCCAGGTGGGTCCCATGTGTTTGCCTTTTGTCTCGGATAACAGAGAAGATAAAGACAATACTAAGTAATAATTTCATGGTGCAAACTGAAGCCAGTCAATAAATAATGCAGTGATTAATGGAACATCTGATGACCATAGTTCTATCAGCATTTTTATTTATTTTTTATTTTTGTTTTTGTTTCCTACTCTTTCCTCTGTCAGGCATACTATCCAGAACTTAAAATTTCTTTAAAGATTCCATATTCAAAACCTGAGCATTACAAGCCAAAAAAGTGATGATAGAAAGATTACTGAAGGAATCCACATGGAAACTAACATTGCAGCTGGAATGTGCATATTACATTAGATAATATGTTTCAATCCGTGTTGACAATTTTGGTATAACTATGTAGTTTTAAAGTCTTTTAAGTTTTATTAATATTTTATTAAGCCCATGGACATTGAAATTTTCTTATTAAATTCTTCAAGGAAAAAACTAAAATCTTTCCCTAATGTATCAATTAAGTGAAAGAAAATAGGTTTTTTTATATACCTAATTATTACATATCCAGGGCAAAAGTGGCCAGGGTATACTTGTGTCCACCAGATTCCAGCCGTGGGATGCTAAAGATAGAGGTCTCCAGAAGGTGGCTGAGTCTGGAGGGGTCACTGGGGAGCGGGGGGTGGAGGGACAGGGTGTGGGACAGGGCACAGATGGGCTGAGACACACAAAAGACCCAGGTCATTCCGGCCAATAACTGCCTTCCTCTCCTGATTCTGCCCAAATGACACTTTCTGGCTCACTAAAAATATCAGTAGGGCGGGAGAAAACATGAAAGAGACACACCTCTAGGATTGGTTTGTAGATCATAGCTCCTGCTTCAGACTCACTGAAGTAACTGGGCTCTGCCCCCAAATGAGAAACTAGTTCAAAAACTGAAATAAGAAGTTGCTCATGTTCTCTTACTACTTTCTACCTGTGCATGCGCCCCACCATCAAGTCAGAGAACAGCCTTTATTCTGTCCGTCTGCCGTCGATTACTTACGTACAGTACCTAACCCTTAGTGTCCTCGGTATCCTTCGTGAGTGTCAGGCGCTGCAACTGTCTACCATTGGCATAGCCTTGCCTTCATATCCCAAAGCCCCCTGTGCAAAAAAGAGTTTCAGTACTCAGTTCTGGTGGGCAGCTGGGACCTCTCCCTCATTGTATTCCAGGGGGAAATGGCCATCAGCATCTTCTCTGCTATGCTCACACTGTTTAATCCAGTCTGTTGGCACTAGTCTATTGTATTCTACTGTTTGTCCTCACTGTAACTACGTAAGCATTTCCTGGACGTTATATCCAAACTTCAGCTTTTAAAGGGACATTTTCTATTTACAAAGAACACTAAGAAAAACATAATAAGAAAAAGCCACATTGGTACCCAGTGAAGCCAGTCTTGAGGTTAACAACTGCAGACTCTCCTTCACATTTCTAACAATATATGGGCAGTTACAGTGAAGAAATACTGAAGGAGCTTCTCCGCACTCTGAGACTCTCTGATTCTATGAATACAAATTATTCTCTTCTTGATTGGGACTAGACTTATTGTATACAACCCATGTTTCCAAATAGACTTGTAAGGAAAAATATTAAAATATCTTAGCACTAGTAGTATAGCTTGCATCAAGAAAAAGGAAAATTTTCATTATCTTAATAAACAGAACAAACTTTTTTAATTTGACAATTTAAAGTGTCAATGTGTTAGCACTGACTGTACAAGGCAGAAAGGAACAGTGTTCCAGAGTTCATGCCAAGTTCTTGCAGTGTACTCACACTTTGATTTCCTTCTCAAAATGGATGGGATTCAACTTCTAAAAGCATACCTAGATTGGTATACATGTTACGGAGGCCACTGAGTTAATTCAGAAATGTCTTTCTAGTGCCCACCAACATGGCAGCCGACCGGACCCTTCTGAGGCATTAATAAACAGTTGGGTAATGGACCTTTCTACATGCTAACCCTGGCTTCAGAGACTCTCCTGAGCTCTGATCAAGTTGGTCAGGGTGTGAAGGAGCAGCCTGAGTTCTGCCGTGAGCAGGGTGCAAATGATGGGCAGTTGTAATGCTCATGGAAAGGCCACCCTTGCTACTTGTTCCTTTGTTCTAAATGATGTAGTGGGAATGTAGTTCCACAGCACTTGCACCTAGACTACTTCAAGTGACCTGGTAATTAAACTCGTACAGCTAGTCAAGCAGAAAAGGTTCACAGAGCACTGTATTCGTTGCATAACAATGGGGCATCCAGCCACCCCGGTTTTCCTTTTGCACAACTGTATGTCTCTTCTTCTACACACCCCTCTCTTTAGTCATCTGTTGATGCTTGTTTGGTTTCCTTGGCTGTTGCCCCAGTGTACTGTGCCTGAAAGGTATGAGAGGAAAAAGGAAAAGCACAACTCAAAAACAGTTGCTTTTTTCCTTTCTATTGCTTACTTTTTAAAAAAGCAAAGTCATAAAGATGTCATATAACACTTAATTTTACTGTCCTTTAATTGTTGCCTCTCAGCCAAAAACAAATGGTCATTGATATGTTCTCCATATCACAAATCTAAAGTGTTTAGGAACTGTACGTGTGAGAGCCAAGTTTGTTTCAGTTTTGCTCATTACTGGACTCTGGGGATTTTCTTTCTTTTCTTTTCTTTCTTTCTTTCTTTCTTTCTTTCTTTCTTTCTTTCTTTTTTTTTTTTTTTTTTTTGTGTGTGTGTATATATTATGTCACTTCAGTGTGTCCGGAACAGAGATCAGATCTCCTTCTGAGACACTGCTTTTCAAGCTGGCCTCTCATGTAACTGAATTAGTGCGTGAAGGTTCTCAAGAGATGGACTAAGATTAGATTGTTACTCTTAAAGTAGTTAAAAGAAACAACTCTAATTTCAAATATTTGCATTGATAGGTTTATATGAAAATATGTATGTTTATTTTGCAGGGCACTGATTTAGAGCAGGACTGTTATTTTAGCTAAACGTACTGCTAGTGGATGCGACATCGTTGCTTGCTTTAGTTGAAGGGGGAAAACTTTCCTCATGTTAAGGACTTTTTTGCTGCTCTGATGCTGTTTATCTAGTCCATTTTTTGCTCTAACCTGAGCCTTGACTCCCGAATCTTCTTTGCACATAAGAGTATGCCTTACTACAAATAGAATCAGTCTATGATCAGTTTAGATCATGAGATCTGAAATTCCAAGTTCAGAGTAGGAGGGGGTACCTCCAAGACTCTGGCACAGACATCCCAATGCGGATGCTGCTTTAATGCACTTTGCGTACCTACTTCTGGCTGTCCAGGTGGTCCCAGCTCCACCTCTATTCATACGTCCCTAAAATAACAAGTATAGGATAGTCACTTACCCTAAGTAGGTATTTATGATATAAGCCATTATGTAATGACAATAGAATCAGTTAAACTTAATTTTTTTCTCTTTTTATGCACTACTTGACATCAAAAGCAAAAAGAGGTAAGTTGGCTATAAACCTCTAGGTGAACCTTATTTTCTTTAATAGAATTATTCCTGAGTAGTTTTGCTTAAAATATGTTTCCAAAAATCACATACTTTTACATTAGGAAGCTTGTCTTTGTAAATCCTTACTCTTTTCTTTGAAAAATGAATAAGCACCTTCTGTAAACTTGGATTTTAGAAATATTTAATATTTAAATATATTGCTTTTCCTTTAACCAAGTTATACTTGTGGTTTAATACGCTTGTGAGGACATAGTGCATTTTGTAACACTTGGTTTAGTTTGGGGGTCTCTGAAATGTACCCCCCCCAAATATGGATTACATAAGTATTTCTTCTTTTCTAAGAAAAGTAGAAAAAGCCAAGAAACCACTGACATTGGTGAAAACCTATAATTTTCAGATCCGTCGCCTTACAGAAGAGGATGCCCTGAACCTCTCAGAATATTTTCTAGTGTTGGTTTTTTTAATGATGAAAAAAATATTAAATAAGAAAATCAAACACATTTCACTGAGTGGTGTCTCATATATTTTTCTTTGGGGGATATATTTTTTACAATGGATCTTTTTAGTGGGTTTTTGGTTGTAGTTTGTTTAACTTAATTTCTCTTTTATGTCTTTCTGGTGAATTAACTCTGACATTTCAAAGGTATAGCTGGTCTTCATCTGCTACATGCTATTATTGACTTTGCTGAATGAGAACAGCCCATCATACCACCTTGAGTTAACTCTGTGCCAGCTGACACTGTTCTTGGGAAGGTCATTTCTGAAAAAAGGCTGTTTTTGAGAAGGTGTTTAATTGGTGTAAGAATCTGGCAGCAAAATGTACTTTTACCTCTTGGTGCCACTGTATTTTATCACCCCCCCCCCCAATTTATCTTCTGTCTTCCTACCGTAGGCAGTTGATTCCACACATACTCATGGTTTCATTGTACCTTGTTCAGGGGTAGAAAGTTGACTATACTGCAGAGCATTCGTATATTTCTCTTTTGCAAGGTTTGAAATAAAAAATAGATTGTGAATATTGCTTTGTTTTATCAGCTAGTCATATGATATCCATCAGAACAGCAAATGGAAAGCTGGGTGAAAGTTTTTGTCTAATCTATAATGACTGAAAGGTCTAAAAATGCTCCCTCTTCTTCTTCACAAGTCATACTCTGATTCTACATCGTTGAAGACAATTTTAATGCTTGTCACCAAAACGCGATAAACTATATGCAGTTGTCATTTGTATCAAGGCAGAACCAGATGTTTTTTAAGATTTGTTATCAAGTCATATTTTTTGCATTGTCTACATTGAATTTTTTTTCTATGTATTCCAACAATTCTGTCTTTACTGTTCTTTGGAAAATTTTAATTAATAATGATTGTTTCTGACTTTCAAGGGTATAAACCTATAATGGAATTTGCTGTGTTAAACACTGATGGAAAGAGAAGGCGGAAGTGTCTGGTGACATGAATTAGTAGATTACACTCCTAAGTAGTCGGAAATAAGGCTATTGTCTTACCTGTGGATACTTTCAGAGAAACTAATGTATTAACAGGATATGTCATATGTTTGCAAGAAGGGATGAGATAGCCAACTCTATGTGTTTGATTGTAAAATGCTAAAAGTTATTCACAGCTCTCCATTTTTATTAGTGTCAATGTACCATTAAGTTCATCATTAGATTTTTAAAAAATATTTCAACTTTTCCTGATTACTGTTTATATTTATGTCAATGTTTCTATCCATGCTGTCATTATTTTTCTTTATAAAATGTTTCTACTTTAGATATTTCTTATTTTTTCCTAAATTTTCTACTTTGTATGTATTTTTTTTTTCAGTTTATGTGTATAGGCATTCATAAGACTACTTAAGTGTTCAAGCTGTTACTATTAGGAGAATGTATTTTGATGCTTCTTACCATTAACTTTTCTGTTAATTCACTAACACACTATTAATCATTTTGTAGATTTAGTGAGGAATAACTCAGTATTGATGTTATTTGGCACACTTTAATAATGGCAATTAAAATTATTTTCAAGATTTATACATCAAGGTCTTACAATTAGAAAGAAGAATAATCACCCAACATTACTAAATTAACTTTAGAGCCTTTGTCAGATAGTATTTCCTCTTTCTTATTTCTTTTATTAGAAAGATGCTATGTTAGGAATGCCTAATTGTAAATTCTCCCTTCTTCAAATGGATCCGTCAGACAATGCAATAATAAAGTACTAATAAAGAAACAATCCAAGGATGCTTTAGGGAAGGTGAAATCAGTATATTATTAGCAAGTATTTTTCACCACATGCCTCCCCAAGCAAACTACTGTGGGAAACAAAGAATTATAAGAATTACAAGGCAGAGTCCTCCTGCTCTGAACCACATAGAGTGATGGAGGAGATTAGATATACTGCAAGGGCAGCAGTGGTCAAAACTGTATGCAGAAATGCTGAAGGAGGTGCCATAAGTGCTAAAGGAGTTTAGGGGAAGCATACACTTCCTCCTGGGTGGTCGGGAATAAAGATGAAACTTGTTAGTTCAGAATAGTCCAAGAGAAGAGCATTTCAGATGAATGTAATGATAGGGGCTATATGTATATATATGTCATTGTCAAAATGATTTCATCATATGGTCTATCTTGGCTTTTTAAATTTCATCGTTGTCAATGGCGTTTACTTTGTTTCTTGAAGTTGAAAACCTCAAGGTCACCTTGACTCCTCCCCTTGGTCCCTCGTGTGTAATCAATAACCAGTTCCTGTCAATAGACCCTGGGCTACATGCTTTACAGGCATTCTCTCACTTGGTCTGCAAAGTGGTATTTAATATCCTCACTTAACAGAAACACTGAGGATCAGAACTGTTAAGTCACTTTTTTAGTGTCCCTCAGCTACTGTTTGGTGGAGCAGGGATCTAAACACGAAAGTCTCTCTGATGGGCTCTAAATCTCATGCTGAATGGTGGAAAGTTGAGGCACACAGGGGAGAGAGAATAGGAATGAAGAAGAAGATAAGGAAACCACAGAGAATTGCTTACATCGTTGGCAGATGGAAGAAAATTATTGTGATATACCTGTTATCCATTCCCAAGGATTGTTGTGTAAAGCCCTCACTTAAGACCTGGGTGTATGCATAAGTATGTCTGTAGCTAATTATGGGGAGTACCTTTGTGCTATTATCTGCAAATATCCAGAGTTCCTGAGTTTGGGAGGCTTTTCTTTAATAATTATGCAATTTTTCTGTCTCCACTTCAGTGCATAGTGCCTAGAAATGTGTATTTTCCATCAGTGACTCAAATATCATATTCTATCATCAGTCTAGTTTTCACCAGTAAAACGTATTCATTTGTCCCAACCCTTAGAATGTTTAGAGTATAGAAAAATATGAGAGGACTTTGGCTGTTCTTGGTTTACTTCAACTAGAGAAGTACTGTTGGCAGAGTAAGAGGTTAAGAGGTGGGGTGACAATTGCTTCTACTTTGGAGCGAGTACAAAGGCTCCATATTAGTTTGTGAGGGCTGCCATAGTGAAAGACCACAGACTGAGGGGCTTAAACAATCTACATTTGCTTATTCATAGTTCTGGAAGCTGGAAGTCCAAGATCAAGGTTGGGCAGGTTTGGTTTCTCCCGAGGCCTCTCCCCCTGGCATGTAGATGGCCACCTTCCTGAGTCCCCACATGGCCTGTGTGAGGCCATCCCTGGTGTCTCTGTGTTCTAAATTTCCCAATCCTGTCTGCTCATAAGGCTATCCATCAGGCTGGATTAGGGCCCACCCTAACACAGCAGCATTTTCACTTAATTACCTCTTTAAAGATCCTATCTTCAAATGTAGTTGCATTCTGAGGTAGTGGTAGAGTTTCCAACATATGAATTTGGGGTGACAAAATGTAATACAGTACAGGCCCCATGGGGCATTCCACTGGGCTCATGTTCTCATCTGCCACTCTCTCCAGGGGCCCTAAGAAAATCATTTAACCCTTCTAATCCTCAGTGTCCTGACTCTAAAATGAGGATTATGACAACCAGACTCAGTTGAGTTTTGTCAACACAAGAAAGCTTTTGTTCACTATAAAAATCATACAGAAGGTGACCATGAACAAGCTCCGTAACCTCCCTAGGTTTCTTATTTCTAAAATAAAAATAAAACCTATCTCTTTAAGTTTTTTTAAGGATTAAAGAGCGATTGCATGTAAAGTGTTTAGCCTAATGTCTGCATAGATACAGCACTTAATAAATATTACATGTTACCATTATTTCTCATCCTTTCCTCTTCTGCATTCCTTCTGCCTGCTCTTCCTTTTCTGTCATTGCTGAAATCCCAATTAGCGAATAGTTTGGAAGATATGACCAGGTGTGCAGAAAGAAGGAGGGGTATCCTTTCATCTCCCTTCAGGACACAAAAGAGGATGTCTCTATGCTTTGATCATTAACGAGGGAGTTATTTCAGAACAATCCATAACTATTTCTGTCAACCTTCTGTTTGATAACTTTCATAATTAAGCATTCTTGCTTTTCTGCTGTTAACCATCTGTCCTCATTGGAGGGTCCTTAATGAATATCGACCATTTACTCCAACTAGATAAGATATTTGTTCCAAAGTGATATCTATTTGAAAATAACAGCAATGTCATTATTTTATGACAGCAGTTGTTTAAGTGGGTAAATTTAATTACTGAACCTATCTTTAACAGTCTTGGAAATAGTACACCAAGTTAACAGAGATATTAACTGTCTAACCAAGAGCCATGTTTGCTGTTTGTCTCATGAATTTTCATTTTTCTCACCGATTTTTGAAGTATATGCGTTGCCATTTTTAAATGAGAAGGGAAAAAAAGGGAAAACACATGCCTTTCCTCCTTACTTTTCTTGTTGAAGGAAAGATGCTAAAAAAAATCATGGCCTTGTGAAAGAGGAAAAGGTACCCAGGAAGAAACAGAATATGGAAGTGAGAAGGTGAATTCCTTTGTGGGTCAGAGGAAGAAATGTGGAAATACAGTTTTTATACAATGGAAAAGAAAGACGTTTCTCTAACTTATGGACCAAGAACATTGAGGCTAATCCTAGGCAAATTTCTGGAAGTGAATGGGTTTCATATGCTCAATATAGAATAGGGATTATTAACAGCCAGCATGAATTCATCAAGAATGACTTAGGCTAGACTTATTTTCATTCTTTATCTCATAAGATCAGGGAAAGTGGTAACATAATATACCTGAATCTTGGCAAACAACTAACTAGGTATTTTATAATATCTTTTAGACAAATAGAGAAAATTGTAGGTGAGGATATAATTGTTTAGGTCCATAACTGGTTGATTGACATCTTCAAAGGGCCCAAATTCATAGATGGACATTTATGAAATACGGTCTCTACTTAGCCTGACCCCATTATTAGTTACTAATTTTAGATAAAGATGAAGATATTAAGGTCATGATTATCACATTTTCTGATTTGAGGGAGAAATATGAGAGAGAGGAAGTTAATATGCTAGATTATAGAATAGGATCTAAAAGATGCATCAGGGAGGAAAAGGTGAGACTTACTAGAGATAAACATAAAGTTAAAAGTATGTGGGGGTACCTGGCTGGCTCAGTCAGAGGAGAGTATAACTCTTGATCTCAGGGTCATGAGTTCAAGCCCCACATTGGGTGTAGAGATTGCTTAAATAAATAAAACTTAAAAAAAAAAAAGTGTGTGAAGTATTGCATTGGGATTCCAGATACCCCAAGTACAGGATGGAGGAAGCATGACCTGATAGCACCATCTGTAGCCAAAGTGAGCTCATATGAAACAGCAGTGTGACATAGCTGCCGAAAAAATATTGCCATACAGGCTTCTGCTCCTTTAATAGAATGGGGATATCTCAGATGAGGCAAGATTGCCACTCCACTCCACCAATCACATCTTATCCCACGTGATTTCCTTTCAGAACACCTCATTTTTAGAAGATTGTTGCACACACTGGAACATGGTCAAAGAGCTAGGAGGACAGCAAGCGAAGTTGAAAATGTGTCCTGTGGGGAAGAACTGGCATTATTTGGCCTGAGGAAAACTCAGGGGACAGAGAGTTTTCATAGAAAGTGTGTAGCACCTGGGGAGTTTGTGGTCCTGAGGGAAGGTAGGGATTTGTTCGTTCTCAGGTCTGGAAAACCAGGGGCTGGGGTGCTGGCCATTCTGTAGGAGAATGTTTGCCACTAAGAGGTGCTGCTCCACTCCCCACAGAGCATCTGGGTACCAAGGAAGCCGTCCATGCAGCCGCACAACTGCTGGGTATGGTCTCCACAGATCAGCTTTCACCCACAGGGTCCTTACCCCCTCTCAGTACTGCCAGCTGAGCCCAGTGTGGAACCCAAGCACAGAGGGGTTCCCTGCCTCATTCCACGTGAGGCTCTCCCTTGCTCCCCAAACAGCCACAGTGGGCTCATGGGACTTTCTAAGGCATTGACTTTTAGAAAATTGGTTAATTTTCTAAATTGCTGTAGGAGGTTTAAAAGTAGTAGAAGCCTGAGGGGAAAAGCCTATGACCAGACTTTCTCTCCCTAGTCATTGATTTATAGAAATTGAATGATATCCCCATTCTTGTCCCCTTTACTTTGCTTTGTGTTTTTGAGGTAATTGGTTGCCTTCAAATTATTATCTCAACTGTCTGATGAAGTTCTTAATTATGTTTTTCTGACTCTATGACCCTGATATTTTCTAGAGGTAGCTGTGTCAATTTGAGAGCCAGCCAGAATAGTGAGTAGAAAATAGACCTCAGCAGCAGAAAAGTCTGACTTTAAATCCTTGCTGTGCCACTTGCTAGCTGTGTGACGATGGGTGAGTTCATATATATAGTGATTGTGTATTAATTTAGTCGGCGAATGTTTGTGGAACACCTACTATGATGCCAGCTCTGTGTTTGTTTCTGGTGCCATGAAAAATGTTAAAGGAAAAAAATAGCCTCAGGGTATATGAGATTTTGATGTAGTCCCATATATCAGGAATATTTATTTTCTTGTGGTAAGAATAGTAAAAATAATAACTTCAGAGTGTTGCTAAGACTTTAAACAGTTAACTAATGTAAAGTTCCTAAGAGAAATTATATGATGTTATTCAGCAAATAATTTCCTTCCTTCTTTCTCCCTTTTTTGAACCTTCCTTTCTAGTTGGCTTTTGTTCATGGAGGAATGCCCTATATGGACACTCTTCATGTGTACCTCAGTACAGACCTATAGATCTTTAAGCTATCATATCCCTTATTCGTCTGCCCTTGAGGCACTAAAAATCTCCTGAGTATGCTCTAGCATTTCTCGGGCCTGTGACCTTATGAATGTACACTGTTCCCTAATTCAGTTCTGAGCATTTCAAAGCACTTCGATTTTATGATGAAATATTTTATTACTATTGTAGAGACCACAAACTACTTACAGTTGCTAAGAAGTTCTTTGGCTAACTTGTTTTTTTAGGCATTAGCCTAGACATTACAACCTCCAGGAAGCATTCCCTGGCCACTTAGATTTAGTTAAGTGTTTCTGCTCTGAGATCCCTACATTTCCCTATCATGGAAAGCAATGCAGCGTTATGTCTGTAAGTTCAATCCAGCCTTTGGATCATACAATCCTGGATTCAAATCCAGATCCATCTCTTAGCGGACTCTGGCTAGTTACTTAACCTAAGTCGCCCTTTTCTCATCCGTCAACTGCAACTCATAAAACAGGGTTACAGGAGAGCATGCAGGTTAAGTGCCTACACAGTGCCTGGCACATGGTAAGCAGGAAACAAGTGCTAGGTGCTGTCGTCATTGTCCCCATCATCATCATCATCACCACTAACACCATCATCATGACACTTTCTTGTAATTGCTGGTTGAATATGATTGTCTTACCCGATTGGCCAGGGACCATATCTTCTCTGTTTTCCCTTTGTCCCCAATGCCAACAGTTTTGAACACATTCTAGGAGTTTAGTAACTTGATTGTTGAATGGTTGTGTTCTGGTGGCCCAGATGACAACAGTGGCTGCTGGGATTCTTTAATATGTCCTGCTTGGGTCACATGATTGTCATCTTTTATGCCCTCAGAAGTCATGAGATGAGGCCTAGCTCCTTCAGGAGTGAGTCTACCCCAGCGTAGATCCTAGAAAGCACAGGTGGAGACGAAACCACAGCATCTCAGAGCTGGGAAGGATTTTCCCAATCTCTCAATTCACTCCTTTCATTTTACAAAGTACCTGCTAATACATATCCACTTGTCAGCAGGGTTAGGTGTGTATGTAACTGGAGGGCTGTTAACCTGAGAAGAGAGATTTAGAAGACAGTTAGGTCAGAGCAATATGGCTATTTTTCAAATTTTATTTTTTTATCTGTCACCATCTTATCTGTAGAATTTGCTTTTTATCCTTTAAGGATAACACTTAACTAAGTGCTTATAAATAACAAGTACAAAATAACAATAATAATGAGCCCAGAAGTGATATTAGTACTAAAGGAGGAAAATTTGATATTCACTACAAATGTCAGGAATATCCACCACTCATTAAACAATTCACTAAGGGACTGCACTGTGGTCCTGATCACCTGCTTTCTAAATTTCATCACAGAGCATATTTTGAATGAATAATCTATAACTGCATTAGCAAAAAAAATTTCTAATAAAAGTGAGATACGGAAAAAAATTTAAACCATGTAAATACTCGGATTACTCTAATTCTAAGGCTTGTCATTCCATAGAAGCCAAAATTTTGCGATAGGGGTGCTTCATTTATACCTCCCTGGAAATGGAAGACCTGAGGCCAAATTCCAGAGTGGTTTTCCAAGTGTTCATTTTCATTTACATCCGTTGTGTTTACCCAAATACACCATAGGAGGGCAGCTCTCTCCTGATTAACTAACTTAAACAAAACTGCCTGTCTGCTGATCATCTCAAAATCATTATCTGAATGAGTCCAAGACGTCCCTGAATTATCACTTAGATAGAAAAGCTATTGGAAAAGATAAAAGGAGCATAAAGGAATTCATCCTTTAAGACTCTGAGTTTCTACAAAAGGGAATCATTGAGCTAATCAAGCTGCAAAATGAGAAGACAAGGAGTTAAAGGAGAAAAAAAAAGAGAATTCCCCAAAGTGGAGAAAATGGAAATATTTGTCACATTTGAAGGACTTTTACTGAGTGTGATAATCTGAACACCAGCTACCAATGAGAAGCAGATCTCATTCCTATTACTAAGTAATAATTGATAAGCTACTCTGCAACAAAGACCACCTATGAGAGGCTCCCTTCATTAAGAATGTTTTCTTGAATGAACGCAAATCAAGCCTGTCTACTTTACATCACAGACAGCTTTAGTGCATTTTCAATGTAAGCAAAAGCAACAGCAGTTTTCATGAATTTTGGCATTCTGGAATTATATAGGCAGGTTTTGCTATAATGAAAATATACTGGCTTTAGAACAAGTGATACTTAGATACAGGCCTGTGAATGTTAATTTCAATAGAGCTTCAATTAATTTAAGCCTGTGAATCCAGGTTTTATGATAATTTGGCTTTAGTATTATCTATATAACAAATAAGGAAAGAGACTTGCTAAGCAAATCCTTGGTCTTAGCACTTAGCGAGAGGACATGCTGCAATTACTTGAGAATAATTGAATTTTCAAATCTGACTCTAATTTTAACTTTTTTGTAAAATCTTTTTGCAGAAATATATGTATTTCAAACCAGCTTCTCAGGTGACTCTAGTACAGTCAGCCTGGTACCAATAAACAGACTGTTTTGGTTAGTTTAGAACACTCAGCACATGGTCTTTCTTGCAGTAGACGATTAACATAACTGATCAGCTGAAACACGGAGTTTTAATAGCTAGCATTTTGTTAACCTAGTGTGACTTGAAAATGGCAAAAATATAACAAAAGTGAATTTCCCATTCAGGTTAGCTTTCTCCATCCATCCAAGTTACTAACAATTTACTATATAATAAACATTCTCATATTTCTGCTAACAAATCTTGCTTTTGATTAATAAAATTTTCAGAAAACTGTAAGGATGATTTCTTTCTCTGATATCTCATTAATCATGGAAAATATTGTATTGCATGCTTGCTTTTTTCAATGTACCTATGGGATTGACAATATGCCCATGTATCCTGACAATAAAGGCAGTTATCTGAATATATTCCGTTTTGGAAAAGCAGGTCTAAGTGCTAAGCAAGTAACTGCCATCATGTTCAAGTTCAGAACTTGAAGATCTTTCATTATATTAATAGACTCTTTATTTTTAGATGTATCCAGATACCAAATGTGAATGGCCACATATATTCCAATATACTTGAGAAATCTCACTACCAGTTTTGTACCACTAATTTTAAAAACTGTATTTAATTAAGAAAAACGTCCTTTCTATTGGCATCGTTCAGGGGGAAATAAAATGTCAGATGTTTCTGTATGAATGCACATTCCTCACTAAATCTCTCAGGCAACTGCTTTAGTTACTGTTACTAACACGANNNNATGTCATCTCTTTGTACACATGTCTAATTTATCAGTTTCTTGTAGATTGTCAGCAGCCTGCTGCCTCCGTACCGCCACAGTGCTCACAACTAGCCGGGAGGCAAGACTGCCCAACTGTCAGGTAAATTTGGACGTCCTTTCTCTTCTCACCCAGCTGCATGTCAGATCCATGGAGCCCAAGCTCTCCCCTCCAACACCATAACTTCCTATCCATAATGACATTTGCTACATTTGATCTTAAATATGGGCTACACTAACATACACTGCATACCTGAAGTCTACATGTGCTCCGTGGGACTACAAGAGAGCCAGCGTTTCTCTTACTGGCTGCTAGTGGGCGGACTGAGGGCTGCCTTCGGCTCCCTTGTGTGGATAAGTGCTGGGATTAGTGCGGTGGTTCATTACCTTCCAAAGTATAAAACCTGGAGTTGTTAGGATGTTTGCCCTACTTTTTCTTTTGCTTGTCTTTTTTCCTTAGACTATAGTTCTCAGACAAATAGGCACTAAGAATAGAAAGCATATCTCATGTCTGTTCCGAGACAACTTTATGAATGCGTTTCTGTTTTGTCTCCACTTACCATCCTCATTAAAACTGAATTTGAAGCCTGGAGAAAAATTCATAATTGGCATTTTAGAAGAATGTTTGCAGTGATATTGCCCTTTATGTGAGATTAACTGAAGAATCGTAAAGGTGGCTTTACGTACTCCCTGTACACTAAATTGGAGAATTGGTTGACAATTTCTATCCCAGTGAAAGCTTTGCAGATCCATCATGAGTTTACCTCCACATGGAACTCACACTCAGCATCAGAGCACCCCCTCAGGACGTTCCATCTTTGTGGCTTTTACAGTCTACTTATTGTTCTTTCTGGATTTTAATGTGTCATCTCCTACCAGGGCAAGGCTGTTTTTGAGTAGGGACAGGCCTGAATATATTTCCACGTGCGTCAGGAGTAGGTATCAGGAGCAGCTCATGGGTTAGAGCCGGGAGAGCCGGGGAGCCACAGATGCTGCGAAACACAGCGGCGGCCAAAGCCCCCATGTGACTTGGTCTCAGGGGTGGTTGTGCAGCTAGTTGGAGAAGGGAGACATGGAGTTAGCCGGAGAAGGCACATGGGTAAATAAGCCCCAAGCCAGTGTCTCCTGACTGATGTCTAGTCTGCCAACAGGATTCCAGCCCCGGAGTTTTTACTTCAGGAGCATTCTTTGCTAACATATGAATGCCATCTTATTACGGAAACCAGCTGTAGAGTCATTTTAATTATGTAAGTAACTGGATATAATGATAAATGTTGAGACCCGTCTTAGTAGGACCCCACGTGTGCAGTGGTGAAGAACATGGCAACTTCACCCACAGGCCATTCTCCACCACGCACCCTACCCACCCAGGGCCTGGGACAGTGCCAGCCTCGCAACACATCTTCAGCACCTGCTGATGACAGGAATGAGTGAATGAGCTCCGCAGGCAGATTGCTTGGGTTGAAATTCCACCTCTACCCCCTGCTAGTTGTGTAATCGTGGAAACTTGCTTTTGCTGGCTAAGACGTTCTGTCTCTGTGTGTGTGGTTTTTGTTTTTGTTTTTGTTTTTTACTTGTAAAGTAAGGAAGAGAATAGTTTTGAGGGATTCTGTGTGGCACAGGCCTAATGCTTAGTGTGCTCTCGATGTGTTACTAACTGTTCTCAGTGCCCAACCATCCCTCAAGGCAAAAGGTCTGTGGCCTCTTTTATAACTTCTCTAATTTGCTTGGGGAAAGAATGGAGAAGCCTACTTCTTTAAGTGTTTCAATTAGGTAAGGAGTGGAAAAGCTAGTGGGAAAATGTTTTAAGTTTGATTTTATTTCACCTTGCTTTTTTTTTTAGGAACTGGTCTGACTAAAGGGTTACCTGCCCCAGGGCTATGTCTTCTGAGCTTACAGAATTTAGGTTGCTTGCTACACCTTCCCAGGGATGATTTACTTTAAAGAAAAGCAATTTAATGAATTACACATGTTTCTAGTTTCTACCCATGAGAATACAGCATAGGCCAGGTTCAGTGGTCCCCACAGAGAAATGATAAAATCCATATAGACCTGGAAAAGCTCCTTTTCAGAGTCACTGGAATTACGGTTGGCTTCCTTCCCACCCACGCCTCTGCCAAATGGATCGAATTTAATGCCCTCACTGCTCTTGTCGCTTCTTGGTGGCAGAAAAGTTAACAGCCGACGTTTGAATTCTTACCGTGTACATGACCTGTGTTCAGTTCTTTACACTTATTAATCATTACGACTGGGAACAGTTATCACACCCATTTTTAAACCAGGAAACTGAGGAGGCAGAGAAGGAGCTAACGTGACTTCTCCAGGGTCACCCACCCTGAAAGCAACTGAGCCCAACGAGTCTGGCACGCGTTGCCCTAACCACCGCGGTGCACCACTGTACCACCAGGAGACGCCCCCCGATTTTCATTATGCTGTGAGGAGCGTAGTCAGAATTTAAATCACTCATGTTGACTCTGTATCCCTGAATTGAAAAGAAAGGAACATTCATGTAAAGAGAAACATGAGAAATAAAACATGCTCACAAGGTTGAGTAACTTTAGATCAGTGTTCTCTGTTTCTCACGATAAAAATTGTTTTATACTTCCTTCAGCTTACACATATGTTCAAATAACTTTTTTAGGTGTAGGGTTTTGAATAAATGAGCATTTTCCTCATCTTTCCCATGGATACTTCTTACAAACTGATTCTGTTATGAAGCTAAATTATTGAAGTTGTTTATAGATAATAGATAATCATAATGTGAGGGGAATGCCCAATGTGTGGCTGCCTTGGATGTAATATTTAAATATATGGAGATGTTTGGGATTTAGCACTTCTCCCCTTCTATCGAGGAGTTGCTAACTTGGACACAAAAAGAATCTTTCTGAAGAAATACCCATTCTTACATCTTAGTAACAGTTTCCTAAGCCTACTGTTTACAGTATGATCTACCTACAAAAAGTAGGTTTTTAAATGGTAAATGTTGGATAACAAGTGGGTTCCTGAAGGCAGTTAGCAACCATAGCTGAATACAGCCTGGACCTGAAATAATTAGAACTTATCAAATATTTATATCTAAGAAATAATTTCTTAACTGGTAAACCAAGAACATGTTTCTGTCATAATATATGTAGTGTGATGGCATTTCATGCAAATGTAAAATAGAGATAGTATAATATAAAGTAGTTACGAAAATCTGAAATAATGAACACATTTTTAAATCATCATGAATGACATAATGTGATGGTGTTGGGCCAAGTGAACCATAACCTGGCGCTCAGCTGGTCAAGCAGAAATGCTTGTCTTCTCCTAGAAATCCATATCATACTGTATGCTAACTAAGAAAAAAGAAAAGAAAAGAAATGCTTGTGTTCCTTGGTTGGGAAGTGTATTTGGACTACATGGGGCTTCCAACAGGCTTCGTGTATAATGTGACCATCCCATGCTACTTGCTGTAACTTATGTTGAATAATGTGTTTAGTTCCCTAAAAAAGATACATGCTTTAAATCATGCAGATCTAACAGGGAGAGGAGCTCTGTTAGGTCTGTGGGAGAGTCTGTCTGCCGCTGTGTTTCCTGGGCCATCTGACTCCATCTGCAGGGTGGAGGAAGAGCCTTGCCATGCAGTGATTTTTTTAGCCTTTGTATTGAAGCTCCAGTTCTCCCAGGGTTACCTACCACGTTTTAAAAATAGGTAGGAAAAATCATGCTTATCACTGGTTGCTCTAACTAGTACAGAAGAGCGCTCTCCTCTGAAACTAAATTCGTAGCAGTTCAAAGAGTTTGGGAACTAAGGATGACCTCAAGCAGATCAGTAGTTTACATAATTATAATTTTGTGTCAAAATTCAAGAGATACTCTTGAAGGATAATTTCAGTACCAAAGATAAAAAGGATTTTGAATGCTAATTTTTAATGCCTTCAATGATATTAGCTTTAAATATAATAAATAAATGGGATAAATAAAAATTATTTATTAAATATTTACTTGAGCCATGGCTTCATTAAATGGCTATGATTTGAGCCATGAATATTTTTCTCAAATTTTATTCGGGGCAGAATGAATTCTATGGTACTGAATTTCATAATATATGAGGGGGGAAGAAGAGTTTTAGAAAAATACCGTTTTTTTTTTTTCAATTAAAAAAAACAAAAACCCATATTGTGGTGTTTCCTCCATTAGTCATCTTTGAAAAGGTCTAAACCCAAAAGTGTTTTGTAGTTTTACCTTAGGAAGTTCAGTGATTTTACTCCCTTACCCTTCAGGGTTATTCAGCAAGACGTTAAGGAGCCTGAGCATTTATGCCTTCATTTAAACTGGAGGCTCTCGGAAGTGGTCGTTTGGAATCTGCATGATATGCTCAACGGACAGGAAGTTTTAAAACTGTCCTGTCTTACTTATACTGCCAAACTAAGGCAAGTAGTGGGAACTCTTAGAGCAAATCAGACTTCAATGGGCAAATTACTTCTCCTATGGAATCTGGATCTACCAGAGACCTGGAGGGTCCTCCAAAGCTTTGGTCCGGCATTGTCTCCTCCCGCGGGAGCTTGCTGGAAATGAAGATTCTCAGGTCCCACCCCAGACCTACCGAATCAGAAGCTGCATTTTACCAAGATCCCCCAGGTGACTGGTATGCATATTAAAGTTTTAAAAGAACCGATTTGAAGAAATCTTGCAACTAACCCAGAGACCTAGAGGAAATGAGACAATGTGCAGAAATTGAACAGAGGGACACTGCGGGAAGGGTTTACATGTCATTTCCCTAACGCCTGTATTTCTTTTCCTCCCTTCCTTCCTTCTTTCTTTCTTTTTCTTTCTTTTCTTTCTTCCTTGGGGGGGGTGGTGCATTATTCTTGAAAAGCTGCAGTCGTCTTGGCATGCTTTAGATTTAAACTGTTTTCTGTGCAAAATTTGTGTTTATGTTTTTAAATGTTCTATGAAAAGATTGTGCCTCTCTAGCCCTTACAAGTGTGCCCGGCCCCTGTACATGCGTTTCTTGCTGACGCGCTTGTTTCTCGTTTTCAGTCCTGACCTAGCTCTCCCTGAGGAGCGGCCACATCCCAGCCCCCACTGCGCCCCTCTCCACTGTCTCTCCAAGCCTCCTTACCCCTAGTCTGCATCTCCCGTGGACGGATATCTAAGGCGAACGCTTTGTAGCCACACACAGGATACTGCCCAAGATCCAGCGGGTGTTTTCTCCTCCATTGTGAGCTGTAGGATTGGATTCATGTTCGCCGTTTGGGAAGATGAGAGGAAGTTAAGAAGAGTAACACAAAGCACAGACTCCAGTGTGATGAAACATTTTATGGTTTCTCTAAGTCACAGATAAACTTCTGCAATCAAATGGCTGTGATTGAGTTCAATGAAAACAAAAAGTAAAAGGAAGCAGAAACTATGTATCTCAGATGGCTGGCTTTACCTCGATAGCATAAGAAAGACCTAAGACAATGTAAAATACATATATTGTAAAATCATCTTTCCTTGTACTTCGAATTCAGCTATAGGAGTTGATTCTGATATTTTTTTCATTGATATTTATTTTGTATTTTATTTGCCACATGATTTATGTCTATAAAAATCATTTCTGCGAGAGGTGAACTTAATTCCTTTATTTTTAAATACGCATAAGTTGCTCAATTAAGTGTGAGTTTTAATTTAGTTCAAAATCTGGAATCGGCCAGACTGTGGTCATATTTCTTGCACAAAATAATAAATGAGGTGCATCGGAATGTTAACAATAACTGTATTTTGCTGCTACACTGATATCGTTTATGCACTTATTTTCTGATCAGTAGCTCATTAACTGCAGGTTATTTTTTCTTTTTTTAACTAGAATTCTTCACTTGACATCATTAAGTAAATCTAGGAAAGACTATGTTATGATTCATTGACTTATCCAACTTTTGACAGCATCTTTAATTTTTTTAAATTGCAGACAAGTAGATGCACTGGTGCTGCTCCTTTGTGTGTGTGTTTGTGTGTGTGATAACGTTAAGAAAGCTAAATAACGTGAAGGGAAACAAAAAGCTGTGTTTATTTAATGACCAGAATTTTTTTTTTTACTTTCCCAAATTCAGGGTCCTACTATGAGTCTTTCCTGCAAATAGGTATCAAATGGGAAAATATATACATAGATAGATGTAATGTTAGCCTTTGGTTAATTAGTTTACCCAGAAAGTGTTCAAATTTTGATTAAAATTGTATGTTTCGTTGTTGTTAGGTTTTTTCATAATGAATCTTCCTTGCCAAAAAACAATAATAAACCTTAGCTCATTGTCTACTTTTGACAAACACTCAGGTGCCTACAATCATTATATTATATTGAGATAGTACATGTTTTTAGTTCATTTACTGATTCTGCTGGGTAACTTTTATGACTTGATTTAAGGCAGTGGATTTTCATAGCAAAATTTCTTTTGCACATAATCTGACAAACAAGGAAAACAGCTAATTGAGCTGAAAGGTCTAACACTCCTGGGCTCCTTAACTATCAAGTGCTGCCCACACAATTGCTCCTAGCCCTGATTCCTTGTCTAGTCAGGTAGCCTTAACTTCTTTAAAACCATAACGGTTTGACCTTTTCATGTAACTCTATCTGTAACTTCTCTTCAAAACAAAAACAATCCTTACTGTTAACACAAAAGATAGTTAACAATGCAGGGCTCTAACAGTGGAGATCTTGTAGGGGAGATCTCAGCTTACTGAGTGGGAGTGGATGGTACATTAATGGATAGTCCATCCAAGATGGCAGCCAACCTGTAAATCGTAAAGCACAGTGCAGGAGCTTTCGTCAGTCGTACACCTATTAAGTAGTGGTCACACTATGACCAAAGCAACCAAGAGGTTTTGAGTCCCTTATATGAGTGCTATTTTCAACAGTGTCATTTATTATGCAACTTGGAGTAACTGGAAATCTTCACCAAAATAGAGATTCAGGTTAAAGTACAAAAACAAGAAACAAAACAAATCTTCACGAAGTCCAGATCATGGCAACCTAACGTTCTGCTCTTTCCTCCCTGCATTGCCTCACTGATACTAAACATTTGCTCCATTTTATTGGTGTTGTATCTGCCTGGTACCAGTATTAGTGGGATTTGTTGGAGTTCATTTAAAAGAAACTACCCCGTTCCCCATTCCTGCTTTTTCTTTTCTTTTTTTTCTTTTTAGTTGTTTCCCAAGCATCATGTTTTCAGACCTGAGAAGTGGCATAGCTGTTAAGTTGACTTTTAATAAAAACTGTTTGTGCCTGAGGGAAACTATGCCTTTTCAAAAAGTACCTCAGAACATCTTCCTATGTTGCCTCGTTGGTTTTATTGGTGGTACAGGGAATTGAGTAGTAAGTACTATTTGTGTGTACACACAGTACTGTCGCACAGTACTGTCTGTGGGCCTACTGACAGTACAGTCTTGCTTTCTTGCTCCCTGACTCTGTATTTATGACCCGGTGAAAAGCCACGTTATAGACAAAACATTTATTTCTTTCCATACAAAGTTTACCATTGAGTGTATTATCTGCTGGTTTTATCTAAGTTCTTTATCTTAATAGAGTAGGAAATGCTTGATTTGAAATATTAATTCTATAAACATGTTAATTTTAGCGAAATTTTGCCAAGAAGATATAGAAACTTGGAAATAAATTTCTCATTTTCAGCACAAAATTAGATAATAGTCCCTAAGCAGTAGGAGATAATCCCATGTATTTACACTGCGGCATCATTTAGTATAGTTTAAACTGAGCCATATCTGTATTTATTTAGAGGCATTTAAAAGAATAAATATGTGTAGCATTGGTTAAAATTAGTACCTGTAAAAAAAAAAATCAGGTTTCAAAAGGAAATTGAAAAATTGAAGAATCGGTGAAAATCAAAAAGAATGAACCTCTGTAAGACTAACTGAAGACAGACTTGGGGAATAAAAACCAACTGCAGAAATGCAATAAAAATATTGGCTAATTATTGGGAACACAGTGGGCAAAATTTAAAGGTAACTGGCAAGTGTGGTTAGCAAAGTAATAAGGTAGTTTTTTAAAAGTAAGCACAATTACCATCCAAAAAAGAAGTCATCATGCAGAAATGCTTTCCTAACTGAGGATTCCTCTTAGCTAAAAACTTAAATTAAATTTAAGGGGGCAATAAATTGCCTTTGGCCTGAGCGCGCAGAGGTGCACAGGACCCTCGGACTGTTCTTTCCAATCAACTTCTGATTCATCAGATCCCTTTCACACATCCAATTCTTCTTCAATAAGAGGAAGTTGGAAAACTTTGAGGAAAGAGAAAGCTATTAAATAATTAAGAAAAGACCCATTTAGAAAGATGATACTTTTACTTAGCCTAAGGAAGAAGAGGTACAACAGTGATCTACAAGGAAAGAAAATTCGACAAACGAGGTACCAGATATCATTATTGAGGCTGGAATAAGAAGAACCAAGTCTTTAGTGTGAAGGATTTATATTACCTCTGTGAAAGAGATTTTTAACTGTAGAAAATGAATCACTGCAATTGGTAATCATAAGGAATATTAGTTTTTCAAAAATTAAATATTATTGGTTATCTAGTAAGGATTGAGTTAGGTGGCAAGGTATCTGACGATAATGTATTTTAATTCTGGGATTCCATAATCTTATGCTTCTTTTGAGCTTAATACCTTAAAGTTATGCTGGTTAGTCATAAGGTATTTTATCCCTTGAAAATAGGATGGCAATCTTAATTTTTCCAAGATATCTGATTTAAAAAACAAAAGAAAAGAAAATCGTCGGTATTATTTTTCTTCCAGCTATATTTCATAATATCTTTAGTAATTTTACTATAAAAAGCCTCAATTGTCAGAGTCTAAAAAAACAAATGTCCTCAGGAATACTTTGGAAATAGAGGGTATGCAATCCCTTAGGGGGGCAAATGCCTCTCAAATTTTATCTTTTCTTAAAAGGATCTTCAATCTCACTATTTCCTCTTTCTAATGCTTTGGAAAATATTCCTGTACAGATAGTCCTTCTGTTTCAAACAACCATGAAACGTTGGTCAAATAAACCAACTATGAATGTGGACAGTATTAAATAAAATCTTCTACAATTCTCAAGTAGAAATTACAAAATAGGAAAAAGAAGAAATGAAATATATTTTCTACTAGGATAAGAATGGCAAATTTAATGTGTAATTGTTATAATCAATCAGCCAAAAGACATAATCTGTCTTTCAGAAAGACACATCAAGGGAAACTAATCAATTTCCAGTAAGGAACTGTGCTAATTCAGCCCAAGGAGGCCAAACAAATTGATATTGTAGATATAAAGTAGGACTAGATTCAAAAGGAACTCTTAGGATAAAGTTCACAATTAAAAAAAAAATATTTGTCCTCCAGGTTTTTTGTTTGTTTATAAACCAGAATGATTTAAAATAATCCTTGTATGTAAGATTGCAAAAAATTTGGAAGAATATGTTTTCAAATAAAGGGGACATAATTCTTCAAAAAGTTGTTGAACTGGAGTTGTGACAGATGGCATGATCAGTGCTATCAACAAGCGATTTTTACCTTGAAATCCATTTCTATGGACATATAAGACCAACCTAGCTCCCGAGTGACCTTTTCCACTATCTGTAATCATGCCCCCAGATGAGTCGCGTCTGTAAGTAAGTTCATCTTTATTTAAATGCCGAGTTAACCGCCATCGTTCAGATGCGCTGCATTTGTAGCCTGATGCAATTACGTTGACATCTGAAAGATTTTGTCGAGGCCTGCCTTTCATCCTTCTTACTCAAAGTATAACTGAAAAAGATATTTAGTATTAAGATATGTTCCCCAATCGAGGATTTTCCAGAAATACTATTCTACTTAAGAAGAGGAGTAATCAACTGCCTTTACTGTAAGGGTGTGAGTACATAAGAGTATGCGTGTAAAATGTTTGCATGAGAAATTTCACATCATGTACGCTTTCCCATATTCATAATACGAACACTATACAAGTCTTATTTCTCTTGTGATCTTCTCTTCATTAGGAATGTAAGGAGATTATTACGTATATCCGGTCTCCTTTCCATACTGAAATGCATGGCTCTAATTCTCAATGTACTTTTATCCCTTTCCTCCGGAGTTATTTAAAATTTGTCCTATTTAAACTGACGCCGGGATAAACTACCGAGCCAGATTATTTCTGTGATTGGAGTTTAAGTGCTGTAGAACATTGGCTGAGAACACATTTTTATTTGAACTTTTCTTTCTTTCAGAATTATTCTCTGATCGTTATGGTTCTCTTATAAAAACACTGAGGAGTAAATCGGATGCTTTTAAGTGTGGCTGTATGTTTTTCTTTCTAAAAAGTCCTTTAAAAGCAAAGATCAGAGAACTATATAAAGAGAAAGGTCATCTTTTTGTTGACAAACCATTTATCAATACTATTGACTATCCAGAATGAATCTTTCTGTTGTTTAGGTTTAGAGATATGATTATGCACCAAATCTTAAAGGGAAGAAATGATTTTACCATTATTGCCACAAAATTTTTGAGCTCCATGGTTTGACTGTTAGAGTCAATTAAATAATTCTTTGAAAATTTTTATGGTATTTTTGTAATCTCAGTGTTTTTATTTGCATGATTACACGTATATGATGAACCATACATGATTCTGAACTGTATTTCTTTCCAGTATTAACATTTGTGTAATGTGTGGCCACCCTGATTTGTACACTATATAATTGTTGTTGTAATGATTCTGCTATTCCTACATTTAATTGCAATTTTGTTATTATGCCTTTTGGGATTAAATGATGTGAAGTGTTTCCACCTAATGATAATACCATATGAAAACATGACTAAAAGACTGACCTAAGAAACTCTTTTGTTGCTAATCATTTTTTAAAATCCAAATTTCAAAGGAAACTTGTTCTCCAAGACATATGCATTTATTTTAAATCCAAAAAAATTCCTAGGAATTTATTATTGCTTGTCCTTTTAAGTTTTTTTATTGTGGACAATCCTAAGTGAATGTCTCATGGGAGAATCCATTTATGATATGTGCTTGTATTTGTGTAATCTGATCATGCACTCAATGGTTGGAAAAGGCACTCCAATGCTAAGAAAATCACCAAAAGAGGATATATCAATTCTTATATCTTGGTTTATGTTACCAACTGAATATGGTGTAATGCATAACTCTTTCCAGTAAATAAACTGGTTATCTTTTGTTCATTTCATCTATGCTACCTTTTTATCAGTTTGAGCAATCTTTCTGTATGTCATTTTGACTTGTACTTAACAAAAAAGAAAAAAGTATATGAATTTCTATGATTTATATATTTATGCAAAGAGCCCTTATTTGAACTAAAAACTAAATGCATTGCTTTGACATTTCTATGCATCCCTAGTAAGTAATGTTTATCAAATTTGCCCATTTTCTCCATTTGTCATCTCTCCTACTCGTAATCTTTTCTAAAAGGCTTATTGGCAGGAGGATACACTTAGCTGAATTAGATTAGGAATGTACCAATATGAAGAAAATGCCTGTTCTAAAAAAAGGAAACATTATTTTAATGAAAGAAGAATGAAATTTGTATGCTTTATTTTGGAGACACAATCCTTCTTTGTTCTCTTTCATATGAAGGAACAGCAGAGTCCCAAAACTTTGAGGAAGGTTAATTTAAATACTAGCTCCTTCTCCAACTATGTGTTGGAGCAAAGATGGACTTACGTGAGGTTTTGATGAATTGAAACCTCTAATGCAATCCTCACCATAACTAAACAGATTAATGGGCACTGCAACAATTCTAGCTCGAGTTGCCTGCTTACCTGTTGTATGAATACGGCACTAGAAATAATAGCGTAAACTTTCCCCCAAATCTCTCCTTGTTCTCTTCTGAAAGTTATTGCTTTTCCTGGAGGTTGAATCTATAAATCGTTTTGATCCGTGATCTTCTCTTACACAATGAAGCTGATAGTTGCATTCAAAAGCTAAAAACTGGATCAGCCTCCAGGAGAACCAAGAAAGTTTCTTCTTATCCCTGCATTTTGCCAGTGATTTGGGTCGCCCTGCATCCCCACTGGAGGTAAGGAAGAGTCCAGAATTGATGGGACTTGTGGGAGGGATTTTCTTTATTTGGGGTTGTACACACCTTGACTAGTACGTTGTGGGAACTCAATAAATTTTGAACTCAAGTGGTCAGTTCCTGAGAGACGGGTTCCTTGGCTCCTTGACATCAAGCCTTTGCTATACCACCTCCGAAACTGAGTTTATGGGACCTAACGTTACCTACTGTAATATCAGCAGACACTAAATACCAACCAATTGAGGGACATGGTCTTTAAATTAAGTCAATGGTTATTCTCCTCCTTCTCTCTTGCTCAATCTAGATCTCCAACTGTGTTTGAACGAGTCTTCATGTGTACCATGAAATCATCTGACAGAGTTCCTTCTGAAGCATTTTATGAATCAAGTATCATTGAAATAATTTAAGAAAAAAGGATAATTCAGCCACAGTATTAACTGTCAAGGAAGATAAATCTCACTGGAAAAATTATTGCCAGTATCAAAAGTAAACATAATTCATAATGTAATTTAAATGTAGAAAACAATATAAAGATAGATAAACCGTAGCTACAGTGAACACCTGTTAAAGAGTAAAGAAAAGTTATAACTGTTTACATTATCGGTGAGACCCATACAGAATGAAAATGTGGATCTCCTTGTTCAAAAATTATTAAGAGTTTCAAGACTGTTACAGCAAAGCATTAAACCAAAGGTAAGAATCCTAAGCATAGGGCCCTGTGTGACTGTAGAAGCCTGGCCCCTGAAGCCAGACTTGCCCCAGAATATGCTGAAGTAATGACCCAGGACCTAAACAGTCAAGGTAGCTATCCAGAACCTGGACTTTATTATTAACAGAATGGATTTTCCAGTTCCTGTGCTTGCAAGAAAAAAATAAGGTGCTTATTATCTGGGACAAAGCATTTTAATGCTATTACTTCAAAGAGTTATCAAGTTGAATCTTGCAATAATTCCATAACCCAATGCAGCTATACATTTCAACTCAAAATTTTAAAATTCTGACATACCTATCAAATTATATAGAGATTATAAAAATCATTCAAATAAATCTCATAACAGCAGTAGACATTTTAATTACTGTATATTTAAGTAAAACTAATTTAATATTCCTACTGATAGCTTCATAACTTGACTTCCTTTGGAGTTATGAATGATTAATAATGTCAGTCAAATATCACAGGAAGATTTATATCATTTAGAAGAGCTAATAGCCCAAGATTAATAAGTGATTTATATCTACTTCTAAATAAGTCAAAGAGGAAAGTAATTAGTTACCTCATTGAGATCCATTGGTATTGAAAGTATATGGGCTCATGTTTTACTAAGCTACCCTATACGAAGGAAAGGGAGAAAATTAGAATATATATTAATTTTTCTCTTGTTTTTGGTAAAGTAACAGTGGAGACCTATAGAAATGGTTACCTGTAAAAGAGCAAAGTGTATGGTGGAAGGGAGCCAGATTCCTCACTGGGAGGTGAACGCCTTTTTCTTTCAACCATGGAAATATAATATCTATTCAAAAATGAAAAAATAAATATGGGCTCTCAAAAGTTTTACAACTAAGTCAGAAACAAAAATTAGTGGGGTGCCTGGGTGGCTCAGTTGGTTAAATGTCTGCCTCTGGCTCGGTCATGACCTGTGTTGGGCTCCCTGCTCAGCGGAGAGTCTGCTTCTCCCTCTGCCTCTGCCCCTCCCCCTGCTCATGCTCACTCTCTCTTTCAAATAAATAAAATCTAAAACAATAATAATAATTTTAAAGGTAATAATAATTAAAAAATAAAAATTAGCATGAATTCTAGAGAAATAATTGTTCTAAAGCAGGCAATGTCAGCAGAAGTATTTTGAAAAACATGGAATTTGTTCAAATTTAAGCCCTGGTATTTACAAGCTCTGTGCATTGGAAAGGTATGTAGCCTCTCTATGCCTCAACTGTCTCATTTTATAAATGAGGATAAAAATGCCCACCTGGCAAGATTATTGCAAAGATTAAAGGAAATGACATATGTGACTTCTTTCAAATGGTGTTTAGCCTTTGATAGCTAATATTATTTCCAATAAAATAATGCTTAGACTATTGGAGTCTTATCTGGATGAAATTCATCATTCACGTATACATGCATTAATTCAGCAAATATTTACTGAGAAACTGTTTTCAGCCAGATATTGCTCTAAGGGCTTAATATATCAGAAAACAAAATAAAGAAGGTTCATGTCTTTTTAAAGTTTGTATCGGATATGTTGCATTGATGAGGGAGATATTCAAAAAACAGTAAATGGAATAAAAATGTAAATATCAAAGTATGTTATACAGTGAAACTCTTATGGAAAAAGAAAAAAAGCAGAACCAGGAAAAGAGATTATGCTGGGTTGGGGTGGGGAGAAGGTGAAACAGATTACAATATTAAATGGGGTGGGCAGGTGGGGCCTTATTAAAAAAGCGGAAGAAGACAAATATAATCCTATTCACATCATGATTGTTTCAGTTTTTTAAATTATTAAATTACATATGTTCTTTAGATTTGTAAACGTTATTATCCATCTAAAAACATCAACTGCAATGAACATTAAGCAATAGCATTTCAAAAACTAGTTTCTTAAGATGTTCTAATAATTTGGAGTGAGCATTACAAAATCTCATTTCATGACAATGTTGGCTTAAAATCCCAATAGTTATTTTACAAATAGTTATCATGCCTTTTTGAAGCTTTAGGACATGCCCATTTACGCTTCTCCAATAAAAATCTGAGTCAGATAATTTTATTCACCAGGCTTATTGGTAACTCAATTCTAATGAACTTGTAATTGACCCTATAAATAATCCTTAAGAGAACTCGTTTTTCAATATATAACCAAAGATATATATTGAAATATATAAACTATTTTTTCTTCTAGTTGTTAATTCCAACTCTCTCCTTGAATGACCCTTTCATCCAAATTTTCTATAATAGTAAGGTCATCTTTTAAAAATATATTGGCAACACCCCTATACATTTGCAGCCTCCCCCAAATACATTTGCACAAACTTTCTTCCTAATACGAAGGTAAGAAAAGAAAGATATTGTCATGGAGTGCCTGGCTGACTCAGTTGGTGGAGAATGCAACTTTTAACCCCAGGGTTGTGAGTTCTAGCCCCATGTTGGGTGTGGAGATTACTTAGAAATAAAATCTTTAAAAGAAAAAAGATATTGTCACATTGTTAAACTTTGCGTTAGCTTGCTGCTGAGAATTACCATTCTTCTTAGATTTGTATAGATTCAGACTTCAAGCCTGGCTATTTCACTAGACTTGGCAGAAAGTAATATATATTTTGAAGTCAGCCTTCTCTTTATTCTCATGAATAGTTGCCCTTATCCTGGGTTACTTTATTAGAAAATAAAGTCCATGTTACTGAATATACTTATGTAATATGGAAAGTCTCTTCAAATTACAAACCTAGGTAAGGATGCATACTTAATAAATATCAAACAAAGATGAAAATAAAATCCAACTGATGAAAATATTACCTACTAAAAGTCTAATTATCTCCTGTGAAGAGTTCTTTAAAGTCACTTCTTTCCAGCAGATGCAAAAACAAAGCTGACTTGAATTCAGGTATAATTATGATAATGCGGGTTTAATTACACACACCAAACCAAAGGCTGTTCTTTAAAAGTGCATTTTATCTGGTAAATGGCTGTCTTTGGACTGGATGGTGACAGCCTACCATTATCAGTAGTGTCATTTCATTTCCACATCTAGTGGTTGATAGGAAAAATGAGATTTTTCAGGTACTCTTCAGAAACACATTCTTACCGGATGTTGACAATTCCAGAGTCCACGTTGGAATATGTTGTACACAGTACTATGCAGTTTCTACATAGTTTTAAAGATATTTACCTTATATTTAAAGGCTATTTTCTTGCTCAAAATACTTCATTAGAACTTTGAAAGTGAGATCAGACCAGAGAAATGGAGTAACTTCATGTTTCTTCTTTGGTTGAAATAAAAACTAGATGAGTTCAATGTGTAGGCATCAACCTGTCTTATGTTCTCTCTGTAACATTGCATGTGATCATTAAAACTGCAGTTTTCTCTTATAAACTGTTTAGTTACTACAAAAAATTCTTGCGCAGTCATTAAATGAACATTTATTTACCACGTACTACATGTATCCCTGAACTCTCAAAACTTCATTGAGCAAAATTATACTATCATGTGAAAAGCTGGGACACATGCCAAAGTAATGGCAATTTCCTGGTGCATGCAACCCTGTACTGAACAATACCGATGCTTCTAGAGCAGTCCTATCATTTAGGACATATGAATGCAGTATAACATAGTTAAAACATTCACCAGAATACATGAGATAAAGTCTGAAAAGAAGCACAGAGAGCCTGTGTCTATTTTCAGATGGAAACATTGCGCCTAAGGTATTGAACAAATTATGTAAGGACTGATCATGTTCTTAAATATACTCTAGATCAGCACAGACGCAGGGTGATAACTGGGGGAGAAGTGAGGATCACGCTAGTGAGGCTGTGGACGCGGTGTCAGCTCTTTGCGTTCGCGATTGCACCCACAGCCGAGGCTTGCTCAGTAAATTCATACCAGTAGAGCTTCTCTTTGTCCTTGGATGGGAGTTGCTTACATCTCTTCCTCGCAACCAGGAAGTTCGCCAGAGACCTGACCAGTTCAGGATAAAAACATACATTTAGGGGGCACCTTGGGTGGCTCAGTTGGTTAAGCATCTGCCTTCTGCTCAGGTCATGATCCTAGGGTCTAGCCCCTCGTCAGGCTCCCTGCTCAGCCAGGAGCCTGCTTCTCCCTTTGTCTGCAGCGACCCTTGCTTGTGCTCTCTTTCTCTCTCTGTCAAATGAACAAATAAAATCTTTAAAAAAAAAGATTTTAAAAAAACTCATTTCAGCTGGAATAAATCAGATTATTTTCCTTCAGACTGGTCACAGATACGGTTCTGCCAACCCCGTTCATTTATTTCCCAAACGTTTATTTGTCTTTTCCCAGTAATAAAAGCAACACATGTTTATTTTAGCAAATTTGCAAGATGTGGAAAAGTAGAAAGAGGGCAATAAAATTCACCCATAGTCATCCCTCAATAAAATTGCTGATAATACCTTGGTGCCCTTCCTTGAATCATACTGAATATACAGTTTTGAATCCTGCTTTTTTCTCTTACCATTTTATGGTGAATTTTTTTCTAGGGTATCAAAAGTTTTCAACTATGTCATTTTAAGGCTGCTATAATATTCTATGGAATGAATAAACTATACTTTTTAAAATGCTCTCCTATTTTGGGACATTTAAATTGCTTCCAGACTTTTACTATTATAAATAATAATGCCATTAAAATCCTTATATAGAAACTGTCATCTAAATTTCTGACTCTCTACTTGGGATCCTTTCCTTCAAGAGGAATTACTGTTAATGGTAATGCACGTTTTCCCCTTAATGCATTTTCTTCAGTAAATTTCACTGAGCATTTTACTATATAGAAATCATGTACAAGGAGCTACAGAGGATACAAATATGAATTAAACAGAGCTCACCATCAAGAAGCTTACAATTTAGAAAGGAAACTCAGACAAAAGTATACATGACTGTAATAAATGTCAGAACGGGGTACAGTCCATGAACAAAGGTTTTGATTTGCCCTTTGGAGACTCAAAAATGAGGAGTCTTCTCATGACAAATTGAAATCTCTTTGCATGAAGATGTTTTCCCCTGCTTTAAAAAGCATTTCTGATTGCCAATATTCTCATTAAAATGTTATCGTGTATCTACGTGTGTCTACTTTGAAAGAAAAACCTCTCTTGGATGTGTTGTGTAAATAATATCACTGACTTCAAGTTTGTAGTTTGTCTCTTTTCCATGAGAAATTTCAAGGCATCTGAGTATGGTTATTTTGTTTCCTAACGGTGCAGAGTTATGTGGGCAACTGCAAATGCCTATAGACAGGAGCCTGGTGATAAAGCAATGGTGTCATTGCGGAAAGTTGTAAATTTGCAATTATAGAGGAGCACACTGTCCTACAGCCTCAGTGTGTCAGCTTCCATTGACATTGTTAGGGTATGTAAAAACGCATCATATAGCAGAGCTTAATTAAGACAGGTTTTGATAATAGTTTTATCATTTTTCAAAACCAAACAAAACTTTTATGTAGGTTTCTTATTTCCATTGTATCAGGTGTCAAAAACTGTGTAAATTCTAAAATAAAACCTTTCTAAGCAGCGATACTCAAAGATTAAATCTGAGGCTTTAAAATTTTACAACTTTGGATCAACTACTTCCCTTGTATTAGTATGCTTTTGGCTACAGGTAACAAGAAAGTATGACTAATGGTGGCTTAAGTTGAAGGACAATTTATCTTATGGCGCATCAAGGATTCAAGACGTAGGAAGTTTCAGGGTTGGTTGCACAGCACATTGAACTCCACAATGGCCCAGGCTCTTTCCGTCATTCCGTTCTGCCACCTTCAGTAAACCCAGCAACATCTCCCCTCCTGGTCACAAGATGACTACGGCAGCTCAGGACTTACTCCTGTACCCTTACAAAGCCCCATTGACAAGCAGAAGGAGCATGGAGGAGGTGGGTAGGGAATGGGTTCTTTTCAATAGGTTATTCTTTTATTGAGGAGGAAAATTCTTCGCAGAAGTCCACAGCAGATTTCCCCTTAAGACCCACAGTGCAAATGCAGTCATGTATTCATGTATGCTCTCGCCTTAAATCATCAACTGGCAAAGAAAATGGATTACCATGATCATCTCACCCCATCTGGCTTTTCCTATGAAGGAACACAGCTTGTCTGACCATATTGCTGCCAACATTTGAATGACATTGGGTTTTGTTAGCAAGGAAATGTAGGAATGGTGGTTGAGTAGATGGCCAAGAGTGCTTGCCACATTCTTTTAATTTTTAATAATTTATGAGTTGGTATATTTAAGGTGTATAAAATAGGCTCTCAAACTTTTTCCTTTTGCGAGACTTAAACTCTATACCCATTGAACAACAGCCCCAGCAACCACTATTCTACTTTCTAACAATTTGGCTGCTTTAGATGCCTCAGGATCAGTGATTGAGTCTGTGCATTGTAGGTCTGCATGTGGTGGCTTTAAAAGCATTTAAAATGCCCCCAAAGAGGGGCACCTGGGTGGCTCAGTGGGTTAAGCATCTGACTCTTTTTTTTTTTTAAGATTTTATTTATTTATTTGACAGAGAGAGAGACAGCTAGCGAGAGAGGGAACACAAGCAGGGGGAGTGGGAGAGGAAGAAGCAGGCTCATAGTGGAGGAGCCCGATGTGGGGCTCGATTCCATAACACCGGGATCACGCCCTGAGCCAAAGGCAGACGCTTAACCGCTGTGCCACCCAGGTGCCCCGCATCTGACTCTTGATCTCAGCTCAGGTCTTGATCTCAGGGTTGTGAGTTCAAGCCCCATGTAGAGCCTACTTAAAAAAAAAAGTCTCCAAAGAAATTTCATTGTAAGGTGGAATCAAGGAAAAAATCTTAGAGTGTATACACAAAGGTACAAAAACAGAACAATGGCTGCAAATGTGATATTAGTAACATTAGTATTGGGTGCAAATGGGATATAGCAAATATTTGTTGGAGGAATGACTGTATTTCCATATTTCCTTGCCAAAAAAAAAGTTTTTATGGGACTTAAGAAGTTGCCTGTAAGTAGATAAAGCTGTATTATTTCTTCAGATAAGCTAAATATTTTTCTATCATATACATAGCAATACAATTGGAAGTAGGAGAAATTGTCAAATTCCTCAGAATAGATAAAAGTAATTTGACAGTAGCAAGATTCACTGAATGATCATTAAAATATTTTGTCATGGATAGCTCTTTATCCCCTCCACTAGGCTATGTCTTCACCTTTCCATTCTCCCTTAATTTTTTTGTTTTTTTTTTCTTAAGATTTTATTTATTTATTTGAGAGAGAGAGAGAGTGCGCATGTGCGAGCAGCGGTGGGGGCATAGGGAGAGGGAGAGAGAGAATCTCAAGCAACCTCCATGTTCAGCGAGGAGCCCATGTGGGGCTTGATCTCACAATCCCGGAATCATGACCTGTGCCAAAATCAAGAGTCAGAGGCTTAACTGTCTGAGCCACCCAGGCGCCCCTCCGTTTATTTTGGCTTCTCCTAGGAAACTTCTCCTGATAGGTCAGGTTCAAGCTGTGTGCCCCTCTCCTAATCTCATGGAACTATAATCCCCATGAAGCCAGGGACTATGTACTTTAGAAAGTAACTGCTTTCTTTCCAGTTACCAAGTGGTTTTAAAAAGACATTGACTAGCCACTTCCTTTCAAAGAGCAAAAGTGGCCAATTTAAGTAGAAGGCCAAACTTGTACTATGACAGTTTCAGGTGACACCTCAAATTCGTGCAAGTCTTCTAAGAGGTGTGTATATATTTTTCCTTGCACAGGCTACTAATATATGCAACACCTGGTCAAAATATAAATGTAGGGGGCGCCTGGGTGGCACAGCGGTTAAGCGTCTGCCTTTGGCTCAGGGCGTGATCCCGGGGTTATGGGATCGAGCCCCACATCAGGCTCCTCCACTATGAGCCTGCTTCTTCCTCTCCCACTCTCCCTGCTTGTGTTCCCTCTCTCGCTGGCTGTCTCTATCTCTGTCAAATAAATAAATAAATAAATCTTTAAAAAAAATATAAATGTGGGAATTAAAGTAACATGGAAATTAATTAACATTAAATAATACATATGAAATTATCTATGTATAATTTCTAACGTGTGATTTCACATATATGGGTTCATATATATGGAACTACTGAAACCTCAACTCGTGCCAGCTCAATATATCATACTGTTTACTAAGTTCCTGTCACATGCATCATCTTCTTCAATTAGATTTTTATAAAATTATCTTCTGTAAATGCTACTATATAAAGTCAGCATGGTTCATGGCTTTTACTGACCTTTATTACTTTAATGACATTTATATAAATTCCTACCCAGTGATAGCATCAAAGTGAATAACTAATATGTTTCTAATTTATTTACTGAGGAAATAACACAATTTATTATTAAAATGAGAGAAGTTTTATCTTTCTCTAGTGAGATAAAAATAAGAATGACTTTGCTACAAAGTGTTGATTTCTCTTAGATTCTGGTTTTGGAAATGATGTCTTCTCAGTAGTTGAAGCAGCTTACTGATTCATAATTTTTCTCCTGAATATTCTTTTTTGGCTTTGTCTTGCTTATTAGGGACTAGATCAATTGGAGATTGGTTAGGTTGCTAGAATTAAATCAAATATTTGTTTAAAACATTTAAACTAGAACTAAAAGACATATCAATATACATACGATTTTTGTTACATTGGGAAATACAAAGATAAAATTTAAAGAACATGAATTCGTCTATCGTCTTCCTATGCATTTTTCTAGTCTGATCTTATATGTTAATTCCTAGGAAAGAGGTGATTCTGGGCTGCCAGCTCCTCTCCATGCAGTGGCTCCACTGTAGTGTGGGGTTCCAGATTCCTCCAACGGTCCTTCTGCATTCCAGCTGGCAGTTAGAGAAGAGGACTAGAGAGTCTCATGGTGAGAGTGAAGAAGCCAGGCCTGAGGTGACACACTACTGAGGTGACACATACCACTTCTGTCCACGAAATTCTGAAGACAGTAGTTACACAGGCCCACCTAACTGCGAGGGAAGTGTGTGCCCAAGGAAAATGATGCAGAATCTGGTTCGCATTCGGCGCTCTCAGTCACAGAGAGCTGTCGTGCATAAGCATCTGTGATACATGCACATCTCGTGGCTCCTGGGTGGCTCAGTCAGTTAAGTGTCTGCCTTTGGCTCAGGTCATGGTCCCAGAGTTCTGGCACTGAGCCCCATGTCGGCTCCCTGCTCAGCGAGAAGCCTGCTTCTCTCTCTCCCTGCCCCCAGCTCATGCTCTCTCTCTCTCTCTCTCTCTCTCTCTCTCAAATAAATAAATAAAATCTTAAGAAAAAAAAAAAGGAAAGGGAAACATCTCTGTGTCAGTATCCAGCATGGTTCTCATTCAATATGTGTTAGTGGCAAACTTCCTATTAGCTATATAGATGAATAAAACAGTATATGAAGGCTATATGTACAATATGACATTCAATATTTTGTTCTACTCTAACCTAACTTGGAATCAAATGGGGTGGTTTGACCCACTCATTTAGTTTGGCCACAACCATCAAATGCAAAGTCTGTTAGAAATAGTTTCTATCAGAAAATAGCAAGCAGCAGTAACATTGATAGAGGTAATGTCAGATTATAGAAATATATTTTTTTAAAGATTTTATTTATTTATTTGAGAGAGGGGGGAAAGAGCACAAGCAGGGGGAATGGCAGGCAGAGGAAGAGGGAGAAGCAGTCTCCCTGCTGAGCAAGGAGCCCGATGCAGAATTCGATCTCAGGACCCCAGGATCATGACCTGAGCCGAAGGCAGGTGCCTAACTGACTGAGCCACCCACGTGTCTTCAGATGATATATATGTTATAAAACATCCTATCTGAAAATACAGACATCCACTGATGTGAACTGGTATTATATTATTAGGCAAATATGAACAACTTTGAACCAAGAAAGAAATAGAAATATCCAAATGAGGGGGGCGCCTGGGTGGCACAGCGGTTAAGCGTCTGCCTTGGGCTCAGGGCGTGATCCTGGCGTAATGGGATTGAGCCCCACATCAGGCTCTTCCGCTAGGAGCCTGCGTCTTCCTCTCCCACTCCCCCTGCTTGTGTTCCCTCTCTCGCTGGCTGTCTCTATCTCTGTCAAATGAATAAATAAAATCTTTAAAAAAAAAAAAAAAAGAAATATCCAAATGAGGAAGCATAGAAGTCCTGCTGCAAATACTTGTGGTAAGATACCTTTTTGCTCCAAACAGATATGTTTACTGCAGTTCTCTACAGGAAGAACGAGCTTTCTACAGAGAAAGTATCTCTGTGTGTGCCAGCGAATGAGTGTGCACTGTGTGTGTGTTGGGGGGGGTGACTGCATCAGTAACCAGTTCTCTAAAAAAGATTGCAGGGGCCACCTGGATGGTTCTGTTGGTTAAGTGTCCAACTCTTGATTTGAGCCCAGGTCATGATCTCAGGGTTCAGGATCCCTGCTCAGTGGGAAGTCCACTTTTCTCCCTCTCCCTCGGCACGCCCCCCCCCAAATAAATAAATAAATAAATAAATAAATCTAAAAAAAAAAGGAAGATTGAAAGCATCTTCCCACTTAAAAAATAGGTTATTCTAAGGTTACTCCACAGGTGGCTAGTACAGTAGTATTGATTGCAACACCACCTTTTTATGGAACCAAATACATTAAGTTACCAATTTGTTTTTCATTTACGGTTAACTATGGAGTAAAACCTCCTTCAACATGAATTTATATTTGAAACTACTTGTTTAAATTATTTCCAGGACTATATGGCGCAATAGATAACACTGCAATTACACCAAAAGAGAAACAATAATTAGGGGCAATGTAGCGATATGCATAATAAATCCAAAGAGAGCAAAACCTCCTTTCAACAAGATCTGAAAGGATGTAATAAAAATTGGGGCTATTTTCTTCTCCTCAGGTGTATGTCTGTTGAAGTAGCAGCCAAGGAGACTGAGACAGTTGAACTGCCCTCCTCAAAGGTTTCTTCAGGAGGACTGGATCAAGGGCTAACCTCAGGTTGCTGGAGATGTTACCTGGGGGAAGGACCATTTGAGTAAATGTGGAGTGGCTTCTAAGGTGGAAGTGATGGCTGGGGAACTTTTTCTGCTTGAGTTGGGGTACTTCAAATGCGATCTCCCATCTCTGTGATTTTGGAACACAGCCTCTTCATTATTAGAGTAGTGAGTTTTTTAAATGCACATAAACCAATTTAACATGTATTTTCTTCAATTTGCTATTTAGCTAATGTTAAAACAACAAATTAAATGGATTCTAAAGTGTACTACTAATAAAGTCCTAAAAGTGTTCGTGATTATGAGGAGGTCTGATGCTTTTCTGGAAACCATGTTCCTTAGGCACCTGGAAAGGTGGGTTAGCTCCACCTTTCTCTTTTACTTCCACACATCCCTCATCTTCTCTAGTCTGATGCTTCTGGTAAGATAATTTGATTCAGTGAGATAAGGACAAGACCCTGATGCAGAAACTCGAGTAGGGATTCTGGTTCTGCAGTGACCCACTGTAGGTTCCGCGCTTTGGTTTCCTGACCTGAAATACTTAATTCACTGGGCAGCTCTACGACATAAATAAGATAATTATCAAGGGCTCAGCACAGCGGCATGATACGCATGTATGACCCTTGGCATGGGGGTATGCTAGAATGGCAAGGCCCTGGGCAGAGTTCAGAGTAGCCGTTAATTATCTTTCCTTCTCAAATTCCGCGCACCGCCCGCAGGTGAGCGCGGCGGACCTTTTGAGCACCCCAGGTGTGCGCCGCAGGTGCGCGCCCGCGCGATTCCTCTCGGCCAATGGGCGAGCCCGCGGCGCGCCGGGCGGGACAGGGGCGGAGCCGTCCGGAGAAAACTGGCTCCGGAGCCGCGCCCAGGGCGCTTCCAGTGGTACTGCGAGTCCTTGGCTGCTTCCCCGGCAGGAGGCGGCGCCCGCGGCGGCAGCGCCAACAGCCTGTACTCTGCGCCCTCTATGCTCCGCCCTCGGGGCTTGTGGGCAATCGGCTCCAGCGAGGGGGCTGGACACCGCCCCGCCGGCCGCTGCAGTAGCCGCGTCAGGTGAGTGCGGGCGCCGCAGAGACTGAGGCGTCGGGGCTGCGGCAGGAGTCCGAGCCAAACTCTCAGCGCGGCCCTGAGCGTCCCAGGAAGGAAGGGACGGCCGGGCACTCGCCGAGGGGGCGCCGGCGCTGAGCAGCCCGCAGTCGCCCTTCTCGAGTCGCGCCGAGCGTGGCACGCAGGTCCGGTGACCCCGAAGGAGCCGGTCGAGCGCACACTTGCTGACGGACGAGGGTGGGAGAGAGCGTGGAGCTGCGAGCGAACCCAGCGCGATGAGCGGCGAGGGCGGCTACAACTTCAGGCGGACGGCTATACGGCGGAAGTCCAATCCCTTCTACCTGCCGCTGGGGACCCCTCGGCCCTGGAGACCCTCGTCACACGTGGGACGGCCCGAGACGGCCACCTTCAGGAGCCAGGCACCTGCGGACGGCCCAGGTGAGTGCCTCGCGGGGCAGGGGTGGGCGGGGGCGTTGCCACCGGCCAAAGACTCGCCGAGCGCCTGGAGGTGCGCCCAGTCTCCTGGCTGCTGAGGGAGCCAGCTGGGGAGAGTTTCCGGAGCGCTGAGCCGGGCCACCCACCCCGTACCGATTGTGTCCCTTCCCCCAAAGGACCTTGCGCAGGAACTCGGAAACGGCTGAGCTTGTCCTGGAGGTCACTTACCAGGGAATTCTGAAAGTAAAGGTACTACTATGAAAGTTTGGCTAAGGGACTCCAGTCTCCTGGCTGCTGAGGGAGCCAGCTGGGGAGAGTTTCCGGAGCGCTGAGCCGGGCCACCCACCCCGTACCGATTGTGTCCCTTCCCCCAAAGGACCTTGCGCAGGAACTCGGAAACGGCTGAGCTTGTCCTGGAGGTCACTTACCAGGGAATTCTGAAAGTAAAGGTACTACTATGAAAGTTTGGCTAAGGGACTCCTGGGCGGTTCAGTCGGTTAAGCGTTTGCCTTCGGCTCAGGTGATGATCCCAGGGCGCTGGGTTAAGGGATCGAGCCCCACATCAGGCTTCTTGCTCAGTGGGGAGTCTGCTTCCCCCTTTCCCTCTGCCTGCCTCTCCTCCTGCTCGTGCTCTCTCTCAAATAAAAAAATCTTAAAAAAAAAAAAAAAGTTTGGGTAAGAATTAATGCCCATTTTCTAGACACTGAAGTTTAAGTTTCTTAGTTAAATTCCCGCTTCGGCAGACCTCGTGAAGGACTAGTTCCGTAACTGGCGGAGGCTGATGATCATCCTAGTCGGTAGCGTTGAGTAACCTCCGACCAGCTATCCTGAGCGCTCCGGTTTTCGCTTTTGAAAAATACGCTTGACTCCCACCCTAAGTGTGAAAAGCTGCGTCTCTCATAAGGAAAACATGTTCCTAATATCAAGAAATGGAACTATTATTGCTCTTAAAAATCCAGCTATCAGTAATGCGGTATTTTGAGTTCTGAATTCTCATTGAATCTTAGTATTAGAAGAAATCCTAAAGATGTGTTCAAGCCCACATATTCTCCGTCGCTCTTTAATAGCATTTCTTCAGAGGGGAGCTTGAAGTTATGTGGAGCACTAGAGATTTTTTCTTGATTTGTTAAACTTTAACCGCCCCCCCTTTTTTGTGCTCCTATCATACTCTAACCAGAAATGTCTTGTATGTAGACCAGTTATGAGGCAAAACCCTCATTTGCAGCAGAAATGCAAATACTTCTATTCACTTTCATTTTGTTTTGATTAAGCAAAGCTGTTATGATTATTTCAATGTGATAAGTGTTAAGAGTTTTAAAATTTTTCTGTCTTATCCTGAAGTTGTAGTTAGTAGTCATAGGGTAGAAAATATGATGGATGATTTGCAAATTTATAGCCACATTAGCTAAGCGCAAAAATAGTGGTGTGAGAAAATAATGTAAACAAGAATCAATTACAGTTCTTCACCTCTCAATTTCCTCTTCTGTAAAATGAAGACACTGGTAAAATCATCTCTTCTAGATTTAGGTGTGATTCACTCTAAAATGAATGGTAGAGTGTTTTCCTCTTTTAGTGAAAATGTTTTGCTTTGTTTTGAAGTTATTTATGAATTTTTATATTGTGCTACCAACTTTTTTTAATTTAAGTAATCTCTATATCTAACATGGGACTCGAACTCATCACTTCAAGGTCGAGTCTCATGTTCTCCTACTGAGTCAGCTAGGTGCCCTGGACTACCAAATTTCTTAATCATTGGCTGTTTTCAGTTTTGAGGGCAATAGGATTCAAGTTTTTTACATCATCATTTTATTTAAAATCACAGTCTTAGTTTCCAAACTGAGTAGGTGTGCAAAAGATGAAGTGACTTCCTTAAAAGTAGGAATGAATGGAGTTGTGACAGTCTATAAATCTTTTCTACAAAGCAGCTGTGCTTATATAAGAAACAGCCCTTTTTTTCTTCAGAGAAAATCCAGAACACTTTTTTTTTTAAGATTTATTTTGAGAGAGAGCTCACACACATGTGCATGGGGTGGGAGGGGGTGGGGAGAGGGGGAGAGGGAGAGAGAGAGAGAGAGTCTGAAGCAGACTCCAGGCGAGCATGGGCTTGATCTCACCCTGAAATCAGGACCTGAACTGAAACCAAGAGTTGGTCACTTACCTGACTGTGCCACCCAGGTGCCCCCACAACGCTTTTTTGTTTCTTTTTCTTTTCGAATTTTTAAAAAATGTTTATTTTAGAGCAAGTGAGAGTGAGTGGGGGGAGGGGAAGAGGGAGAAGGAGAATCTCAAGCAGACTCCCCACTGAGCATGGAGACCACCTTGGACTGAATCTGATGACCCTGAGATCATGACCTGAGCTGAAACCAAGAGTCAGACACTCAACTGACTGAGTCACCCAGGCACCCCTTTTTTTCCTTTTAAAATGATATGTAGTGTTGCGTAGCTGCCTGAGGTGGTAGAGCATGTGACTGTTGATCTCCCGGTTATAAGTTCAAGCCCCATGTTGGGTGTAGAGATTACTTAAAAATAAAATCTTTAAATAAGATGATATGTAGAATATAGCAATAATTTTCCTAGGTCTGTTACATTGTCTTAATATTGTTTACAAAAACTCAAAATTCTTGCTGCTGTTATTTTCAGGGTTGAAAAGTGAAAATGACTTTATCTTCCTAGGTAAGATTGTTTCTCTTTACCGTGATATAATCCATAGTTATCTGTTGGAGAATGATCCAGTGTTCTGACAGGTGGTCTTCACGTGTTGAGTGACCACACCCTATTTGATTGGGTAGTGTAAAAACATTTTAGACAGTGCTTCCTTCTTTGAATCAAATCTGTCCCCCTGTTCAGTCTCATCCAACCATCATTTTATAAGTGAGATCCTCTCCAAATTAAAAAGTAAACCAGGTTTAAATTTGCAAGAAGTGCCAGTTTCACTGCAGCACCTAGGAAAGTATTTATATATGAAACGGCAACATTTAGACCCTTTACATACAGAGTGGACATTACTCATAATTGAAATGTTACTTTCCCTTTTAAAGAAGGAACAAAAACTGAGAGGTCAAGAACTTAACAGAAAATTCAGTTTAGTGGTATTGTGTTATATCTATGATTGTGAAACCCACTAATTTTAGAGTTTCTGATTTTTGGCCAAAAAAAAAAAAAGTCTACCAACTGCATCTGCTGTATATATCTGGCTGTGAATCTCCTTGTCTAGGTGAAGCAGAGAGTTCTGATGATTAAGATATAGGCTTCAGGATCATATAACATCCAGGTTCTAACTCCTCTTCTATTACTAGCTGTGTGAATTGCACCAAGTCTCTTAATTCCTCAGTTTCTTCATCTGGAAAATGGAGAGAACAGTACTTCAAAAGATAATAGAAGTAAATGGCACAAAACAAGCATTCCAGATAGTATCATAACAGGGAATCTTTCTCCTTCCGTCTCAAAGAGTCTGACAGTAGGACACTTAATAAATACATGTTGAATGAATGAATACCCTCCCCCTATAATGTTCATAATAACTATTTATTGAGTGCATTTTCTGCACTAAATACTGTACTATATGAGACACACATGTAAATGTGTATGAATTTATTTTATAACAATCCTAATAGGTAGGTAGTAGTATGCCCATTTTACAGCTGAAAAAATTGAAGCTCAGGAAGTTTTACTAACTTGCTTGGGATCCTAAAACTGGTACTTGGTTTACTGGGTGGGATTCAAATTCAAGTGCGCCTAGAGTCAAAGGTGATGGTTGTACACACATAACATTAAGCACATAATTCCATTATGGAAAAAACTCATAAATTTAAAGGGATATTTTGTACACACACAAAGTAGGGTTAAAATTTTCTTATGTTGTTCTCCCCCCTCTCCCCATATTCTGAATATTGGAAGCCCTTGAGGGTGGAGAAGAGTTGATCTATTCAGTGTTGTTTTTTTTTCTATCATTCAAGGCGGTTTATTTCCTTAATTCCTTAGTTTTATGGGAATCCTGAAAGGCCTGTATTGAAGATGCATTCCTGTAGAATATATTTGTTCCTACTTTCAACCTAGTACCACTTTTATTAGCCAAGCATTTCCCTGACTTGAAGATAGTGTAAATTTGAGTTCAGGCTTGCTCAGGGGAGACTGGCACCTGTATCATCATTTTTTCCACTTAAGCTTGGTGTAGGTAGAGACTTTCTCACCAGTTTGCTCTGATAGCAGCTTTTTCCTAGGCCACCTTTTTATTCAGGTGTAGGTCCTTCAGTGTGGAACATTGGTGTCTGGTATGAGGTTCAGTCCTTTCCCATTTCACAAGGTCAAGGCCAGTCTCCCCCCTTCCCTGCAAGCCCCTGGGTTCCTAGGCTCTAGGATCTTGGGAATGGTATTGCCCCCAGGGTAACATGGGCTTATAAATTAGTTTGCTACTCAGGTTTAGATTTACTGTTCTTTTTCTTTTTTTCTCTTGTCCTTGGGAACGTCCTTTCTTATAATCTCAGCAATAAAACCACGTTTCAGAGCGTATCTGTTGTGATGTATTCATCATCTGGGTGCTCTGTGGTGAAGGACTTTTCACATTGTATGGTGTGCTAGCTTTCAATAAGTAGAGTTTCTTTAGTTCTCACCATGGCTGGAATACTCAGATTTTCAACACTCCAATATCTTGAGTGCATTAGAACACTAATGTCACTGTTGTTGGGGGAGGGGGGATGGAGATTTGGGTGGGTGATGAGGGCTTACTGTCTATTGAATGCTGTCTCTGAACCAGGACTATGCGTGTTTTACTTACACTTTTTATTCTTATGACAAGCCTGTAACATAGATTATATTATTTGTTTAGAGAAAAAGAAAGACCAAGTTTCAGAAAATCTTAACTACAGTGCTCTACAACCAGCCTAATCTTCAGGGGCGGGATTTGAACCAGGCGTCTCTAGCTTCAGTGCTCACATGCTCGGCACACTAGTTCTCAAGGTGTCCCAGGGCTCTGAGAGGCAAAGTGCAGTGCAACAACGTGTTATGTATTTAGGGCTATTGTTCGTGACATTAATGAATACAGTGATCTGAGTAAATAATTTATCTGAAGATTTATAATAACATAGCAGTGTACATCAATATTGTTTGTTTCTTGGAAGCTGCTTAAAGATGGACTTTGAAATAGGAAAGTCTTTCAGAGGGAGAGGAACCAGGAAGCATTTTCTTACTTGGATTTCCTTCCAAGAGCAGTTAGTCATCTCTTAACAAACAGCTATGCCAGCTTGTGAACCTGAGGACGTTCAGAGACTTATTCTACATTTTCTTATTTGCTTGCATTTTTCCTCTGCTGATGGAAACTTAGGTTCATGGATCCAACCGGTGACAGAAGAGGATGTGGGACTTTTGGGGAGGGGATTAAGGGTGTACCCAAAGCCCTGGACTTCCGGGACACTGGATTCATTCCTTCTGTAGTCAGGGTTGTACTGAAATTATTTTCTACATGCATGTGCTGAAAAGGTGTTTGAAAAAGGAGTCAAACATGGTGCATTTAATTTTGTGAGTGTAGTGTGAGATTCCCTAGATTTGGACAGAAGCTCATGAACCTGTACTTTAAAAAAAAGTTCATCAGATAATTCTCATGATCTGTTTGGTTTCCAAATGTTCTCCTGCTGGCTGCATCAGAGTTACTCGGAGTGCTAATTAGAAATTCCCAGCCGCACCCTAGGTATAATGAGTCAGAATCTCCAGGGGTAGGGTGAGAGAAGCCATATTTTTAACAAGTACCCCAGATGATTCTGATGTGTAACCAGCTTTATGAACTACTGTGCATTCCCAAATGTGGGTAAACCCTACCTTCAGTCTTGAGCACAGGCAGCCGAAATGTGCAGGTGCAAAGCAAAGAATAATCTAGATGGTCCCTCAATGAGCACATCATCTGGGCCCTCTGTACCTTTTGGCAAACTTTATGCCCCTATCTGGCTGATTCTTAATTGCATTTTTTTACATGTGTTATAGGTCTTTTCTACTTTGCTCTTGTTTCTCAGCCCCATCCTGTCCCTCTTGAAGTAGACTTTAATTTATGCAGATATACAGTTTGTATCTGACTGGATAATCTGATGTGAACTCATGTGCCTTCCTTTAACCTCAGACTTGGCTTCTTTCTGCTTGATAGCTGACCGCTTTCTTATTCTGGTGGATGGATCCAGTGCTCAGCTGCATTTCTCCCGTTACCTTGCCTGGGCTGCATGCATCTTTACTATCACGTCATGGGCTTGTCCCCCACCCCCTCTTTTCCCTCCAGATGAGGTCTGCCTACACTTTACACGTGGACGTTCTTTGGAGCTATGGCCCAACAGCTTTCTTCCTTAAACTACTCTGTACTTCCCTTGCTGCCTCCACCTCTTCATCCCCGGTCACCCTGTCCTTCTCCCCACTTCAGTTTCTTCTCGGCTTGCTTCTCTTCCCAACCCTCAATCAGTAGGTAATCTAGGTCAGGAGTGGATTCCCAAGTATCATCCAATAGGCTGTTTCTGGACCTTTTTCTTAATTTCTCTGTGGTGGTTGCTTCCTTTTTCTTTTCATTTCTTTTTTTTTTTTTTTTTTTAAGTATTTATTTATTTATTTGACAGAGTGCACAAGCAGCAGGCAGAGGGAGAAGCAGGCTCCCCGCTGAGCAGAGAGCCTGACGTGGGGCTTGATCCACGGACTCTGGGAACATGACCTGAGCCAAAGGCTTAACCGACTGAGCCACCCAGGTGTCCCGTGTTTGCTTCCTATTAAAGCTCTTTTCTTGGTCTTTATATTTATAGTTGGAGATCTGATTTTCCTATTGCACCAGATCTCCAGGTTTCTTCCTCTGGCTAGCCCATTTTTCTTCTTTCTGTCTCATTATTTCCTGCCACCTCTATCCTTTAGTGGTGTCATTCTCCCCCCTCCCCGCCCCCCGGGCTTCTTTAGCTTATCTCTACTGCTCTGCGTTTTCAAGAACCGGCTTTTAATAAATGTTAATGTGCTAAAGGCATGAAAGTGTGACTTCTTTTTCTGCTGCAGTGTAGCCCCTCCTTCCGACTTTGCTTGGGGGTATTACTGACCTTTAGGCTTCAAAGTTTATTTTAAATCTGCTCTTCTCTCTTGTCTGCTTGCCACCTGGTCATCTGCTATTTCTTACTGACTCACCTTCATTTCTTTCTTTTTTTTTTTTTTTTTAAAGATTTTACTTATTTATTCGACAGAGATAGAGACAGCCAGCGAGAGAGGGAACACAAGCAGGGGGAGTGGGAGAGGAAGAAGCAGGCTCATAGCAGAAGAGCCTGATGTGGGGCTCGATCCCAGATCGCCGGGATCACGCCCTGAGCCGAAGGCAGACGCTCAACCGCTGTGCCACCCAGGCGCCCCCCACCTTCATTTCTTGATGGTGGCCTTTGTCTTAGTTCAGGCCTGCTTCTCACCAGCGGTGTTATTATGCACCTCACCATCCCCTTCATTAATTTTCTTAAATCTGGGTCTTAATCATAATCTTCACATTGTCAGAAGCCTTCTGTGGCTCCCCAACTGCCTGTTACTGATGTCTGTATGCTCAGATGATCACCTTGGTGACTGCGGGTCAAACTTCACCAGTAACCTCTCAGTACGGAGATGGACCTTGTAAAATTCATGCAAATATTAACTCTTATTTGAACTACGAAAGTTGGACTAGTCATGCATTGATCACACCTGAGGAATTATGTGTTTATTTTCAGGAATAAATTTGGCATGGTTTGCAGAGCATTGTCTAGAATTAGTTCTTTGTTCCTGGAGTGTCGTTGATAGCATGGACATCACCAACAAGTATTCTGGCACCTATAATCAATTTCATATTGCCTCACTTATGCGGAAATAGAGTGGAGAAAACAAACCCAGCTGCCGTGCCCCTCATACATACCCACGCACTGAAATTAAACTCTCAACTCCAGCTACAGCATCTGCAGAAACTACGTTGCTGTCAGCATTCTGCGGAATGCATTGAGCCCCAGTGCAGCCTTGCTGCAGACCAGTTCTCCCGCTGCTCTGCAAGGCTGGGTTGTTCTCTGGGGCCTCTAACAAGATTTTGTTAGGCTGCTTGTTAATAGTTGCCCTAAAAAGTGCCATGACTTTACGAAAAGGTTATTTGTATTTTTAAAATGTATGCTAGTGAGTATATTTGGAGATGAAAAGTCAGTGTGTACAACCAAATAAATAAGACGCCCTAACTGAAGGATACAGGGGGTCCTGCTTATAGTTTCAAATACAGTACAATGTCAAGTATGCGATTATCAAATTCTAGCCACATTCAGTTAAGAATGTTTTATTTTTCTATCAAGGATTTTTATAGGCAAAGTGATCTCATTTCCCCTGTAAAAAGATGAGTAACCTATACTTTTTTCCCCAAATTATGCTACTTAATGGTATCATACTGACAATATACCATACGGATAAGTGATATTGGGAGTCTAAAGATGCAATGAGACAAATGCCGTGACCTTTAGTGATTTCCATCCTAGAAGGAGGAATAGGATGTGTGATAAACATCAGGGTGTAAGTTAGTGTTGTGTACAAGAGCAGTAATCAGTGTGCTTGTAGTTCAGAGGAATGAAATCTATACCAGGTTGGAAAAACGATTTCACCTCCAAGTTCTATTCAGAGCCCTATGCCAAGTAACTTCATCTATATCTCTGTTCTCTTTTCAAATCCCTGTCTCCTTCATTACAGAGTTTGCCTCCTATAATCCCATAAAAGCTAGGGATCCTTCAGTCCTTCAACAGATATTTAGTGTTTACTCTGGATCAGGCATTGTGGCAGGGCCTAGAAATCAAGGCTGGGTTTAAATCCTCCTCTAGTAATTAACCCACTGATTTGGAGCTCTTTTTGGCTCTGTTCCCTCATCTATAAAATGGGAATATTAATATTACCTACATCATAGAGCTGTTGGAAGAATAAAAATTGATATTCTTAAAGGGCTTAGAACAGTGCTTGGGAAGTGTTCAGGTAAGTTTCAGTATCTTTGTTGGGATGAACACAAGCGCGAGCCTCGCAGTCTGGCTTTCTCTTCTCGTTTTCTGTGTCCCTCTACTCTAGCGCTGTCTCACAAGATCGTGATGGGTTGCCTACAGTTGTACCCACTGAGTGCAAGCTCCTGCCCAAGGTGCAGGCTGTGCTGGGCACATGTCTTCTGTCCTTTACATCCCCTTCCTGCTTAGTCCTTTCCCCTGCCTGAGTCCCTGCCAGAAGTGCCTCTCACGGCTGGCTTCTGTCCTCCGTCTTCTCTCTTGTGCTGTCTTGAGCCCCACTTTCATGTTAAACTTCCCAAAAGCCTGGATTGCGTCACAGAACCACCACCCTCTACCTCTGTTTCCTGCCTGCAGCCTGGCCTTCTCCTCTTCATGCTGATTCTCTGGTGACTCAAATGGCAGTTGGTCATCTTGCATGATCCACAGAGCTCCTGGTCAGGATGTGAGGCCAGCCCTCCCTCAACTTTCTCTGTTTGTCCTCTGTGTTCCTAGAAAAAAATCTTCCTGCATTCACTCTTGCCAACCAGCTCAAGGTCTTCACGTTTGTCTGCTGCACCTGCCTCCCAGTCCCTAACTTGATGATCCATTGCCATCAATCCTCGGGTGCCCTTCGAAGTCCATTTGAGGCCTCAATAAATATTAAGTAAACAGAAGAACCCCAAACTGGCTTGGCACATCATGGTTCAACATAAGAATTTTCTGGCAACACTGTCAAAAGATGAAATTGGGTTCCTTTGCTGGTCGTGAGCTCCTTATTAATGAGGATGCTCAAGGAGAGGCTGGGTGACTTAGTAGCTGAGCTGTAGAGGAGATGGGCTGTCTCTCTGGCCTGCCCACCCAGTGCACTGACTCTTCTCACATCAGTGCTTTTCTGCTTTGCTTCTGAGTCTACACATTTCGTATGCTCCTATCAGCAACATGTAGCAGTCTGTGTAGTGGTGTGTAGGGAAGGTGTGGGAGTGGTGTACTTTGGTCTTGTTGAGAATTCACGGACTAGGTGTCCTTTTTAGTTTACCAGTTGTGCTTATTCCTGGCATTCTTTCTGATGCTATGATATGTCTCAACTAAGAGACCATTGGAGTTTGGAGGACCTGGGTTGCTCTGCACTGGAAGACCCAGAGTGCTTTGTTGATAGAAGTTTTGTTCTCTTCTAGCTTTGTCTCTCGTTTCCCATTCCTGCTGTCCTCCTTTAATGGCCCCCCCCCCTTTTTTTTTTTTTGCCTATTGGGTTTCTCCCGATTAGGACTTGGCTTTTAAAGTCAAAACTCTTAATAAACATTATCTTTCTGCCCAGATCTAATAGGCTTGTCTTAAAAAGCAATCTGAGTGGTAGATCCTAGGTATGATCAGAAGCAAGGTTTTAGTTTCCAGCTCTTATAGCAAAAGATGAGACTCTAGCTGATACCTGAAATATCTCTGTATTGTTTCCCAGATCTTAATGTATTTCATCAGATCTAAAACATATACCTTTTTGCATTTTAACATCTCTGAAATTGGGATGCTTTCTGTTGATGGCATTTAAAAATTGTAAGATGTTGAAATGTAGATTGGCCTGAATTTTAAAACGTAACTACACAGTATTTACTGTCTCTAAATAATAGTAAAGATTATGAAATATATTCCTGGATTATATAACTGAGAATGTCGAGTAACAGCTTCCTTCTTCTTCTCCTCTAAACCCGAAACATACCTTGCATTGTTATCTGTACATATCTTTGGCTACTTCTTCAGCCCCCTTAATTATAATTACTATAATAAGAGTCATAATAGTAGCTGTCATTTATCGAGCACTTACTTTGTTGGTCAGACACTGTCTTAAGTACTTGGTGCATAAACTCAGTCATTACAAGTAGAATCTGTAAAACCCACTGTACAAAAGGGAAATCAGAAGCCCAGGCAGATTAAATAATTTGTCGAAGTTCATATGCCAGGGGGGAGCCAGGACGTAAACCCATGCTCTTAACCCCTGGACTTTTCTATCTCCCATTAATTTCTTATTGCCAGTTTTTAACATTTCTGAACATAAAGATATTAATTGTTAATCTTGAGTAAAGAAGAGAACACTTTTCCCTGATATTTTTATCTACTTTATCCATAGTATTAAAAACAAAAGCAATGCTCTGGCCCACTGTAGCTATCAAGGAAGGAAAAAAAAAAAAGGCATTTTCAAAGAGAAAGAGAAACATATTCTTAGAAAAAATTCTGGAGATGCAAACAAGATGGAAACAAAAAGAGCTTCCTGGTCTTTGCTTGCACCCAGACCCAGGAATACTTACCTAATTCAAGTCCTCTACTGCTTTCTTTCTAGGAAATTTTGACTAGATTATTTCCTATCTTTAGTAGGGTGATAGTTACCTACTGAACTTTGAAGTTATATGAATGGTATTAATTTTCAAGAATCCTGTTATTTGTAGATGTTCTGCAAATAGGCAAAACTGCATTTCTCCTACCTAATTAAAAAATAGAACTATAGTATATGGTTATAATAGAATATATCTACTATACACGATATATGTTTATGTCTAATGTTAGTATATCAATATCATGATCCTGTTGGTATTTGCCAGCAAGCGACTTTAATTTTTCGAAGAGAATTATGCATAGCTCCTTCTCCCCCACTCTTAACATCTTAGTGTAATAAAAAACTGGGTGTGAGTAGTCACACTCAGATGCCCGCCACTGTGAAAGAACTAGGGAACTGACAAGGGTGCTAATTAGAGCCCCTCTGTAGTCCTTTTATAGAAAGTGGTAAACTCAGGCCACTGGTTATGAAAACAGTGAAAAGAAGGGAAGGGAAGGATTCAGGAGGAAGCAAGGAGGAAACTGCCAATGATGGCAATCATTGTTCGGAAGTCAATGTGGTGCCCAGTATAAGCGCCTTTTCAATGGAGAACTAATGCCTGTTTCCAAGGTTTGGAACTGAATGACCAACTTGCATGTTTTTGTTAACCTGGGAGATTTGCTTTAGCCACATGGTGGGCACTGGGCAGATAGAACACAGAATTCGAAAATTAAAAGATATTTATATAATCCCTACTTTCTTTGGGCAGCTGTCATCATATAATGCATGAAAGTTTCTCATAGTCGACAGGGCTGTGTTCTCTCCCCATGGTCTTGAAGGTAGCTCATTTCTGTAACTTGCAGAAAATTATATTGACAATTACATGTATCATTGCCCTAAACGCCCATTTCAGAATATTCATTCCTGCAGATCTTTTGTTAATTGTCCATTTCTGGCAGAGATTTCTGGGCCTCACTATTTATACTTCTCCATCTGGAAAAGGTCTCAAAGCCAGTTCCTTACAGTTAGTTCCTACAAATGTTATAGTGGTTCATTCAAAAAATAGGCTTTGTTGTGGACTTTTGGAAAAGCTTAATAGTTTATATCTTCTTATTTTTTTTTATCCAGAAATTCGCCCCGCAAGAATAGATGAAGAAATCATTTTCCTTTATTTTTTTCTTCTAATATTTTCTCTTTGCTCAGGTGTTAAGTGATACAACCTATTGTAGGCCTAAAAGTCTTGACTAATAGGAAATTTCAGTCACTTGAAACATTATTTTTAATGTTTAAAAAGTATTCATCGGTTTCACGTATTTACTTAAATTTGCCTTTTTTCTGAGGCCCCTCCCTGGCCACCTGATTTAATGTTGGAAACCCCACTCCCATACTCCTCTCCTTGCTTTTTTTGTTCTCTACGACACTTGCCACTCTCTCTGTTTTTTTAATCTTATTTTCTGTCCCTGCCTCCCCTGACACAGTGCATATACTGAACTCCAATGAGAGCAGGAGGTTTTTGTTTTTGTTTTAAGATTTTATTTATGAGAGAGAAAGAGAGAGAGAGGAAGAGCTCACACATGAGCAAGGGGGAGAGGGAGAAGCAGGGTCCCTGCTGCACTGGGAGTCCAACCTGGGGCTTGATCATGGGATCATGACCTGAGCGGAAGGCAGATGCTTAACTGACTGAGCCACCCAGGTGCCCCAGGAGCAGGAAGTTTTGTCTGTTGCATTCTTTTTCCCGAAGTCAGGGTACCATCAGGGTCCCCATTGTGGAGACTGCCTATCCTAAGCCTGAGGACTTATGAGACAGGGAGGTAGGTGGTGGTGTGTTTGGGGTGGGTGGTGGAAGTAATCATTGGACAGACCTGAACAGTAGGGTGTGAGACCTAGGCCCTTTGCACCAGAGCTCCAGTGATTGCAGCAACTGAGACACTGTTGGCCGAAGTCTTGACGGGAGCAGGTGGAGGTAGAGCATGGGGTCGAACTGATTTTAAGAATAAGGTAGAGACAGGATTGGTGTGAGGCCTTCAGTTCATCAAGTTGAGACTGTATATACAGAGAAGCTTTCTTCATCACCTCTTTTAGTAATTTGTTGAATCCCTTTAACGTGAAGACGAACCTTTATGTTAGTGTAATGAGAGCAGTGACTCTATTGGTCTTGGTCCCTCCCTATTTCTCTAGCACCTAGAAGAGTTCCTTGTTTACTGGGTTTTTGTGAAATTGAGAGGATAAATATGTAGCATTTCAACATAGGATTTCAAAGTGCATATTTTATGCCAGCCCGATATTTAGAAATCTAGTTAATACACAAGCTTTTTCACATCTTACTTTGTTTTCTTTACTCAGTTTCCTTATTTTTTCAAAATAGAGTTCTTTTAAGTAAGTAAGTTTTCTTGGTGCTGTTGAGAAGTGATTCAATTTAAAAGTGTATAACTATAACTTTTAAAAGTATATTTGTTTGATGTACAAAATATCCTTTAATTATAGCTACTGAAGTTATATCTCTGAATTGTTTCTTTGAGACAGAGTTATATCTTTGAAAATCTCCCATGGGTGGGGTGGGGTGAAACGGAAAGAATCCTTTGGCAAAGCTGGGGGATTAGCTATCTGATAATGTACATTTAACCTGAACTACATAACAAGCTGAGCCTTTTCCCTTGGTTTTCTGAGGTTTCTCACAGGACCTAGAAAGGTTTCTCCTTCAGCTTTTTCATTTAATAGTACATTCTAAAACTTTCCGTCTACATTTATATGATGGAGGAAGACCTTAAGCCACACTAATTTGTTCTGTGTTAGCTTGTAGTACATCTTCCTTCGCCACGGAAAAGTTGGTGATCCTTTAAAACTGGAGGTGCAGGTGAGGAGTTAGTAGTCTGAATACAAAACTCTCTATAGCTGGAATATTTTAAATAGTTTTGTTCTCCTCCCCACAAATTTCATGCACATGAAAATAGTTTTAAATTCATAGGCTAAATTCATTTCTTAGCTCCTTTATAATAGTCTGGCCTTTTCAAAGAAGAAAGCTTTAATTATACTGTCTATAGGAAGGTCACTTCCTTCATGTAAATTAGGATTTTTGTGTATCTGGGCCCACTCTGGTTTCTTTATAGGTATAATTAACTTAATTGCCTTCTCAGTGCTTTATGCTAGGGAAAGGGAACTGCTTTAAACTTCTGTAGATACTGACGTTTTGAAAATGATTAACTTATGAACAGGGTTCAGATTTATTTTAATACAAAAATCTGTACAATGTGATGAGGCATCATTTGGTGTTTTGATCAGATTTTGTCTCTGCACTGTATATAATTCATGGAGTTGTGGACAAGATTAAAAAAAATTCAATACAATGATGAATGATAGAAATTTCTGAGAGGAGTAGCTTCGTTTCTTGAAAGTGGGGTAAGACTGGTGAAGAGATCTGGCTCAAGGGCGCCTGGGTGGCCCAGCGGTTAAGCGTCTGCCTTCGGCTCAGGGCGTGATCCCGGCGATCTGGGATCGAGCCCCACATCAGGCTCTTCTGCTATGAGCCTGCTTCTTCCTCTCCCACTCCCCCTGCTTGTGTTCCCTCTCTCGTTGGCTGTCTCTATCTCTGTCAAATAAATAAAATCTTAAAAAAAAAAAAAAAAAGAGATCTGGCTCAGTAATCATACAGGTCTGGGTTCAAATCCTGACTTTAATGCTTTACTGTTTTGAGCAAGTCGTCTTACCTCCCTAAGGCTTTCATTGTAATCAGAATTGATTATAGTGAATAATGAAAGTATTCATAAGGTCGTAAAGGGTTAAATGAATTGGTACATTTACATATTCAGTGCTCAATAAATGGGAGCTACAAATTATATACAGACTGTGTGTGTGTATAGTATATGTAGTATATATATGGTTGTGTGTGCATTTTAATTGGTAATTAGAATTGGACTGGGCTCTTTGGAAGATGTCTGCTGAAACTAATGTAGCAAAACTTCTAGACAGATACCCACAGTATTTAAGTAGAACCAGCAGATTAGCAAATGTTTTTATTAGCTCCTAAAAATCTTACAAAGATTTTAATCGGTTTTTATGTTTACAAAGTTATGCTTACAAAGTTTTTTTTAAATATATATATTCTATTAATCCCTTGTTACCCTTTTGGATGTTTCACATTTGACCTGTGTCTTCATTTTCAGCACAAGTGAAATTTCTCTTGTAGACCCACAATCTTACTATTGCACATAATTTCACTCATTTTACTCTGTCGTTCTCTCCACATGTTATATAATACCGATGTATTGTCACCATGAAAATTATTTTTCATAATGTTGCTCTCCAATGTTGGGGGTAGGAGTATGCAGAAAAGATGTTTTCATCTTAGAAAACAGTACATTCCCATTTGCATTATAAGAATTGTTTGGAAATACGCAACACCTACCAACATTGTACCTCTTATATGTCAGTGTTGAAATAACAGTAGTAACTATTAGGACATCACCCCAAGTTGGAAAAGGAAAAAGTATCTGCTCTTAAAATAATGTTGAAAGCTCTGAACTTTATTCATGTTAGCCTTCATCAGCAAATTCTTTAAGCTTGGTTTTCCTTTTTCCACTGCTCATGGCAGATGAAAACCCACAAATTTGGAGAGGCAAGAGAGTAGGTCTGCAGGGGAGTGACTACAGGAGTGTGCTTTTGACAATACAGCAGAAATTATCTGACAATCTGACATAAAGAATAGAAAAAATTTAGATACTATCCAGTGTTTCACCAATGGATATTCACAAATGTACCTTTTCATCAAAAATGTTAAATAATGTTCAACATAGTAGAAAACAGTGGTATATAATTTCCTTAAAATTTCAACCATAGTAGTTTTCAATTATACCTTCATATACCAGACTAGGATTATAGTGTAACGTAATAGAAATAGCATTCTGGCTGTTAAATCATGACCAGCCCCCAGCCCCTCCCGCCTTTCCATTGGCCTATGTCTTGGGTCTTTGTGAGATCAAAGCAAACAGTGTAGATAATGGGTTTTAAAATTCTCTTCAAATGCTAATGGTTGGTAAACAGGATTTTCTTTATCAGGCCCAACTATGGTGTTCAAGAGTACCGCCAGTAAGGAATTTAGTTGGTGCAGAATTTCTCGTCTGCACTATTGACACGTTGGCTGGATAGTTCTTTGCTGTGGAGGCCATCCTGTGCATTGTAGGATGCTTGGTAGCACCCTAGTCTCTACTCACTAGATGCAGGTGGCTCCAGACATTGCCAAATTTTCCATCAAGAGCCAGAATTGCCCCAGCTTGAGAATCACTGGTTTAATGTAAGTGTACTTATATTAGGGATAAACTTAAAACCAAAATCATTGCTGATGTTGTTTTAGTTGTGCAAAATGTCCAGTCACCATCATCTTTTTGGTGGTTTTGGGTACCTTCTATTTTCACTTTTTTTGTTGTTGAACGAGGAAAGAACTGCCTATGTTGGATATTTGTTTCTTACTTGTTTTATGTTGTCCCTATTGTGACTTTAAAGTACTGAAAAAGATGTCTCTGACTCATACAGGGAAGTATACATCATTGTTTTAGCTTCTCATTATTGAAGCTTCTAGACTTTTTGGTGGGGCATGTCATTCTTAGTAGAATGCCAAGTTCCGGTTGAAGAGTATTTGGAACTTGCCTGATTTGTAGCTGGTGCCCTAGAACAGCTGGCACCCTTAAAACCAGTCTCTGTAGATATGCTGATCTGTGCAGACAAAGTGGGGCAAAGTGCCAGAGAATCTACCAGGGAGATGAATGTTGCCAGCCTTTGCTTCCTGCCAGCCACAGAGGGTGCTGAAGGCCTGGCTTTCTCATTTTTTTCTTCTTCCTCCTAATTCCATCAAGAGTTCTATCATTTTTGTTCTGGTTTTACAGAGGCATGAATTGGACAAGGGAATGGGCAGGAGAACCAGAGAAGGCTGGGGCTGCAGGGAATGCTTTGAGGGAGAGTTCTGAATAGGCCCAGGAACAAGTGCCAAGTGTAAGAAGCACATGGGAGATCAGAGAGGGCTTTAAGCGCTGGTGCTGTGGAGTGGACATTGTATACATAGTGCTGGAATGTCTTCCATATGCCAGGCGTAGAGCAGAGAGCTTTATATATGCAACTTCACGGAATCCTCCTTCCAAATTGCTTAGGCATGCACCATTTATAGATCAGGAAACCAGGGTCTTGGAAAGGTGACTGACTTCCTCAGAGTCTCACTGCTAGTGAATGGTAGAACCAGGACACACATCTAGGTAGGTATTTGTAAGGAGGAGATTACATACATGGTTTAACTGTTGCTTTTTGGTAAGATAAATGTATAAATCACCCAGACATGTCTCAAACCATTGTTTCTGCCCACTGCCATCTTCATAAATCTCTGGACCAGTACTTAGAGAATTACTTCTGGTGATATCAATTCATGAGCTAGTAGCCCTCTGGTTTTATGGAATGTTTTATGATAAATTCCTCTGTCCCTCCTACTTAAAGTTCACTGAACCATTAGCCCTAGGATCTGGCCACAGTGGCTCAGCTCATTTCTGTCCCCAGCTATTCCTTAGCCAAAAGTTTTATCTTCAGAGCGTCATCCTTGTTTGTAAACTGTTACATTCCTCAGTGTTCTTGCCTTATGACTATGAAAAGGGTTTGTGAGAAATAGAACGTCCAGTCAAAAAACCTGTTTTAGGAGAGCTGTAGTACTTGATGTAGGAAAGATGTTAGGGTTCCGAGCCGATGGCCAAGAAGAAGTCTTGAGACTCTTTGGTGCAAAAAGGTGGTTTTATTAAAGCACGGGAACAGGGCGCCTGGGTGGCTCAGTAGGATGTGTCTGCGTTCAGCTCAGGTAATGATCCCAAGCTCCTGGGATTGAGTCCCACATCACTGGGCTTCTTGCTCAGCAGGGAGTCTGCTTCTCCCTCTGCCCCTTGCCCCTGCTCATGCTCTCTTGCGTGCACACTCTTTCACTCTCTCTCAAATAAATAAAATCTTAAAAAAAAAAAAAAAAGCATGGGGACAGGACCTGTGGGCAGAAAGAGATGCACTGGGGTTGGGACAAGTGACTGATAAATACTTTCAAGTTGGGAGGGGGTTAAGGATAGCGTAAGTCTCCAAGGAATTTTGGAAGCAAGGTTTCCAGGACCTCGAGGGGGCTAGCCATTGTTAGGAAAAGGTCATTTATTACTGTCTAACAAAACCTTAGTCATGAGACCCTTCTGATATATATCAGTGGGTCATATGCTTTGGGGATGACTGCCAACATATATTTTGGAGAATAGAGATAAAGGAAGTTTCCAAAGCAATTTTTATATGTTAAAGTAGACTTACGGGATCCTGCAAAAGATTGCATTTTGCTCTTAACAAAGTATTAACATTGAGGCAGCTGAGTTCCTAGAGGAATGTTACTCTGCCTGTTTCAAGGACTTGCCAGGGGGCTATAGGTAGTAAGGAAATTTAAATTTGCTTTTGCCTTTGTTTCCCACATCAGTACTGGTCGTCATCAAAAATAATGAAAATGAACCACAGTCTTGAAGTTTAGTCTTTCTCATTTGATGGTGATGACAGTTTTGAAGAAGGAACAGTATTTGAAAGGGCCTGAAACCAAACCAGAGTAATATATTGTGAGGTTGTGCTTTTTGTTTTTTGTTGTTTTTAGAAAATTGACAGGCTCTCTTTTTAAAAACCAGCTTTACTGAGATATAGTTGAAATACTATACACTTTACCCATTTAAAGTGGATAGGCTGACTTCTGAGGTGGAAAAACTTTCGATTATTTCAGTATAGTTCCATAGAGCTCTGAATTAGGCAGTGATTTCTGACAGGAGTTTTCTCTGTTCAGAAGTGCTTAATTATGTCAAAGTAAGAATGAAGGCAAAGATCAAACAAAAATCTGTGGCATTTCTTCAGAGTTCAGTGGAAAGTTTTGGCAACCTTTAAGAAGACACTCTGTCCCAAATTTGTAATGATTTAAGTGCTTTCTTCCAAATTGCATAACATCTGAAATGGTGATCGATAATGTATATAGGCATGGTTGGCTTATTAGAATATCTTTCACAGAAGCTTAGCAAATTGAGATAGAAAAGCAAGGGTCATTGATTAGTAAGTTCCTATGCAAATATTTGCTTTCTTTAACACTTCCCAGTTGAAGACTTTGGGGTGTGTGCATGAATTGGCCATGAAAGCATGTGAGACAAATGAAGTATGAAAGTGGTTCAAAGGTTCTTAAAGAGATAGGAGAACCTGCACTTGGCATAATGAGATTTATTAGAAAAAGTTGATGTCCAGTGATTAGTGAAATCTGTCTAGTCCTTACAAGAAGCAAATCCTTTAAAAGAATATACAGTCTTCATAATATAGCTCTTTAAAAGTGAGTTTTTACATGCTTAATATTTGTAAAAGCCTGTATTGAGGTTTTCTTTTCAATTTATTTTGCTATTTCTGTGGTATAAAATAGGTATTTAGGATATTGAACTTTGACTTACAGAATTCTTACCCTTTGACCATTGCTTAGAAATGATTAGGTTGCAAATTGGGGGTTGCCTGTAGTACAATGGCTTTTTATATGGGTAAGGACTGAAGGAAACAGCTAGCTCATGATAGGATTATTGAATAAAATCTTTTGTTTCTGTGGGTGCTGAAAATGGCAGAAAACCTATTTATTGCATTTCATCAGTAGGTCTTTAAGCATTAGTTATTTTGGGACTGAACTTACACATTTCATGTAAGCAATCACTGAAAATAAGGCATAATTTGAGACTGGGAGTCGGGCTAAACTGTGAATTGTGAATAAGATACATATTCTTTACAAGAGTTTAAAATTTCTTTGCTAAATATGGATTAAAAAAAAAAAAAAACTTCCGTAAGGACCTCCTGCCTGTGGAACTTCCAATTTTTCTACAGAAGACTAGGGGCTGGAATTGTATATAAAAATTTCTCAGGGTTGCAAGTAATGAAAAAAATGTTACTGTGTCTTGTGGGCCAGACTAACCTGCTATTTTTAGCCGTGTGCGCTCTCGGGCCTAGGAGGTGCGGGCATGATTGTGTCCTCCGTGGAGAGAGAACAGCAACACCTGCTCTACAGACTGGAAAGTGACGAGCCTGGAGCGCAGGGCCGTGCGGAGTCCTGCGGCGGGACGCGGAGGAATAGCGCAGAGAGGGGGCGGCGTTGATCTGGGGCCTGAAGCGGGTCGGGTTTAGAAGGGGGTCAGTGAGGGGCGCGCGTCCTGCTGGGGTGGGGGGGAAGCACAGGCCTGTCACTGGCAGTGGTGGTTGGTTCAGTGTGCCGCCAGCCTTCTGCTGTGGAGATGACGATAAAGCCAAGCCCTTCCCGTAATCCGTGTGAGCCCCCTTACCCCCAGCCTTTCAAAAATGAGTCATGCAGTGTAGGTTAAAAGAGAATATGAAAATTCAAAAATAAGAAAAATCAGCTTTAAGACAGGTCCCCTCGCCTGACCAGGTAGTTGATCCTTAAAAACTCTCCTGTGTGGTGGGGCTGCTGTCCTATGAGTAGGTACCCATTTCTCATCTGGGGAATCACTGGCTGAAATTAAAACATCACATATTTTACTTTTAAGTAAAGAGGACGTTGGCTCAGTACTAGAAGAACTGAAGGCTTCGGTCCCTTAAATTTTGTTTTTCACTGGAAAGTCACTGGACTTTCATATTTTCGAATCACCTTTATGTTTCTCAGGAGTCTCCTGAGGTGTGGTTGGATGACTCAGGGTTATTGAAGTCACTCTTTGACTTTCCTGGAATTCATGTTCATTGTCTTTACTGTTAAGCATTAGATTTCTGATTTAAGGTGACTCCAGTATGCTGTATGAATTATTGGATTGTATTAAGTGAGACTATCTGTTCCATTTGCAACATGGGAAATAATCTAACACAACTAGAATTAAATTTACAACTGAAGGGCTTAACCTTTCCAGTCCTGGGTCATCTATTAACTTGCTCAGTGACATAGGGCTAGTCACTTACCTTGAATGACGTGTGATGTTTTTCATCTGTTAAATAGAGACGTGTAGCCAGGTTAAATACCTGATACGGCAAGATTTGGAACACACACACACACACACACACACACACACAAATGCTGTCTCCCTGCCCCCCAAGTATACCGTCTGATTTGTTCACTTTGGAATCCTAGTATGATGCCTCACACATAGCAGGTTCTCAAATATTTGTTGGATGAAATCAATGTAGAAATCTCCCCTCACCCCCACCCCCGTACTAGAAGAGACAGAGATATGTATTTTCAGTGTTTGTTTTGATAAGTGTGTGGGGGGGGGACTCAAAGCCAAACACTTGTTAAGAGGAGAAGGACACAGGTACAAGACAGAACTGTGGCAAAAATTAAAAGTGGATACCTGCCTGATCTGTTCCCAAATCTTTAGGTGCTGCAAATTGTAATCTTGGCCCCTTTTTTGCCTTCACTTGCTCACTCACTTTGGTTAATTCATTTATTCAGAACTCATTTAATTGAGCACCTGCTAGGTATCAAGTCCTGGCTTAAGCATGATGGTGGCAAAGATGGATTCAGGTTCATACCATCAAGCAGACCATCATCTAAGTAGAGAAATGAGCAGAAGCAGATCACAGTGCTGTATGATGTTAGAGGCATTATGGTAAATATATATATATAGAAGGAATAGTGGAAATGCAAGTAAGAGAGTCATCGTCTCTTGGGCAGATAGAGCAGAGTCATTTGGGCTCATAGAGAAAGAGGTACCTGAGCTTGGTCTTGACATGGGAATGTCTGTTGGGGTACCTGGGTGGCTCAGTCTGTCAAGCATTTGCCTTCCACTCAGGTCATGATCCCAGGGTCCTGGGATCGAGCCCCACGTCAGGCTCCTCGCTCCTTGGGGAGCCTGCTTCACCCTCTCCCTGCCGCTCGCTCATCCTGCTTGTGCTATCTCTCTCTTTGTCAAATAAATAAATAAAATCTTTTAAAAAACCGTGAATGTGTGTTGAGTAAGGGGAAGGAAGAGTTAGGGCACTGGGGATCACTTCCTGTAGGCTGAATTTTGGGAAGAAATCTATGGGAGGGATGCAAAGAAAAACTGGGGAAAACCTGACACCATAAGATGTCTCCAGACAGAGATTTTCTAAAGTAGGGTTATAAATTAATGTAGTTTTATGTTATAACCTTTCTTCCAGTAAACTAAATTTTGTATTTTTATGGAATTTAATTTTCATAACACTCTTGAAAGAATAGGCAGTATTGTTTCCATTTGTAGACTGAGAAGCTGAGGTAATCAAAGTCAGATGATGTGTTTAGGGTAATTACTAAGTATGAATTCTGTGTCTTTTTTAAAATTTAAAATTTAAAACAATATCACATGTGCAAAAAAACTGAAAATATAGTACATAGAACTTTTTTTCCTGATTGATAGTAAGTTGTCTACCTGATACCCCATCATCCCTGAATATTTAGTGCATACGTCTATTGTAAACTAAGGACATTCACTCACATATTCATAATACAGCCATCAAAATCAGGATGTTAAATTGCTTACAGCATCTAATCCTCAGGCCCCATTCACGTTTCACCAGTTGCCCCAGTAATGTCCGTTATGGCAGGGGATCCAGTTCAGAATTGCCCCTTGCATTTAGCTGCCCTGTTTCATCTCCTACAATCTGGAGCAGAATCTTAGTCTTTCCTTGACTTTCATGACCTTGACGCTTCCCAAGATTGAAGGCCAGCTGTTGTGTGGAATGACCTTCAATTTGGGTTTGTCTGCAGTGTCCTCATGGTGGGATTGAGTTTAGTTGTCTTTGACAGGCATGTCACAAGACTTACACTGCTTTTCTTCTAATTGAATCTTAGCAATCCTAAGAGGACTGATTTCTCTGTCTCATTACTAATGCTGTTCACTTTGATCCCTTGGCTAAGGTGGTTCCTGCCAGGCTTCTCTACTGCAAATGTCTTTCTTTGTAATTAATTACAAAGTATTTTTGTGGTCGAGTACTTTGAGACTGTAAATATCTCCTTTCTCATCAAACTTTAAATTTATTTGATTGCAGTAGTGTGTATGCATCATTTCCTGGTAAGTTTTTATCTGTTACACTCCTTTCAAGTTGGCTTTTGTTCCTTTTTGACAAGGTCCCATAGTTCTTTAAGTCCTTCGGGTGGGCACAAGATGTTCCAAGGTCATCTTGTTCTTCCCTTTCCCCTCAGTACTGGAATCGGCACTGGAATCAGTGATTCTCCAGGGAGTCCTGGTTCTTCTTAGTGGAGAACAGTATATGGAAACCAAGATCATGACTATTGGGATGACTATTGGAAGCCCCCAGGGCTTCTCAGCTAGGGGAGTCTATGCACTTACATGTATACATACATTCTTGATCTAACAATTGTGAGCCGTTCATACAGATATAGCTAGTTCTAATCTGACACCACAGGATTCATTCCAGTTTTGTCCCTTGCCGTATTTGCAACTTCTTTTCAGAAAGTGGGTATTCTGGCTCCTGTTATCCTTAATGTATTTACTTATTTGATCAGTTCTGCTGTACATACCCAGGCTCTCATTGCTGCTGCCCCCTCTCCCTCTGTGCTGTTGTCCTCGTACCACTTGGGCTCTAATATACTGTGCCATGTTGACCCCGACATTTGGATACCCTCTTGACTGAACTTGGGCTTGACTCTGATTTTAAGTGTGGGAAGTCTGGAGGCACTAGGTTTACCTTTCTTGCACTTTAGATAAAGCTTTGCCTGTACTGTCCTAATCTTAAATTGTATATTTTTTGCTCAGTTTTTGCATGTAGGTACGTTTCTTTTTGTTTTGTACTTTGTACAAAAGCAGTGAATGTACTAACGTGTGGATGTTGCGATTCTTGTATAATGCTTATATACATCATTATTGTTCAGCTTGTGGTAGAAGTAGTGAAGCCATATGGTTGTATAGCAATATAAAAGGCAAAGATGTAAGAACCAGTTTCTTCTGTAATCCTCATTATCATGGATTGCAATATAAATTAGAATATTTGTGATCCTCTAATTTTTTAAATTTATTTAAAGATTTATTTATTTTAGAGAGAGAGTGCACACTTGTGCACACACATGCAAGTGGGGGGAGGGGCAGAGAGCGGGAGAAGAGGAGACTCTCAAGGAGACTCCCTGCTGAGCGCAGAGCCCTGACTTGAGGCTTGATCATGACTTGGGCCAAAATCAAGAGTCGGTCACTTAAACAACTGAGCCACCCAGGCACCCTGTGATCCTCTAATTTAAAAATTATACAAAGACATTACCCTTGGTGTATTACCAAGTATTTCTTTTGATTTATATTTGTGTCATTCCTTAGACTTGTTTTTCTTTTAAGCACGTATGAGGAGGAAATTACTAATTAAGGTCATGCCTGTCTTTTAAAGATAACAATAATAGGGTTTCTTACTTTCCTGAACTGCATACCTTTGGAAGTCCTTCACAAATAAGTCAATTTGTTGTGAAACAGAGCTTCCTGGACGTTCTTTTCTTGTGTGGACTTACGCGTTTTGTAGGAAGCTTATGTAAATGTGGGTACTTTGAACAGTGTTGACTGATTGCCAATCTGATTGATTAAAAAGCATGCTGACATTGAGGTTCTTTTAAATTTTGCACCTTAACATTTTCCATTCTTAAGTTTGTCCTGAAAAAGCACTTCTGAGAAGCCATCCTTTTTCATTATTCAGTGATTTGGGGAACAATTTTATAGGAAAAGGTTTTGTATATATGTCCATGGTACATGGTAATTCTAGAGGAGTTTAGTGTCAGTATGTACCAGACACTGCTCAGATCTCATCTTTCTTTCTTAGTGAATCTAGAAATCAGTGTGCACCCATGAGTGGACAGATCACTGTTCATCCAAAAACAAGTTAACAAATTCATTTGTCTAAGAATGGCATGTTGGTAAAAAAAAAAAGGGGGGGGTGTGGGGAGCTGCAGAAGAAGTTATCAATATACATGTAGATATATCACGTGAGGTACAGTTATACTGCAAAGTAATATAATTGGCTGGATTGGTTGTATTTGCTGCTCTTTGGAAGTTGGGACCCTGAAGCAAAAGGTAGAGAACTCAAAGCATCGTATGGTGAGTGAATTATTTGAGCATTCTCCCTGCTCTGAATTCTAGCCCATCATTGCCCTGTGGAACTATGTGATCCTTAATAGCTGAAAGTGTATTAACACCTTGTGCACTAAATGAACAATTTAACTTTTTGTTATGGAAAATCTCTACTTCGCCTAAGTTTGAAGAGAGTATGACCTCTATCACCCAGCTTTGCCGTTTAACATATGGCCAACTGATTTTAAGTTACAAAGTCTTTTTTTTAAGACCCTTTGAATTTTAATGAAATGGGACTTAAAACTTTTAGCCTGCCAGGTTCTCAGAATAATTTATTAAAGCAATCGTGCGTATGTAAACTTTGTCTGTGATGTGGCAGATGAGAAATTTCCCATGGATTCCCGTTTATCATTGCCTACGTACAATTTATTCCATTTCTCGCTTTGCTTTGTAAAATTATTAAGATTTCTTTTCAGAAAAAAAAAACTTTCCCCTAGGCCTAACCAAATGTAAGTAAAACAAAAAAAACCTTATTGCACTGATGATTGTTAACCTGAATTAGTCAAAGGAGTTCAAGAAGATACTTTATGTAGCAAGATTTCTTCCCCTCCTGATTTTGTAGTATTCTTCTTTACTTCCCTGTCTGCTCAGGACATCTATGGAACTTTTTTTCCATTTTCAAAAATGGCGGTAAAATACACATAACATAAATTTTGTTGTCTTCACCATTTTTAAGTGTACAATTCAGTGGTATTAAATACAATCACATGCAGCCATCACCACCATCCATCCCCATAACCCTTCATCTTTTATAGAACTGAAACACTATACCCATTAAACACCAACTTTCCATTCTCTGTACCCCTCTCTCCAACACCATAGTTTGTCTCTATGGTTTTGACTACTGTAAGTACTTCATATAAATAGAATCATGTGGCTTATTTCACTTAGCGTAATGTTCTCGTTTCATCCATGTTGTATCATATGGTAGAATTTCTTAATGTTGAATAATATTCCATTGTGTGTGTGTATTATATATATATAATACACCACATTTTGCTTATTGATTCATCTTTCAGTGGATCCTTGGTTTGCTTCCATGTTAAAGATACTGGGAATAATGCTGCTATGAACATCAGTATTTCTTCAAGTATTTCTTCAAGACCCTGCTTTAAATTCTTCTGGGTACATACCCAGAAGTGGAATTGTTGGATAATATGGTAGTTCTATTTTTAACTTTTTTTTTTTAAGGAACTGCCGTACTATTTTCTACATTGCACACTTGCACTAAAAGTACACATGGTTTCCAATTTCTTCAGACCCTCACTAACACTTGTTTTCTGGTTTTTTGTTTTGTTTTGTTTTTCTTTGTTAGTAGCAATCCAATTGGGTGTGAGATGGTATCTCCTTGTAGTTTTGATTTGCATTTCCTTAAGGATTAGTGATGTTGAGCATCTTTTCATGTGCTTATTGGCCATTTGTATATCTTTTTTGGAGAAATGTCTATTCAAGTACTTTGTTATTGAATTAGGTTTTTGTTGTTGAGTTTTGGGAATTCTATATATATAGTCTAGATATTAATTCCTTGTCAGATTTGTGAATATTTTCTCCATTATGTGGGTTGCCTTTTTACATTCTTTTGATAGTGTCTTTTATGCACAAAAATAGATTTTTATGAAGTCAAATTTGTTCATTTTATTGTTGTTACTTGTGCCTTTGCTTTGCTGTCAAGAAATCATTGTCAAACTCAATGTTGTGAATCTTTTGTCCTGTGTTTTCTTCTAAGACTTTTATTGTTTTAGGTGTTGAATTTAGGTTCTTGACCCATTTGAATTTTTGCATGTGGTGTTAGGTAAAGGTCCAACTTAATTCTTTTGCATGTGGATACCTAGTTTTCCTAGCACGTTTTGTTGGAAAGACCATCCTTTCCCCATTAAATGGTCTTGGCATCCTTGTCAAATATCATTTTTTTTTTGAAGATTTTATTTATTTATTTGACAGAGAGAGACACAGCCAGCGAGAGAGGGAACACAAGCAGGGGGAGTGGGAGAGGAAGAAGCAGGCTCCCAGCGGAGGAGCCTGATGTGGGACTCGATCCCAGAACACTGGGATCACGCCCTGAGCCGAAGGCAGATGCTTAACGACTGAGCCACCCAGGCGCCCCTCAAATATCATTTAACCATATATGTGAGGGTTTATTTTTTAGTTCTCTGCTCTAGTCCATTGGTCTAAATAGCTTTATGACAGCGCTACACTGTTTTGATTATTGTAGCTTTGTAGTAAGTTTCAAAATCAGGAAGTGTGAGTTATCCAGTTATTATTCTTCAAAATTATAGCAGCTATATTCAGAATCCTTTGAGATTCCATATGACTTTTAAGATGGGTTTTTCTAATATGGAAAACCCAAAAGAATCCACTCTCAAACTATTAGAAGTTATAGAGCAATTCAGTAATGTGGCAGGATACAAAATCAATGCTCAGAAATCAGTTGCATTTCTATACACGAATAATGAGACTGAAGAAAGAGAAATTAGGGAATCCATCCCATTTACAATAGCACCAAAACCATACGTTACCTTGGAACTAACTTAACCAGAGACGTAAAGGACCTATATTCTAGAAACTATAAATCACTCTTGAAAGACATTGAGGAAGACATAAAAAGATGGAAAAATATTCCATGCTCGCTCATCGGAACAACTAACATAGTTAAAATGTCCATGCTACCCAGAGCAATCTACACTTTCAATGCTATCCCAATCAAAATACCAAGGACATTTTTCAAAGAACTGGAACAAATAGTCCTTAAATTTGTATGGAACCAGAAAAGGCCCCGAATCGCCAAGGAACTGTTGAAAAGGAAAAACAAAGCTGGGGGCATCACAATGCCAGATTTCGAGCTGTACTACAAAGCTGTGATCACAAAGACAGCATGGTACTGGCACAAAAACAGACACATAGACCAATGGAACAGAATAGAGAACCCAGAAATGGACCTTCGGCTCTTTGGGCAACTAATCTTTGATAAAGCAGGAAAAAACATCCGGTAGAGAAAAGACAGTCTCTTCAATAAATGGTGCTGGGAAAATTGGACAGCTACATGCAAAAGAATGAAACTTGACCACTCTCTCACACCATACACAAAAATAAACTCCAAATGGATGAAAGACCTCGATGTGAGACAGGAATCCATCAAAATTCTAGAGGAGAACATAGGCAGCAACCTCTACGACATCGGCCAAAGCAACCTTTTTCATGACACATCCCCAAAGGCAAGAGAAACAAAAGATAAAATGAATTTATGGGACTTCATCAAGATTAAAAGTTTCTGCACATCCAAGGAAACAGTCAGAAAAACTAAGAGGCAGCCCACGGAATGGGAGAAGATATTTGCAAATGACACTACAGATAAAGGACTGGTATCCAAGATCTACAAAGAACTTCTCAAACTCAATACACGAGAAACAAATAAATCAAAAAATGGGCAGAAGATATGAACAGACACTTTTCCAATGAAGACATGCAAATGGCTAACAGACACATGAAAAAATGTTCAAAATCATTAGCCATCAGGGAAATTCAAATCAAAACCACACTGAGATACCACCTTACGCCAGTTAGAATGGCAAAAATAGACAAGGCAAGAAACAACAATTGCTGGAGAGGATGTGGAGAAAGGGGATCCCTCCTACATTGTTGGTGGGAATGCAAGTTGGTACAGCCACTCTGGAAAACAGTGTGGAGGTCCCTTAAAAAGTTAAAAATTGAGCTACCCTATGACCCAGCCATGGCACTACTGGGTGTTTACCCCAAAGATACAGACGTAGTAAAGAGAAGGGCCATATGCACCCAATGTTCATAACAGCATTGTCCACAATAGCTAAATCGTGGAAGGAGCTGAGATGCCCTTCAACGGATGACTGGATTAAGAAGTTGTGGTCCATATATACAATGGAATATTACTCAGCTATCAGAAAGAACAATTTCTCAACATTTGCTGCAACATGGACGGCACTGGAGGAGATAATGCTAAGTGAAATAAGTCAAGCAGAGAAAGACAATTATCATATGATTTCTCTCATCTATGGAACATAAGAACCAGGATGATCGGTAGGGGAAGAAAGGGATAAAGAAAGGAGGGGTAATCAGAAGGGGGAATGAAACATGAGAGACTATGGACTATGAGAAACAAACTGAGGGCCTCAGAGGGGAGGGGGTGGGGGAATGGGATAGACCAGTGATAGGTAGTAAGGGGGACACGTATTGCATGGTGCACTGGGTGTTATACATAACTAATGAATCATCGAACTTTACATCGGAAACCGGGGATGTACTGTATGGTGACTAACATAATATAATAAAAAATCATTTAAAAAAAAAAAAGACGGGGTTTTCTATTCCTGCAAAAAATGTCATTGGGATTTTGATAGGGATTGAATCTGTAGATTGATTTGGGTAGTAGTGACATTTTACCAATATACTTTTTAAAGATTTTATTTGAGAGAGAGAGGGAGAGAACAAGCAGGGGGAGGGCAGAAGGAGAGGGAGAGAAGCAGGCTGAGCACAGAGCCAGATGTGGGGCTTGATCCCACAACCCCAGGATCATGATCTGAGCCTAAACCAAGGGTCAGATGCTCAACTGACTGAGCAACCGAGGTGCTCTTCCATTTGTCTTTTAAAATCTCTTTCAGCAATGTTTTATAGTTTTCATTGTACAAATATTCCTAAGTAGTCTACTTGATGCTATTGCAAATGTATTTCCATAATTTTCTTTTCAGTTCATTGTTTACAGAAATGGAACTGAGTTTTGTGTGTTGACTTTGCTGAATTTATTTTTCAGTTATAACAGGTGTGTGTGTGTGTGTGTGTGTGTGTGTGTAATCTTTAGGGTTTTAGGGTTTCTTAAATGGCCAATAGGATCATCATCTGCAAACACATGATTTTACCTCTTCCCTCAGTTTAGATGTCTTTTATTTCTTTTTCATGCCAAATTCCTCTGGCTAGAATTTCCAGTACTATGTTGAATAGAAGTGGTGAAAGCAGGCATCCTTGCCTTGTTCCTGATCATAGAGGAAAAGCTTTGTCTTTCTCAAATGAGTCTGATGTTCACTATTGGTTTTTTATATATGACTTTTATTATGTTGAGGTTGTTTCTTTCTATGCTTAGTTTGTTAAGTATCATCATGAAAGTGTATTGAATTTTGTCAAATGCTTTTTCTGCATCAGTTGAGATGATCATGTGCTTTTCCCCCTTCATTTTATTGATGTGATTTTTTCATATTTTGGACCATCCTTGATTCTAGGAATAAATTTAGCATGGTCATGATATAATTATTTTATTATGTTGCTGAATTGTTTGCAAGTATTTTGTTGAGAATTTTGTATCAGTGTTCGTTCATAAGGGTATTGGCCTGTAGTTTTCTTTTCTTGTAATATCTTTTTGGTTTTGGTATCAGAGTAATGCTGACCTCCTCGAATGAATTAGGTATTATTCCATCTTTGATTTTCTTTCTTTCTTTCTTTCTTTCTTTCTTTCTTTCTTTCTTTTTTTTTTTTTTTTTTTTAAGTTTGAGAAGGATTGGTATTGGTTCTTCTTTAAATGTTTGGTAGAATTCTCCAGTGAACCTATCTTTTCTTTGTTGGGAGATTTTTGATTAGGGATTCAATCTCCTTAGTAGTTATAGGCTTAGCCAGATTTTGTTTCTTTGTGCTTTAGTTTTGATAGGTTTTGTGTTTCTAGGCATTGTGCATTTCCTCTAGATTATCCAGTTTGTTGGTGTGGAACTGTTCATAGTACTGTCATTCTTATTTTTGTAGTATTGGTAGTAATATCCCTACTTTAATGTCTGGTTTTAGTACTTTGAGTGTTCTCTTTTCTTCTTGGTTCATCTAGCTAAAGGTTTATCACTTTAATCCATCTTTTTGAAGAACCAGCTTTTCGTTTCACTGATTGTTACTTTTCTAATCTCTTTAATAAGCTCTGCTGTATATAATGTTTTCTGCTTTCAGTTCATTTTTTTCTTCTAGCTCATTATGTTGTAAAATTAGGTTGTTGATTTGAAATCATTCATGTTTTTTAACATAAGCAGTTACAGCTATATATTTCTACCTTAATATTGCTTTTACTGCTTTCCCATAAGTTTTTGTATTTTGCCTTTATTTTCATTCTTTAAGTATTCTGATTTCTTTTGTGATTTCTTCTTTGATCCTTTGGTTCTCTAAAAGTGTGTTTAATTTCCACGGTATCATGAATTTTCTGATTTTTCCTTTTTTTTTTTGGAAGATTTTATTTATTTATTTGAGAGAGAGCAAGAAAGAGGGGAAGAGTACAGAAGGAGGGTGAGAGGGAGAAGCAGACTGCCCGCTGAGCAGAGAGCTCGATGTGGGGCTCCATCCTAGGACCCTGAGATCATGACCCAGCTGAAGGCAGACACTTAACTGACTGAGTCACCCAGGTGCCCCCTAGTGTTATTTCTAACTTCATCCCATTGTAGTCAGAAAATATACTTTGATATTTAAAAAAATCTTTGAGATTGTCCTAATATATGGTCTGTCCTAGAAAATGTCCCTGTGCAGTTGAAGAATGTGTATTCTGTTGTTGGGAGAGTGTTCTATATATGTCTATTGTATATGTCTAGTTGGTTTATTGTGTTAAGACCTTGATGGCCTTACATCTGACTGGTGGTTCCAACTTCTATTGTAGAACATTTTATTTCTCCCTTCAAGTCTATCAGTAGTTGTTTCATATATTTTGATGGTCTGTCTGTAGGTAAATAAATGTTTATAATTCTTATCTTCTTGCTCTATTGAACCTCTTAATATATAATGTCCTTTTTGTCTCTTGTAATTTTTTTTATTTAAAGTCCATGTTTTTTGATATTAGTGTAGTCATTCCTGCATACTTTTGGTTAGTATTTGCATAGAATATCTTTTTCCCATCTTTTCACTTCCAGTCTTTTTGTGTCTTTGGATAAAAACACAATCCAATTATATGCCATCTGTGAGAGACTTACTTGAGATCCACTCTGCCAATCTGTCTTTTGATTGGAGAGGTTAATCCATTTACTTTTAAAGTAATTATCGATAAGGAGAAACTCCTGTCATTGTGCTATTTCTATATGCCTGTATGCCTTGTAGCTTTTATATTCCCTTGTTTCCTGCATACTGTCTTCCTTGGTTGACCTATTTTTTCTTTGTAGTGAAATGTTTACATGCCTTTTCATTTCCGTTTATGTATATCCTATAGCTATTTTCTCTGTGGTTACCATGGGGATTACATTTAACCCTAAAGTTTTAACACAAATTTGAATATACCAGCTTAACATCAATGACATACAAAAAAAATCTGCTCTTTTACAGCTCCGTTTTCACTACCTTGGGTTGTTAATGTAAAAAAATTACATCGTCGTATATTGTGTGTCCTAAAACAAACTAGTAATTCTTTTAAATGCATTAGTTTTTCATGTAGAAAACAAGATTTTGAGTGATAAATCAGAGTTACAGTAATTTTAGCTTTTGTACTGATAATTGTTTTTTTCCTTGATGTATTAGTGTCTTAAGTCATGTAGAAAACAAAAAGTTGAATTACAAACCATTGTTAAAATAATACCAACTTTTATTATTGCCATGTATTTACCTTTATTGAAGTCTTTTTTTCTGCATATGGCTTTGAGTTACTGTCTAGTGTTCTTTTTATTTTGCCATGTAGTACTCACTTCCTTGAGACTTTCTTACAGGGCATATCTAGTGGTCCCAGGCTCTCCCAGCCTTTATTTGTGTGGGGATGACTTCATTTCTCCCTGGCTTTTGAAGGACAGTTTTGCTGGATATAGGGTTCTTGGTTGAGAGGTTTTTTTTTCTTTTAGCATTTTGAATATATTGACCCACTCTCGTCTTGCCTCCAAAGTTTCTGATGAGAAATCTGCTTATAGTCTTATTGAGGATACTTTTTTTGTGACGACTTACTTCTCTCTTGCTGCTTTCAAAATTTTCTTTGGTTTTGGCTTCTAAAAGTTTTAATCGTAATCCTACCACAATAGTGGCTGTCCACTTCCTTGTGGAATGTGAAAGGGGAAACTTTTTAGGTACTAAACATAATTTCTTATTGCTATTTTTATCAGTTTAGTAAATGATGAAATAAGGCAATTGGTTACTTCATCTAAAGTTTAAAATAAGAAATTTCTAAAACTAGGCTTTGAAATGTCTATTCTGACAAGATTTCTTAGCTCTTCAATGTTCCCTACACTTACTTTTTTTTAATTGAAATATAGTTGGTATACAACATTAAGTCCATTTCAGGCATATAACATAGTGATTCAACAAGTCTATACATTTCGCTTTGCTCACAACAAATCTAGTTACCATCTGTCTCCATATGATACTATTACAATACCATTGATTATATTCTCTGTGCTGTATCTTCCATCCCTGTGACTTCTTCATTCCATAGCTGTAAGCCTATACCTCCCACTTCCCTTCACCCATTTTGTCCTTTCCCCACACCCTTACATTTACTGCTTATTTTAGTTTCTGAGGTTTGATTCATTTCAGGACCCTACACTATGGGGTCATCTGTCACTCTCATCCCAGATTACCTATGAACTTTTGTTTATTTAGTCTCTGTCTTCTCTATAGAATTATAAGCTGCAGGAGGACAGAAACCACATTTTCTTCACTTGTCCATCCTGACAATCTGGAATACTTTAGACAATAAATATTTGTTTAAAAAAATCAGTAAATGTCAGGTATGCCTGGCATGATTTGATAAATTCCATGTGCTCCTGAGTATTCTTTATTATAGAATCCATGCAATGTAGATACTTTTTGGGGTATCTACCAGTCAGTCTCTGAATTGTTTCTTCTCTCCCTCTCCAAATGGATCGGTTCTAACTTATGCTTCTGCCTAAGATGGGATAACTGAATTTACCCTCCCATTTAAACAAAATAAAAATAACCAACCAACAAACAAAACAGACAAAAGACATGGCATAGGTAGCAAAGAATAATGATCCTCAGAAATGTTATCCCTGGGAGATGGGAAATAGATGAGGCAAGTCCTAAGATTTCTCAACTTTTACTGCCTTGAGAGTGCTTCTAGTCCACAGCTCAGGGAAGGAGAAGATCTCAGGAGCCCAGAGGACTCTGAGTTGAGAAATCAGAGATCATTGTGGTTAGGATTTGTAGGACAGAGTACCAGAGACAAGAGAGCTGCAAAGAGATCCCCAGAGATCTGCAGAGGGACCCTCTATAGAATGCTGATCATTGTTTGCATATAAGGAAACCACCCAAAGGTTTATCATGATAAACCACTGATATAGATTATAAGAAACAATGCCCAGTGCTTAAAGGGAATAGTATTGTTTAGTATTGTTTTCTGAGTCATGGGACCTTGGGGAGAATACTCAGAATGATTTTTGCCTTCATAGTACACAATAAGTAGCCCTAGACTGAGCAATGCCTTGGACCTACCTAACAAATCATAAAAGCAAGATCTGAGAGGTACAGACAGTTTTCACATAATTTCTAACTGCATTTTGGAAGAAAACTTAGTATTTATAAGAATATGAAAATATCCAATATCCAGCAGAATAACATTGACAATGTCTGACATTCAATCAAAGATTAGTAGGCATGCAGAGAAACAGGAACATAATCCTTAATGAGGAGGATAATCACTTGAAACCAAACCAGAACTAACAGACATTGTAATGATCAGAAGACATTAAAACAGGTTATTATACCTGTATTACATGTGTTTAAAACAACAACAACAACAACAACAACATACTAAAAACAGACCTGGGAGATGAAAAGAAGACCAAAATAGAACTTCTAAAAATGGAAACCATAATATGAGATGAAAAACACACCAGCTGGCATTAATGGCAGATTAGACATTGCAGAAGAAAAGACTAAGAAACTTTTTTTTTTTTTAAAGATTTTATTTATTTGAGAGAAGGAGGCACATGCATGTAAGAGAGAGCATTGTGGGGGGGGGGGGCAGAGGGCAAGGGAGAAGCAGATTCCCTGCTGAGCAGGGAGCCTCATGTGGGGCCCTATCCCAGGACCCTGGGATCATGACCTGAGCCAAAGGCAGATGCCTAAATGACTGAGCCTCTAAAAGTCTAAGGAACTTTTGAGCATAATGGAAATTATCTGAAATAAAATGAGGGTAGGGGGACAAGACTGAGAAAAAGCGAAAAGAAGGTAAGCGAACCTTGGACAACTTTAAGTGGCCTGATATAGTTTACTTGTAATCCTTGAAAGGGGTGGAGACAGAAAAACATTTTGAAGGAATAGCCAAAAAAATTCCAAATTTGATGGAAACAATAAATCCATAAATCCAAGAAGCTCAGTAAACTCCAAGCACAAACACTAAGAAAGTTACACAGAAGCACATCATCATCACAGTGCTCGAGATCCATGATGAAGAGAACATCTAAAAAGCAACCAGAGGGGGGCGCCTGGCTGGATCAGTAGGTAGAGCGTGCAACTTTTTTTTTTTTTTTTTGGCAGAGAGAGTGGGTACAAGCAGAGGGAGTAGCAGAGGCAGAGGGAGAAGCAGCCTCCCCACTGAGCAAGGAGCCAGATGCGGGACTCGATCCCAGGACCCTGAGGTCATGACCTGAGCTGAGGGCAGACACTTAACCAACTGAGCCACCCAGGCGTCCCAAGCATGCAACTTTTGATCTCAGGGCTGTGAGTTCAAATCCCACGTTATGTGTGGAGCTTACGTAAATTTAAAAAAAAAAAAAGGCAGCCAGCAGGAAAATGATACCATACATAATGATACCATACATTAGAGGAATAAAGATAAGTGTCTTTGACAACAGATTCATCTGAAACAATGCAGGTGAGAAAACAAAGGAGCAACATCTTTACGAAAACAAAACAAAAAAATCCTAGAATTCTATATCACTAAAAATATCTTTCAAAAATAAAGGTGAAGTAAAAACATTTTAGACATTTTCAGCTGTACAAAAGCGTAAGAATTCATCCTCAATAGATGGGCTTCCCAGTACCCTGTTGATTGGGCCCAGATGACTTAATCATAAATAGGCAGACCTTACCTGGGCCAATCCAAATATTAGTCTTCTAGGACTAATATTACACTGTATGTTAACTAACTGGAATTTAAATAAAAACTTAAATACATCCTTCTAGGAATGTGAAACTTGAACTGAGAAAATCATGTTACTGTGTGAAATTGGGCTTACGTGTAGTAGCCCAGGGGAACCGAATAACATAGAAGGTTGTGGACACAGAAAGAATAGTTCATGAGATGAAACATGGAGGTGAGAAGCAGACATTCCCATGGCTTTTGGTGGCCTTCCAATTCCCAGTTCTAGTCTTTCTTGAGATTGAGTTGCAGAGCTGCATTTCGAGTCTGTGAGAAACCATTCCATCTTTAGAATAAATTTACCTCTTTTCAACGTGTTTTTGGATACTTGTCACACACAGAAAAGAAACCCTAATTTCGTGTTTATTTTAGTGTAAGTTACGCTGGGGTTGTCATGTCTAGGCATAAGAACAGAAAAGAATAGAGGATTTAGCATTTTTAGGCCAGTCATCTATTTAGGACATGCATCATGGTTTTCTGAACTATAAGCCCTTAGATTTCTGTTGAGTCATGGGAGAAAAAAGATGCTATAGCTTTTAAAGTTAGTTCTCTTTCTCAGTATCTAGAATGCCCAGGCAGCCAGAAATTGTTGAAGAACTGAAGAGAAGAGTGGCAAGAGCTTCACAGTGTTGGTGTAAGGGTCCTGGAGAACTTAGGGTTTTCCACATGGACTGTTAGCATCCTCCACAAGATGCCCCTATGCTCTGGTCGGTATTAGATAGAATCTTTGACTTTTGCTCTTTTGTTAATCCCTAGTCTTTTTTAAAAAGTTTTTAATTCCAGTTAGTTAACATACAGTGTTATTAGTTTCAGGTGTACAATATAGTGATTCAGCACATGGGTGCAACACCCAGTGCCCATCACAAGTGCCCTCCTTAATCCCCATCACCTCTTTCACCCATCCCTCTACCCCACTCTCCTCTGCTAACATCAGTTCATTCTCTAATTGTCTTTGTTTTTGTTTGTCTTTCTTTTTTCCCCTTTGCTCATTTGTTTCTTAAATTCCACATATGAGTGGAATCATGGTGTTTGTTTTTCTCTGACTTATTTCCCTTAGTATTATACTCTCCAGTTTCATCCATGTTATTGCAAATGGCAAGGTTTCATTCTTTTTTATGGCTGAAAAATATTCCTCTGTGTATGTGTGTCTGTCTGTTTCCTTCAAAAATCAGTGGCCACTTGGGTTGCTTCCATATCTTGGCTATTGTAATAATGCTGCTAGAAACATAGGGGTGCATGTATCCCTTTGAATTTGTGTTTTGGTATTTGAATCCCTACTCTTTTATAAGCCTTTTAAAATCTTTTTTTAAATCACTAGTGTGTTTTTTTAAAAAGATTTTATTTATTTATTTATTTATTTATTTATTTATTTATTTAGGAGAGGGAACAAGCAGGGAGGAGGGGCAGAGGGAGAGAGAGAAGCAGACTCCCCACTGAGCAGGGAGCCCAACGCAGCACTCCATCCCAGGACCACCACCTGAGCTGAAGGCAGACACTTAACTGACTGAGCCACCCAGACGCCCCTTATCACGAATGTTTTAAAACCAGTATCAGTGTGCTATTTCTCAGCTTCTGAGTCTATACCAAATGCTTGTTTTGAACAAGTTTTGGTTTCCATGGGTCTGTAGTTCTAGCCTAGGTTTTATTAGGTTTTATTTTCTTTTATTCAACTCAGTAGGATCGTACGCATGCTTTTAACCAAATATTTTTGTTGCTAAATATCTTTAATTGACTAGACTTCAATTTAGAATCTTAGAAAATTTAAATCTTTAAACAGTTGCTCTTTTTATAATCTTTAATGTTCTTGTTTCTAACAATATATCTTGTGATTTTTTGTATTTTTCTTCCCTTTTGGGTGATGTGACAGCATGAAAGTCTTTTATGAAGGCTTGGTGATCCTAAATATCGTTTGGCGGTGTTTTGGCCTACTTAGTGTGGCTCTTTGTGCTAGAGAGCATGTTTATTCCCAGGGTGACTCTGCTACAGAATTGCCCCGTGTGAATGCATTGAAACTTCCCACTTGCCAGATCTTTTATTACACGAACACACTGAAGCAGCATGTAGCCAAAAAGCAGTGAGGAAGATTGTATTGTTCTTGACTTCCTTGAATTAAGACATTTTATTCATCTAGTGTTTTCTACAGATTGTCAGTAATGTCCTGAACAAGGATTTTGCAACAACAGTTGCTTGCACATGTGTTCGTTCTCAGTATGTTTGCTGTGGTGAGAAACAACCTTAGTCATTTTAATAGGACATTCTACTTTCATGTAAAATTTTACTTTATACTTCAGCTTTCTTAGGTGTGTGGCTCTATAAAATATAGCAGTGTAACCTTTTTGATATTTAAAGATGATTGGGTCATTGTATTTAAACTTAGTGTACATTTTCAGTGTTTGCATTTGTTTAATACTCCATTTTTTGTGATTGACAGCAGAATATTTAGGTCATTTGCTTGATCTCTTCAGGGTTCGGTCATTTGCAGTAGACATTTTTACCTGTTTCAGTTTTGGGGGGGGCGGTGTTTAAGATTTATGTATTTATTTATTTTAGAGAGAGCACACATGCAGGGGGAGGGGCAGAGGGAGAGGGAGATGGAGAGAATCTCAAGCTGACTCCGAGCTGAGCATGGAGCCCAACCCGGGGCTTGATTTCACAACTCTGAGATCATGACCTGAGCTGAAACCAGGAGTCAAATGCTTAACTGACTGTACCACCCAGGTGCCCCTCCATTTCAGTTTTTGGGTTTTTTTAATGCAGGTATATATTTACACAGAAATGAGAATCACTTAAAGTAAAAAATAAGCAGGGCACATTCTGTTTGGTGGCTGTCAGCACTTGAACTTGAGGCTGTGGGATGTTGTGGAAACTAGACAATTGTGATGAATGTCCTATATTTATGTACTTTGGCCTCTAGGAGGCAGCATGATCTAGTGAAATTTCTGCATCCTCAGTAAGGAAACTTGGTCCTTTGTCGTTTTATGAACTTTTCAGTATGAAAGTGTTTGCCCCCTGATTTATAAAGTTACGGCGGGAACAAGTTAACAACTGATAGTCACAGACTCCTAGAGAAGGAGATCTTGTGATTGTGTTGTTTTCTTTTGTGAGTAATTAAAAAAGGAAAAAGAATTATTGTGATTGCCATAGTAGTAGCCTAATGATTGAGAAAGCTAAGGAATTAATAACTTTAATGGAGAAGTACTTTTCCATTTGCAGATCACAGTTTTCTTATGTAAATGCTCTCTGAGCATTACTTTCGTTAGTAGTTTGGGACTTTTATTTCTAGCTGGTGTTTTTGCTAAAATACTATATTAAGTGTTAAGTATCATTTGATTAAAGTTATTGGCAAATGTTATGGCTCTCTTACAGCTATTAAACGCTATCTAAAATTGGCTGGAATTCAAGACCTTACATTATGTTAGTATTTTCATTGTAATTATACTTTTGGGTATGATCAAAATGTGCTCATGGCATACAACTATTGCTGGCTTCAGGAGAACAGGAATTGTGAATGTGTTGTCGGGGGACGGTGGGTGAACAGCCTTCCTTGGTCTGTTTTTCTTTTCCTGTTCTCATGGCCCCTGAATAATTGCTATTTAGTAACTTGGATGAGAATAATATAGTAAAGAATAACGCCCCTGGGTTTTCCTGGAATTGCTACTTTTAGGATGTATTCTGCTCAAAGCTCAAAAGTTGGTTCAGGAGGCAAAGGAACTTGTGGGAAGATTTATTTATAACCTTATTTATGAGATTGATATTAATTTAATTTTGGATCTGTTTCAGCCCAAACCTCATAAAGTTCAGGTCATGCTCTTTTGACCTCGAATGTACTTAATCCAGAAAGAATTAACCAAATGCTGGAAGAACTGATAAATGTGAAAGAAAATTGGAGTACCATATATTCTAAAGAAGTCCAGTAGTTCTCTTTCCACAAAAGGATAAAGTCCTTTAAAAAATGGAAGTCTAAAAAAATTTTTTTTAATTTTAAAAATGAAGTCTGAACGTAGAATCTGGCATTTTCTCTTTTGAATGGTCTGAGGCTTCTACCTCCCCTTTTGTTTTTGAGACACAAAGGTCTTCAGTCACCTAATGTGCTGGGCTTCTTTTGCATTTTTTTAAATGTTCATTTAATGCTTATTGTTCCTGCATTCACAGGGTGATACTTGGGACAAAATGGAAATGGGAGAACTTGAACTGGTATAACTTGTTCTGACTTCTGTAATGAGCAGGCATGTACTTGAAGGAATTAAAGTATCTGGAAATCTTTAGATTTTTAGAAGCAAAATAGAGCTTCTATTTTCAACTTTTCATGTATTCTACATTATGTCACTAGAAAGTTGCTTATAGGAAAACATAGTTTCTACTAAGAAAAAGTGTCTCTTTAAGTATTCTTTTTTAACATTTTTTAGTTTCTTGTTTTTCTTTAACTAGAAACCAGTTTTTTGTTTTTTGGTTTTTTTTTTTTAAGATTTCACTTATTTGAGAGTCGGAGAGAGAGAGGGAGAGCCCAGAGGGAGTGTGAGAGGGAGAAGCAGACTCCCCACTGAGCAGACAGCCTGCTGTGAGTCTCAGTCTGGAGATCGTGACCCCAGCTGAATGCGGAGCTTAACCGACCAAGGCGTGCTAGAAATCAGAGTTATATGAAGGAGAATGCTTGTGAAACATTATGTATTTTAGCCTAAGTGTATCTAGGGTTATTTTTGTCCATTAACTTAATTCAAGACTGTTACACCTGAAATAATAATGCTTAAAAGATGTCTTGGTCCTCTTAAGATGGGGAATTGCAGTAACGATAATTTTCCTTAACATTTACAGCTGTCCTCATTTTGAAACTGATCTATCCAGCACACGCTACAAGTATACATTATAAATATATTGTAGTGTTGGTAGTGTGTGGAGTGAAATTTCTAATATCTAACTGCTAGGATCTTTTGTAAGAAAACATGGCCTGTCCTTGGTTTGTCAAATATGGAAAACAATGTACTGTTAGAGCATTAAGTGTGCTTCAAGGATATCTTCAGGGGACCCAGCCCTCCAGGGTTGTATTTTGTGGGTTTGTGTTTATGTGTGTGTGTATGTGTACATTTATGTGGAATGGGCTGTTTTCATTAAAATAGTCAGCTTATTGGGCATTATTACAAATACTGCATTGTTATTTGTGCCCAGAACATATAGCATGTATAGATAGAATGAAGATTTCAGTGGAAACCAAAGTCCTAGGGCTTAAAGGGACCTTGGAGAGTATCTAGTGCTTTGATCGTCCATCTCTGCTCCCAGGAGCTGGGGTGAAGACTTCCGCTTTTAAAACTGAATAATCAAATGATTAATAATTAAATTCAGTCAGGACAGGATTGCTTTCCTTTCTGTTAGACAATGAAGAGCATTTCCTCATTAAAATTTTTCAACTCAAAATTTCTTTTAACCTTTATCACTTCTTTCCATTTAACTGTTTGGGAGTACTAACTGAATTTACAGTGCAATCTGTATATGTCCTTCAACAACAACAACAAAAAGCTTGGAAAAAGCAAGCATGCATTTAAAAATCTATAAGTATTTTCAAGGAAAATAGATACTAGTTTTGAAACAGTATCAGATCGGTATGAAAAATTAAAACATTGATTGTACAGCTGGCTCAATTTAAAGTGTCTTATTTATTCCTGAAATATTTTCCTGCTATAATTTTTCTGTTCTTTGACATTTGATATTTAAAAGAGTTTTTATTTTTGAAAAGAGTTCTGGTTAAAAACTAGATTATTGCTCCTATAGTGTCCGAATACAGATATTCAGATTATTGCTGGGACTTAAAAGGCCTAAGGCTGGTACAGGTTACTGGACTCTGTCCGTATGCGCACTTTCTCTATTATATTGCACTTCCATTAAAAATGGGGGTAAATAAAAACCCCTGTGGAGCAAATACATTTCTTGAATGGCTTATCTTAACTTTAAACATTTGATAGTTTTCATTAGGTTGAATCATTATTTTGCAGCTTTGCCCAGCTCTCTTTGTAACATTTGAAGATTTACCTTTCCACAGAACTTGTATTGAAAATGTCGTAATAATATAGTGGTAAGTGTTATTTATAACAATATGATGCAGTGATCTAGGAGCTGCTGGGAAGAAGCCATGAAATCTTTCCAGGCCAGTTTATGAAGTAAAAATGGACATTTGAACTGGATTTGGGAAGGATTAGTAAGAGGATATCAAACAAGGAATACGGGACGTAGTTATACTCTGGGTGAAAGAGGGAACACCTACCTGATAGGAGCTGGGAAGCATTCTGACCCCAAGCTTTCATAATACTTTGTATAAATCTGTTAGAGTATTTTTCATATTATGCTGTAATCTTATTTATATGATAATTGTGCTGGGCGTCTGGGCATTTGCAGGCAATGAATGACTGGGTCTTCTTTATCTTCTTCAATGCCTGGTGTATAATAGGTAGCCAATAAATGTTTGCTGAATGAGTGAAGATATGCAAGACCATTTGCTCCAGGATAAGGCTTAGTGTGGGCGTTGGTAAGAGATAAAGCTGAATATAGATAATATCCTTACCCATATCATAGGCTTTTTATGCAAGGCTAAAGGGTTTGGATTTTACCCTGTAAGGAGTTGTAGTGCCATGAGGATATCTGAGAAGGGAGTGGGTAACATAATCAGACTTATAATTTAGAAAGGTAACTGTTTTAAGCCATGTAGAACATGGAGGAGCTGTATTAAAAGTTGAAGGTCAAGTAGGGTGTAGGGTACGTGTGTATACTTGGAGGTATGTAAGACAGTGCAGGTATTGGTAGAAAATTTTCGAACTTTTGTTTATTTTTAAAAAATCCTTACCAGCATTTTTTATGTATGTTGAAAAATCGTCTCAGTTATTACATCTATTGATGGTGACTTCCTTGTCTGAATGTTACATTGTCACAACCCATGTGTTAGGTAAGGCTTCCTGAAAGGAGAAAGGCAACTCTGTGACTCAGAGGGGATGGCAGGGCTTTTTTGTCTTTGCTCTTAGTATTTTGCTAAATGTTACAGTTCGTATGTACTTGGTTCAGTGGATTTACACAATATATTGGCTAGCTTTAAACTCTTACAAAATGATACATGAGTGCAAAAATACTCTTAAGGAAACCACAATTTGAAGATAAGACTAACAATAAAATGCAAGTGAACAATAAGTAAATAGCACTTACACTTCTAGTAGCTCTGAGTCACATTATGATGCAAAAACAATGACTGTTTAACCTGATAGGACAAGAGCGTGCCAAAAAACTAAAATCAGAATCATCACAAAGATTCTCTGAAGTCTGGATGTACATCTTGTGTGAAATATGAACTTTGGCTTAGCTTTATCATGCTTTGAGATATTAAGTAATACTACGAAGCCAATATTTAAAACTGCTTTTCATTTTCCCTTTATATCCTCTTATTAAAAGTTCTATTTTTGTGTGTTTTATAATATCTTAGTATAGTCGTCCATGTATAATTTATAAATGCTCATCTCCTGGGGTGCAGAGTCAGAAGTTTTAATAGGTTGTATGAAAAAAAACTGGAGAGGATTGGTTTAGAGAAAGATGCTGAAAAACTAAAGCAAAGGAGGGTCGGTGATCTGAGGATCTACTTAGATTCTTACTAGGTACTGTAGACCTTATGGTGTCCTTTGTATATTTTCGGTGATAAGTTAACGTTACTCCTCTGAAACAGATACTGTCATTTTATAGACAGCAAAACTGAGGTTCAGAGAAATGAAATACCTTGCCCGAGATCACAATTACTGTATTACAGATTGAGTATTTCAGCCCAGGTCTCTTAAAAATTCATGGGCTTTCTACATATTGCTTCGAATACCTAGGGATTTTAAAATGCTATTAACTGAGATAAAGAATACAAGTAACCCATTTTTTTCCAGTAGATTACTAGTGAATTTTTAATGAAGTTGTATTAATAGGAACCCTACTTGAAACATCTAATCCATATATGATGTCTGTTGTTCCTGTGTCTGAGGGTCCAACATTTATTCACCATGTTTGAAGTTAACATGGATTTTTCTAAGTTTCTGTATGATAATAGAATACCCGGTTACGAAAAAAATATTTTTCCTTTGGAAAGTCATATGTGCCAGGCACATATGGGGGAAAAAACATAAGCACTATTCAAGCAACTAAAACTGGTGTAAATATACAATTTACTGATAATTAAGCCCTTGTTAGATGAAGGTTTTCATGGCTCCTTATATATCTCCAGGCTTGTAATAAAAGTTTTCAAGTGATTTCTTCAGTCTTAGCAGCTAACAAGGTGAAGAAAAATGCCTCAGAGCTTAAGAGGCTTTTATTTGATGAGTTTAGTAGTAATATTTTCCTTGATTCATCTGTTTCTCCAGTTCTTTTGGTGTCTTTTTGCCAGGTACTTTATTTATTTACTGTGAATTTATACAACTAGCAGAAGTGGAATTTGAGTCCACATATTTGCACAGAACCCTGAGAGATGCTGTAAAGCAAACAGAAGCCTTCCTGGGGGAATTTCAAGAATGTTGTGTATTTTTTAAATGGGAGTATCTGCTTGTTCCCAGTTTATGCCCTCTGCCCTGTGACTATTATTATCTTTGTCTTTTTAAAGGTTTGTTTTTTTTTTAAAGATTTTTATTTATTTATTCGACAGAGATAGAGACAGCCAGCGAGAGAGGGAACACAAGCAGGGGGAGTGGGAGAGGAAGAAGCAGGCTCCCAGCAGAGGAGCCTGATGTGGGGCTCGATCCCACAACGCCAGGATCACGCCCTGAGCCGAAGGCAGACGCTCAACCGCTGTGCCACCCACCTTTAGGCGCCCCTAAAGGTTTTAACTATGACCTTTTTGTTATGGATTTGGTTTGGTTTCTGCATAATGTCAGGTGGTTAATAACAAGTAAACACTGCATATCTGTCCTAGGAAAGTTGGTAGAAAAATTATTTTTCCATTCTCCATAAAGGCTTTAAATGCCTTCACAGCTTACTCCATGGTTTGCCTTTTTTGATAATTGTCAAATATGATAATGCATTACTTCTTTTTCTGCATATTTCTTTTTCATTTATGAGGACGCCACTGTATGCTTGTATTTCAAATGAAACTTAATTTTCATCTAGATAGGTTTGCAAGTATTTTTTAAAAGCTGGAGGCAGTTTGTAAGTGCAGAAATGTTTGGGACTCTACTTAGATCCTTAGCTAAGCTGCTCTGCCCCCGCCCCCCGCCCCATGCCTCCCATTGTTTCAAGAAAGTGTAACCAGGGCCGCGATAAGGGAGAGAATATAACCAACACACCCGCACGGCCGCGTAGCTGTGTAGTACCCATTACGGAATGTGTTATTTCCATTTTACATGGGAGGAGACTAGGCTTCAGAGAATTTAAATGTGTTTTCAAGGTTGTACCCCCAGTAACTGACAAAGTGGGATTGATTTCTGACTATGGTCCCATTGCATTAATTTTTCTTGAGAAAGATAACCTATATAGAAAAAGTCTTAGCGTGGTGTCTGTCACATGGTAGGTTCTTAATAAATGTAGATTCTCCTTTCTCTTTTTCTGAACTTTTCTACCTTTCACTGAAACAATTAAAAAAAAAAAAAGACACCAAGGGAATTAGCTGCTGTTTCCCCCTTTTGGGGGAAGGGGCAACTTGATTAAAAGAAAGGAAATGTGCTACATAGCCTTATGCTGCTTTATCCCTTTTGGGCTCAGCGTGAGGGGACGATTCACAGAGACTTTTCTTTTCTTTTCTTTTTTTTTTTTTTTAATGATTTTTTGTTATATTATGTTAGTCACCATACAGTACTTCCCCGGTTTCCGATGTAAGGCTCAATGATTCATTAGTTGTGTATAACACCCAGTGCACCATGCAATACGTGCCCTCCTTACTACCCATCACCAGCCTATCCCATTCCCCCACCCCCCTCCCCTCTGAGGCCCTCAGTTTGTTTCTCATAGTCCATAGACAGAGACTTTTCTTTTTAACTCCTGTTACTGAAGTACAGTTGGCACACAATGTTATATTAGTTTCAGGTATATGACGTAGTGATTCGACAACTCTGTATATTACTCCATGCTCGCCGTAATTGTAGTTACCATCTGTCACCATACAACATTATTACAATATTGTTGACTATATTTCCTGTGCTGTACTTTTCATCCCCATGACTTATTTTATAACTGGAAGTTGGTACCTCCTAATCCCCTTCACCTACTTGCCCACCCCCCACAGAGAGTTTTTCTGTTTTGAGTGTAAGTGGGAGCTGACAAGAGCTGTAGAGAGCTAGAGGCCATTTGACCCCGTAATAATAAGGGCTATTAAGGAAGGGTTGGTTTGAAGATTTTTTTTTTTTTTAATAAGTGTGTGTTTCTGGAGCTTAGCTTTGCATATAGGCCAGGTGGCTCCTGATGCAAAGAGAGAAGTAAGAGGGAGTTGTGCTAAGTTTTGGTTAGCAAGCTTTGATGTATTTAGTAGTGGTGAGTCTCATGAGGGCCCTTGGTCATATGTGAATGGTCTGTGCGGTGCCATTCATATAGGCTAGCTTGTGAATGACCCTTCGGGAACCCAGAGTTGTGTAGCACAGCACTTGAATCTAACAGATGGATAATTTCTGAGTAGAGATCATTTTCTACTTGTATGGGTCTTTAAGTCTCTCAAATCCCATCTGTATGTTTTACCATTTAAACAAATGGTAGCAAATACAGTGGCTTCTCAATTGATGGCTCCTCTGGAAGTGACGTTTGTCCTAATGAAGACAGGCTTTGTGAGCTCCGAAGGCTAGGGGCCAAGGGGAAAGGCTTGGTGTCAGCAGGGGACTGAGGAAAAAACTTGATTGGCTGAGGGAAGGGCTCTTGAACACAAGGAGTCTTTTGCTCTGGTCATGTGAATCCTTGGTGCCACTAGGTGGCAGGACAGGCAAGAGTCCTAGACAGACCTGTAAGGTTAGGAAGCCAGGTCAGCCCTACCTGCGAGGGTGGGAGAGGGCCGCGCAGCCAGTCAGGATGTCTCAAGGGAAAGAATTTGTGCCCTGAAGTTTATGTCTCTGCTACTTATTTTAATTCTGTCCTTATTTTAATTCTGATAAAGTTTCTGGTGATGGCATTTATGACTTAGACTGTGTCCTCTTAAAGGCACAAATCATAAAATCTTAGCTGTCAAAAACTTGCAAAGTTCTGTGATCAGGGAGTTAAGACACTGTTATACTTACTTTGTAGATACCCAAATAGAGGTCCGTGGAGAAGTCAACTTTCCCAAGATCGTACAGCAAGTCACTGGCTGTTCCTGCTCACCGAGTTCCAGTTCTGTGCCAAGTAAGCTATTGTTATAAGTGCTGTCTATTCACAGAAAAAGCTAGAGACAGGAGGATGTTCTAAATTGTACCTTCTGGTTATCCATAATCCTGAAGGTAGGCCCTATCCTGCCCGAACCAGGCACTGCTGGTCCATGGGTGGTCATGACCAAACTTGTCAGTCCTGCGACTATACGAGAATGACCTTCATTAGGACCACCTAAAATGCGGAACTATGAAGTGTAGCTACCGCCTCATGATACTTACAGGATTGGGAGGATGTAAGGGGGAAGTCTAAGTATGTGCCTTGTGCGTAATCTAACACCATACCTGGAATTAATGAATGTTTTTTCCTCTGTACCTGCCCTCTCCCTAATGTTTCTTTTCATATCTGTCTCTTGACTTGAAGATATATCAGTTATTTGGACCTATTAGTGATCAGTTGGACCAACATGCTAAAGTAGGAGGGAGAAGTTTCTTCTTAACAGTCTGGCCTTTTAAACTGTCTTTTGTGATAGCAATGACCTTTTAAAACATAGTGTTACCATCAGTTACTTAGTTTCCAAAGGAGAGCAGTCAGGAACTGTGCTTTTGAATAGTGGTTTTCAAACTTATGAACCACAACCCAGTATAACACTATGGTGTACACGCATGTGTGCATCTGGAATAAAACTTATCCTTTCTGTGTGCGTACAGAACTGCATTTTCTGTCAGACCCGCTAATAGAATGAGACCACTGTTTGAAAAATCTTATGCCTTAGAGAAAAAGATGGTAAGAAAACATTCTTTTTTGGCGGATTGGCAATATCCAGGGCCAGATTAAAAATGAGAATGTTTTTAGAAGGTGGGGAAGGGACAGTAAAGTGTCCCCCAAACTGAGAAGACACTTTGAGACCAGAAAATGAAGAAAGCCGCTCCATAGAAGTTTACACGGAGTCTTATTCAGGGTCACTGACTGACGGGGGGGATCGGGCTGAGGAAGACCTATGGCAGCTGCACAGCTGTTCTCACAAAGTCCAGACCCTAGTCCACAGATTTTATAGAGCGACGGGACACGCGGAAGGGCACTGTAGTGAGTCCCAAGGGTTCACATCCACCTCAAAGGGCTCGAATGCACCCAGTTGACAGCTACCCTTTAATTAGATCTTGTGGCACCACCTGTGCTTCAGGAAAGAAGGAAGACTGTTATTTCTAACAGATTCTTGGGAGACCAAAACAATCCTTCCCAGTCTTGGCAGACATCTCTAAGGTATGTATATTAATCTCCAAGGAACCCAGGACAAGTAGCCCCAAGAGAGGTAATTGAGCAAACATGAACAAGATGGAGGCCCAAGATGGAGTCGGTATTGTCAGCACTCCTACAGAAGAGGAGCTTGAAACATGCAAGTTTGGGTCGTAGACCTTGGAGCTTCAAATGGGGCTTTGTCATTTTTATCAGCTCTCCCTANNCGTACTCGTTCCAGAGCTATGATTCAAGGCAGTGAGAACAGAAAGAAAATGCAATATAGGTACTGTGAATCACAGCTAACAGTCTTGCTAAAACTTTTACTCACCCTGTATTTCTTCTGTGGGTAGGTTTTAAACGTATTTCTTGCAGTTCTTGAATCAGCAGGCTTGTGTTAACTCCCGTCACCTAGCAAATCCACTTGAGAAAGCTTTGGAAATTCAGGTGTGACGGAAACAGAGTGCACGTCAGCCGCTGATGGAGTAGGCAGCGGTGTTGACTGGTGCTCCCTGGTTCATAACGTGGTGGGTGTGGCCTCATTTGCTCCTCATAATCCCGTGAGAGAAAATATGAAATTGTCTTCTTTGTTCAATGTGACTACCAGTACCAAAAACCGAACAAAACCCAGGGATCTACAAGGTTAGTTAGCTTCCTCGAAGTCTCATAACTAGTAGAGGAGATGCTGGTAAAGCGTCAACCCGGGTCTGCCTTATTACTAAAAATCTTGATACCAAAACCTATAATATGAAATTGGAAATGTCAGTGTCAAAAGTATTTTGTGGATTAAATACAAATTAAAATGCTAATTCTTTGGGAGACAAGTTAACATAGCACAAGAAAGTATCCCTCATCTATCATTGTTTAAAGGCAAGTAACCCATTCTTACGTTGTACTTGAAGACTTTGTACTTCAGATATTTAAGATGCCTTCACTGGGAGGAACATTGATACTGGCCCCACAGGCGATTATTTCCCTCTGTGCAGCAAACTGGAAAGCCTGTGCCTGTGTTTTATGGTTTGTCTTGACTGTTTTTGTGCTGAAAAACCTGTACAGTAAGGGGGCCAGTAGTATCATCGTTGGCAATATTGAGGTCTGGAAAGGTTATGTGAGAATTTAAATGAGAACTCGGATCTTCTGACCACCTGCCGAGTTCTTTGGAGAAGCACTAAGCCATGTGGGCAGAGTAATTGAATGTTTTGGGTAAAGGCCCAAGGTCTAAAATGGCAGAGGAAGAGCACCCTGCAATGTACTTCCATTTAAGTTTAGAATGTAGCCGTATCAAGACTGTGTTTGGTCAATGTCCTATAAAGTGACCCCATGACAGAAAAATCAAGTTCTGCACTACTATTCCACATAGCCAATAAGCAGCCAACTCAACAGGTAGAAATGTTATTGGAGTTGTGATTTTTCCTTTCTGTCCCAGCTTTTTTTTTTTTAAGTAGGTTCCATGCCTGGTGTGGAGCCCAGCATAAGGCTATGAACTCACAACCCTGAGATCAAGACTTGAGCTGGGATCAAGAGTCAGACACTTAACCAACTGAGCCACCCAGGTGCCCCCACCCCAACTTTCTTTTAAAGCTTTTGCTAAGCACTTACATGCATGTGACCCAATAAAGCATGTTATGTAAATAAACACTGGGTTTATCAGTGGTTTTTAAATGTGCTTGGTCTCCTTTAGCTGAAATTCATGATTCTATAAAAGATCTAAGAAAAAGGATAAGTGTGAGTAGGGCATATATATCATAACCCTTGAAAGGCTGATTCAGTTATAAAACAATAAGAATGGATAAAGTTTATTAGTAGTTTCCTATGTGTCAGGCTGTGTCAGAGGTTTTACCCATTTTATCTTATGAAATCTCCTCAAAACCCAAGTGAAGGTCAATACTATTCTGGTTTTAACACATGAGGAAACCAAGGCTAATAAACTAATAGCTTCATAAATTTAATTGAGAGTTATATTGTAATAAGTGGTAGGGCAGGTATAATCTGACTTGAGATCTAATGCTTTGGGTAAGTGTTATATAGCCTCCTTGTGTAAAAGAAATTAAACTAAGTTAATAGAAAAATGGGTCCTAATTTGGAGTTTTATTAATTTAGAGTCTGAACTTGTACAAGTCATTTCATCTCTTTTTTACCTTTTTGTCCTCATCTCTAAATTGTGTATAATATCTATTCTGCCTACAACTTCAATTTGTGATCAGGATTAAAAACTAGAGTGGTATAGTGGTCCTAGAGCAGGATAGACTACGGAAACGAGAGGCGATGAGGAGGTAAAGACAGTAGAAAGTGCTAGAAAGTATAGGTTTAAGAAGTTTAGATGCAAGAAATACTTAAAAATGTTGGTTACTTTTCTTCCAACATGGAAACTGTCAGGGAAGGCTGCAGGTACCACTTTCATGGGAAGATGAGTTGGGAGGATCCGTAAGGAGAGAGGAGAAGTAGCGGTTTCAGTGGTCAGAGAATGGATGTACAGGGGTGCCCTGTGGGTGCCGCTGCTCAGTGGGGGCAGGCCACATTAGATAGCAGCAAGACGAGAGAAGGCTGACGGTAGTGGGGGAAGTTAGAGTGAAGCATAACCACAGGTGGTATGTTTACAGTGGGTCATTTGCTTAAGCAGGCAAATGTTGGTGGAGGGAGTGAGAACTGGGTAGAGAAGTTCCGTAACTATTTAGGTTGATATTTGGTAATACTGAGGTATTTTGAGGCAAGCATGAATAATTCAGTCATTTGTAATGGAGAAAAATGTGTGTGGTGTTCCAAAACCAAGATCAGTGTACTTTCTACCCGTGTCTGTTGTCTCTACTTCCCGTTTTCCTTTCATTTCCACGTGGCCTCAGCAGGTCATTGCTGAGGCCAATTTATCTAATTATGTGATTTTTTTATATTTGTGTTTTGAAGCTTTGAGCAGAGTATAAGCTGCCTTCAGGACTCTTTCTCTTCTTAGGAATCTAGTAAGCAAGGGGTAATAAGGTATGCCTAGCTGTATCCATATTCCAGGCATGTTCGTGTATTCCTAAACAGCACGATTTGCTGGAGAGCACCAGGATTGGAAGAAGGGTTAGGCATGTTCTGGTCAGGAGAAGCCATTTTCCCCTCATGGAATGACTCTTCCTATCTAGATATTAAACTGCCGGTAGCCAGGCTATGATGTCCCAAAGGGGATCCCCGTATTTAGGATTTTCCAGAGAAACAAAACCAGTGGGGTGTGTGGGCATGTGTATGTGTGCACATGTATCATAAGGAATTGGCTCATGTGTTTATGGAGTCTGGCAAGTCCAAATCAGCAGACTTAAGACCCGGGAGAAGCAGTGATGTAGATGACGTCTGAAGACAGTCTGCTGGAAACTTCTCTCTTGGGAAGGCTGAGTTTTTTGTTGTTGTTTTTCTATCCGGCTGTCAGCTGATTGGATGAGGCCTACCTATGGAGGGCAATCTGTTTACTCAGAATTCACTGATTTAGATGTTAATCTTATCCAAAAACACTCTCCCGTCTGTGGAGTGTGCGATAGGCAAGGCCTTCATAGGACATTAGGGCCCTTACCACCTCATCCTCAGAACATCTCTTAAATGCCAGCACTTTTTGTTCAGTGTATTAGGTAGAAATTCTATAACCTGTTTGAATTAAATTAACAGGTAGGAAGGTACTTTTAAAATTGTGTGACAGGGGTGCCTGGGTGGTTCAGTCGGTTAAGCATCTACCTTTGGCTCAGGTCATGATCCCAGGGCCCTGGGATTGAGCCCCATGTCAGGCTCTCTGCTTAACGGGGATCCTGCTTCTCCCTGTCCCTCTGCTGTTCCCCCTGCTTGTGAGCTCTCTGTCTCTGGTTGTCAGATAAATAAATAAAATCTTTTTAAAAAATTGTGTCCTAGTTTACAAATGCAAGGAATTTAAGGAAGTGGTGAGTGGAGAGGGTGTGGGTAGAGTTAAGTGTAAATGGGTGTATCGCCACCTGTCACGAGGAGTACAGTTTGGCAGGAGAACAATAAACCCTTGTTTTTGTGACCGGACTGCACATCACCATACACAGTGTGTGTGTCGGGGCCTGCATCGTAAAACCTTCTCTTAGATCTGCAGGAAAATCCCGTCTTCATTCTGGGGAGGAGTGGCTCGGTGGGGCCTTTGGAACTCTGGTTCTGCTACGTCATTCTTACCTGCTGGCCCTGCTGCTGGCTCCCTGAGAGGACTCCTTAGTGGTGCTGCGAGGCCACGGGTTGAAGAACTGCATAGAGAAAAACACCTTGTTTACATAGCAGCTGTCTTCTGGGCGATGTTGTTTCATAAACCTTGGGAGAATCTCATGATGAGGAAGGGGTGATTTTGCTGCTAACACACTTACAGATAGAGCAACCACAGTTTTAATTCTTCTCGTTAGTGTAGAACAGTGCTTTGCACCTACTTGCTCAGTAAATGTTTGGAGAGCTTTAGTCTCTTTCTGTATTCATTCTCTTTTTTCTCTCACTTCTGATGTTCTCTACAGCTCACATTTGAGTGCCGGTGAAATGAAGAATGCTGTATTATTTTTTTTTTTCCTTAGGAGAAATGAAATAAATAAAAGTTTTAGATTCCCTTGAGAAATTTTTAAATGAGATGAATCTTAGTATCACAATGGAAATGAAGTGCTTAATACTCAATATTATGTACCATCTAATACCTTTTAGAGTATGTTTTTATAATTGAAATCTTCCATTTTACTCTAGAGAGTAAGCCTTTCTTTCGTTTGACTTGCAGAAATGGTGGTGGTTTTATTTTCCAGTGAACTCTTACAACGAAATGTTCATTAATTAAAAATAGCTGCCCTATACAGGAAATAGGTCATAGAGCAGCTCCTGATACTGTTCTAAAAACAGACATGAGCCACTCTGAGTGCTAAAGAGGAGTGAATGCTGAAGACCACGTGAATAGATTCAGGTAAAAGAGTGCTGGTTTTTAAGAAGGCTCTGTGTGCCTTTCTATTCATGTTTTTCTGATGATAAGAGTCATGTGCTTACTATTAAAAAACCAAATATTATAGTAATATATTCTGTAGAAAGTGAAATTCTCACCCAAATTGTGGTGTCTAGTTAGTCTGGTGGTTTCTACCAGATTTTTCTCTGTGCATATATAAGCAGTATAGACTTATTTTAAAAATGGGATTATACGTTCTTTCAACTTGGTTTTTCATTGATATGTTTTGGAAATTTTCCACATCGAATTTTTCAAAGTCCTCTTCCTTTTATTATTCAAGTTAGCATAGTATTTCACTGTACTATAGTTTGTTTAAACCTGTTCTCTATTAATAGACTTGTGAGTCGATACAGTTATTTTTTTTTCCTTGAAGATCATTGTTTTTAGGGCAGATGCACTTACAATTGAATGAAGTTACCACATGAAATATTTTGATAGTGTGATATATTGAGAGTTGACTATGTGTCTGGACCTTTTCTAAGCATTAGCCTGTGAAAGTTAGAATAATTCTGTATTATGAGGGATTTATATTGTCTGTATTCTCGAGATGCAGAAAGCCTCCGAGATCCTTGCATGCCATCAGGACTATTCCTAAGATAAGCTGAAAGACAGGGGTGACTGGGGCAGCCACCCTTTTAAATCTAGAGGAGCTAAGCAGAAGGACAGCAGCTGTGTCAGCATTAGAGAAAGCAGAGTTGAGAAATTCTTACTGGTGTTACCAACGTTTAAAAAAAAAAAAAAAGTCTTCGCCCGTTGCCATAACAACGGGCTTCAGAAGCCCTGCTATCTTAACCCTGTGTCTGGAGGATTCCCTGGCTGTCACCACAGACTGCTTGGTATCTGTGTGTCCCCTGCCTCTCTTCTGAATTCCCGTGGTGAATGCGTCTGATACGCAGGGCCTTTCCTCAGGTTTGTCTGTGCTCCTGGTGTGCCTCCCTGGGCACCAAGAGACGTCCGCTAATGCTGAGATTCCCATCCCCAGCCGGGCCTCTGTCATGCCTTGTGTAGCTGCTCATTGCTTTCTACCGAAAATGGAAACTTTCAAGTTTTTGTCACTCTTAGTGACTTGGACTCTAACACAGACTCCATGAAAAGTCTTCTGAGACCTAGAAGGTATATTCCTTTTGCTCAAATGATTGTTGAATTGATCCTGGGTACAATAAGTTAAATTTTTAGAGGGAACAGAAGTTTACCGCACATTGCAGTTCTTCACAATTAAGGAGCCTAGTGTGACTAGAGAGAAGCGAAGCTTCTGATACCACTGATACCACTAAAAGCAACCTGTCTGGGTTATTTATGGCCATGTAATAAACCACCCCAAAACCTGATAGTCTAAAACAGCAACTTATCTCCTGATTCAGTGATTTGACCAGGAGGTTCTGTTCTATGTGGTGTCAGCTGGATGCTGGGATGGCTGTGGTCCTCTGAGGCTTGCTTGGGAGCTGGGACTCAGTGGCTGCTTAGGTACCGTTGTGGTGTCTGGGTTCCAAAATGAAGAGGTAGATGTTGCCCAGCCAGTAAAGGGCTAGGCCCAGAACTGGCACTGCATCATTCCTGCCATATTCAAAGGGTTTAGGCAGTAATAGGCCTGGCCCAGCGTCCCTGTGGGAAGGGACTATACAAGGACGTGAATACCCACAAGTGTGGTTCATTGGAGGTGATCACCAGAATGACCACTTAGCACAGTGTGCTCGCTGGCCGCTCACACATGCAGACTCCACTCGCCCACACACAAGAGCCCCACAAGCCTCACTCCGTTGCTATGTTAGCTTGAGTCCAGGAGCTCGTTTAATCAGGTCCAGGTGCAGATGAGGCCCTTTGGGTATGGCTAATCTCAAACCAAATACCTGTGAACTAAAGGCACAAATTATTTGCTGTCCTCCCCCCACCCAACATACAATGGCAAGGCAGGGACAGGAAAATTGCAATAGACAGCCTCCTTCAAAAAGGTATCAGAGGCTGTGGAGAAGTCACAACACTGATATACTGCTGGTGGGAATGTAAAACGGTGCCATCACTTTGGAAACAGTTCCATAAAAGGTTAAACATAGAGTTACCATTTGACCTGGCAATACCTTTCTTAAGTGTATACGTAAGACAAAGGAAAAAATATGCCCACCCAAAACTTGTACATGAATACAACATAGCAACATTACAATAGCCAAAAGGTGGAACCAACTCAAGTATCTATCAACTGATAAATAGAAACATAAAATCTAGTATATCTGTGCAGTGGAATGAAGTACTAATATATACCGCAACATGGATAAGCCTTGAAAATATGCTAGGCACAAGAAGCTAGTCACAGAGAGCACATATCGTATGACTCTGTTTGTATGAAATGTCCTTAATAGGTAAATCTACAAAGTAGTTTAGCAGCTTCTTAGTGGCATAGGAGTATGGGGATGATAACTAAGGGTATAGGTTTGTTTTTGAGGTGATGGAAATGTTTTAAAGCTATCTGATTGTATCTGTGAATATACTGAAAACCTCTGAGTTGCAAACCGGGTAAATTGTATGGTATGTGACTTATAGCACAATAGAACTCATTTTTTTAAAAAATGTAAGGGAGAAGTAGGAGACACCTAGTAATCCCTGGTCCACAACAGTCTAAAATCCAGCTGGGTAAATGTCAATAGTTACTTGTTCAGGGACTAGTTTTTTTGCTTTTGTTTTTTGGGTTTTTTTAGGGGGGTGGGGAGGAGCAGAGGGAGAGAGAGAATCCCAAGCAGGCTCCACACCCAGCACAATGCCTGATGCAGGGTTCAGTCTCACAACCCCAAGATTATTACCTGAGCTGAAATCAAGAGTCGGATGCTCAACTGACTGAGCCACCCAAACTCCCTGGGACTAGTTTATAATCTGGGTGGGTCTTCGTGGCTCTTGTCTCTACTCTCTAGCCTCTTACTTGTGTCCTCTGAATCTTACTTTTCCATAAGAAATGACTTATGTTTGTAGCCTCTTCCTGTCTGAATAAGGGCCCTAGTATTTTTCTTTTTGAACTTTGTTTTTTTAGTTCAGATTGATGGTCTTTCCATTGATATGTTTTTAGAGTTTTTATGAGTATTCCCATGGATTTCTTTAGGGTTCACAACATTGGATTAAAACCATTCCCACAAATCTCTTTGAGACAGGGCTCTACCTTGAAGTGCCTTTAAGTCAGGGCATTGTGTGAAAATACCATTAAGATTCTTACGAGCTCAGGGCACCTGCGTGGCTCAATTGGTTTAAGTGCCTGCCTTTGGTTCAGTTCATTATCTGGGGGTCCTGGGTGCTGCTCAGAGGGGAGTCTGCTTTTCTCTCTCTCTGCCCCTCCCCCTCTCCCCCATTTGTACGCTCTCTCTCTCTCTCTCAAATAAATAAATACAATCTTTAAAAAAAATTCTTAAAAACTCTACTGTCTAGTGGAGATGGTTCTTAAGATACACTTAAAATCCTGCAAAGCCTTTGGTCTAGCACTGTGATTTGCAGTATGGTCTCTGTACCAGCAGCGCTAGCGTCACCTGGGAACTCAGGTCAGACCCCATACAGACCTGCTGAATCAAACTGAATCAAACAGACGAAGCAGTCTGGGTTTTAACACCATCCCCCTCAACCCCAGCTGAGTTTGGTGCACACGGAGTTTTAGAACTACTGGTCTAACATAGTCTGTGAGGAACCAACCACCTAAAATCTTTGAGGGCTCAACAAAGGTTTTGAGGCCACATTTTACTGCCACTACAGGATGTGATATTTGCCTTGAGCCATGTCTTACTTTGAGCTTGCTTTTTTGCTAAGATGCTGAAATGAGGAATGGCTTTATTTTTGAAGCCGACAAGTCCGGCTCCTTTTTATTTCCTCTAAATTCTACTCGAAAAGGAACCAAACTGTCCCCTTTTTTAGTTCATTTCACTACTCCCATATTGTATCATAGGTGGCTAACACGAACCATTTGGTACTTTCAGCCTTCTTCCTGAAATTATCCTTAGATCTGTGAGTTCATTAGGTGCCCTTTCCATTTCCATGTTACTGCACGCTTTGGGTTTGCCAAGTATTCTGCCTGCACGTGATGTAGGTTCCCTTTCTTCAGCCACCGGTCACATTTCTTTACTTTTTCAGATTTTTATTAACTGTCTCCTCGAGATTCTTATAACTTCTGCCCACCACCCGGACCCAAAGCCTGTATATATTTTAGGTTTTTGTTCCAGCCCCTCTTCTGGTTCCAAATGCCTTTGTTTTGGTTGTCTATTGCTACCTAACAAATCATCCCCAAATTTAGTGGCTTAAGACATCAACTATTTTCTGGGCGCCTGGGTGGTTCAGTCGGTTAAGCGTCTGGTTTTGGCTCAGGTCATGATCCCAGGGTCCTGGCATCAAGCCCCACGTCCGGCTCTGTGCTCAGCAGGGAGCCTGCTTCCCCCCCTCTCTCTGCCTGCTTATGATCTCTCTGTCAAATAAATAAATCTTAACAAACAATTTTCTTGCTCACAACTTTGGGATCTGGCCAGGGTTTGGTAAGGATGGCTCATTTCTGGTGTGTGTGCTGTCTGCTGGGATGGCTTGATTAGGGCTGTAAGATTTCTTTCCAGGTAGCTCACTTGCAGGTCTGGCAGCTTGGGGCTGTCCACTGTGATTTTAGCTGGAGAGCTGGAGTCATCAGCTGGGCCTTCTTTCTCTTCCATGTAGGCCTTTCTCATGCGTGTAGCTATTTGGATGTTTTCATAACATGGCAGCTGGACTCCAAAAAGGAAACAAATTGCCAGGCTTCTTAAAGATTTAGCTCAGAACTGGTGCAATGTCATTTCTGCTGTTTTCTGTTGGATAGTCATTCAAGGAGGAGGAGAAATAGACCCCACCTCTTGGTGTGGGAATAGTGGCAAAGAATTTGTGGCTGTCATTAACCCACTGTAATCTGTTAGAGATATTTTTGGGTTTTGTTTTTGGGGTTTTTGGTTTTGGTTTTGTTTTTTGTAGTACTGAAAAGGCACTTGGCATAAGTTATAAGTTGATGACTAGTAATTGTTTATTAGTTGGAGAAAGGTTCAAGCTCTGGAAGGAGGTTAAAAGAAACATTTACATATAAAGAGCCTCTCAGTATCTGTTGTGGAAATTTTAAATGTTGCATTTCACTGGTAAACAAAAGTCACTTTTTTTTGGTAGAATTAAATTTAAATTCCTCATTAACAGAATATAGTCTTAAGCACCTTTGTTGTCCACATTTGAATGTGACAGGGATGTCTGAATGCATTCATGATTTTAATCATTTAATGATTTTAATGGTCTGAAAACGGAACTGGTTATTTTTAGTAAAGATTGCCTTATATATTACCAAAGGTAGAGAAATAACCCCCTTCTACAGACTTTCCTTCTTATAATGGGGACTAAATGCTGTTCGGGAATTGGGAACAATGAAAGGCAGATTCTGGGTGCATTGTAGAAATGATTGTGGTAAAGGCAGAAGTGACTAATGGCATGAAAGAGTCCCAAGATTTTCTACCATTTGGAACTTTTGTGCGCAGCTGTTTCGATTGGTAAGAGGACAAAACAGCTGGCAGAAGAGGCCTCTGATTTTGTTTATTCACCCGAATCATGTATTAGGTTTGCTCATATAGGCTAGTAAATGGCCTCCCGAATTTGTCAAGCAATTATGTTAGTAGATTTTTCTCTATGCAAACTGGACCTCTATTTTAAAAAAATAATAAAACAGTGCTTTATTACAATAGTGATTCGAGAGTTTAAATACAGCTTGTAGCTTTAAAATTAAAAGAATCTGGTGTTAGATCTTTGACCTTTAGTTCCTATTTTTAGCTTGGAATCGAACATTTGAATGCTTTTGGTTTTGGTTATACGTTATCGTGATAGTACTGCTGTTGTTAAACATAAAATAACTTGAATATTTTTTTCTTTAATTTGAGCATTTGTAAAAATGTTTGGGGCAGCACTAGTTTCCCTTACTTTCCCTTACTAGTTTTTACTCTCCTACATCTAAGTGGTTGTCAAGCTGACTAATAATGCACTTCCTCTTTTTTCCCCCCCTCTCCTTGGTTCTTCTGTTTGTTTTTTTCTTCTTTGTTCTCCTCACACCTTGTCCAGTCTGATGCAGTAACCCATTCTGGAGTGAGATTATGGATAGTGTGGACAAGATGACCATGATACATGTATTTGAGTCTGTAGAAGAATCCTTCTAGCTGTCCAACTTCCCTGGCATGATAATCACGACCAACAGTTTAGAAAATGATGCCCAAGCTCTTGGTTTTCAGAATTGTCTTCCTCTGTTTCTCCACCAGTGATAATTCCATTTGCTTTGGGATATCCTAGGTACTCATCAGCCCATCAAGCAATTATTGTGTGTGAACTGATAGAGCATTCTAGGAGACACAGAGGTAGGTAGGAAATAGTCACTGTTGTTTCTTAGTCTCCAGTCTTCAGATTCTTCTTTCTCAGTCAGCTTTGAAACCTGGGCATGGTTTTTTGCTTGCAGAATGTTGATGGTCTCTGAATCATCTTGGTGCTCTCCTACCTTCACAGCTGTACTTCACAGTTATACTCATCGTGAATAGGACCTTACTTATTTCAGGGTTTGTGCAACATACTGTGTTGTCACTATTTTGAACTCCAGTTATTAAGAATGTATTCTTGTGTATATTTTTAGTTGTTCATTTCCCTTGGGTAGGTACATAACTTCCGAATTGCCTTACAGGTATTTTCACAGAATTCTCATTTCTGGGCTAAATAATTTTAATCTCTTCAAAATTTTCTTGTATCTCACTTTTCCCTGCAGCTTTCATAGATTGTCCAAATAGTTACATACATTTACTATCCAACAGAATTTTTTCCACTTGACCCGCCCTCTGTAGATATCTAAGCAGCAGCATTCAAAAAGCATTATTTTCTATCACTTTTCAAAAATAAAATTAATAAAATACTATAGGACTTGGAACGGACCTTTGCAAATATGTAATTTAGAGCCCCCGTCTTGCACTGTTATTTCACATGTAACGCACATCTTTGATACATAGAAAAAAATAAAATCAAAAAAGGGAAGAAGTGCTACCTATAATGGGAAGGTATGTACTCCATCCTTTAAACTTCCAATGTGTTCTGTGTGCTGTTTTAATTGCAGAATTAACTGTAGTGCTCTTTTATTTCTTTGTAAATGTTGGGAAGCCAGTCTTTCAGCAAAATCTGCTTGTTTGCCCCAAATGAATATACTTGTGTTTGTGTGATTCTTTATTTTTAACTTTAGTTAGCCCAGATCACTTTGACTTCCAAAACCTGTTTAGACTATTGCTTTTTATTTTGGTGGCATTTATAAGCTATTTCTAGGTCATTGGGCTGCTCTTAAAAGATATACTCATGAAAACTACAAAGTGCTGATGAAAGAAATAAAAATCTAAATAAATGGAGAGAGATACTGTGTACTCTCAATACAGTGACGATGACCGTTCTCCCAAATTGATGTATGGGTTTCACAACGTTCCTGTTAAAATTCTAGCCAGATTTTTTGTAGGTATAGATAAGATTATTCTAAAATTTATGTGGAAAGGCAAAGTAACCAAAACAGCTAAAAAAACATTTTTGAAAAAGAAGCATAATGTTGGGAAAATCACTCTAATTTTAAGACATGATATAGCTATGGCAACCAAGGTGATGGTATTGCCAGAGGGATAGACAAATAGGCCAGTGCCACAGAACTGAGAACCCAGAATTAGCCCCGCACAAGTGGAGCCAACTGATTCTTGACAAAGGTGCAAATACAGCAAATCTTTTTAACAAATGGTGTTAGAGCAGTTGGATATCTATGGACCCCCCCCAAATGAACTTCCACCTAAACCTTAGACTATACACAAATTAACTCAAAATAGGTCATCAATTTAAATGTAAAAGATAAAACTGTAAAACTTTTTAAAGAAAACCTAGGAGAAAATCTTTTAGACCTAGAGCTTACCAAAAAGTTCTTAGCCATGACACCAAAAGCATGAAAATCATAAAAGAAAAAAAAATGATAAATGGGACTTCATCAAAGTTTAAATCTTTTGGCTGTGTGACTGTTAAAAGGGCAAAAAGACAAGCTGTAGACTGGAAAAAAAATTGAAAACCCTATATTTGACAAAGAACTCTATTTAGAATATATAAAGAACTCTCAAAACTGAATGGAAAAAAAAAAAGTGAGAGGGGGAGAGAAAGAGTTAAAGAGAGAAAGAAAGAAAGACCCTAACAACCTAATTAGAAAGTGGGCAAACACCATGAAGGCATACAGGTAACAAATGGCAGTAAGCACGTGTGGACACTCACCATACAATCTGGCAGTCGTACTTCCGAGCATTCATTCCAGAGAAATGAAAACTTAGATCCACACTAAGCCTGTACAGAATGCTCATAGCAGTTTTATTTGTAGTTGTCAAACACTGTTAACAATTTGATGTTCGTTAACATGTGAATGGCTGAACTCACGGTGGTACCACCACCATGAAATTCTACTCAGCAACAGAAAAGGAACAGACTGTTGATACATGCAAGCACTTGAAAGGGCCTCGAGAGCATTACACTGAGTGGAAAAAGCCAATCTCAGAGTCACAGTCACATACTGTGTGATTCCACTTACACAGTGTTCTGTAAATGACAACATCATAGAAACAGAACAGAGTAATGGCTGCCAGGGGTTAGGAAGAAGAGAAAGGTGTTGATGACTAGAAATGGGTAGCATGAGGGAGCTCTTAGTGATGCTGGAATCCTTCAGTATCGTGATTGTGATTGTGCTTACACAGGTCTATACAAGTGATAAAGTGGCACAGAACTAAACACACACATTATGCCAGTGTCAGTTTCCTGGTTTTGAGATTGTACTATGGTTATATAATATGATGTAATCATTAGGGGAAACTGGACCTCTCTGTACTATTTTTGCAATTTCCTGTGAGTCTATAATTAATTCAAAATAAAAATTTAAAAAGACACCCAGACCTGAGAGCTATGCTGTCCATTACCCGCTGGTTGTTTTTAAAATTTAAATTAATTAAAATAAAATTAATTTTAGCTCCCTGGTCGCACAAGCCATGTTTCAAGTGCTCGTGTGACTACCTTAATATTACACAAATACAGAACATTTCCATCATTGCAGAAATTCAGTTGACGGTGCGGATTGCCATATACATGGGTACCAACACATTTCTTAGTGAACTGTCTTAAATTTATAAATCAAAAGATAATGGTCTGTGCCAATAAAATTTAAATAGTAGAAATGGATTTAACAGGACACTTTTTGAAAGCATCGTACTTTTTGAGGCTATATCCCATATTTTAATAAGAAAAGGAAATGAAACTTTGCTTCATATTTGAAATAGGAATAAAGTGTTTTCCTTATCTGCCAAAGCAGTTGTAGTTTCTTTCCATAATCACAATACAGAATATATAGGAAATGGGCAAAATAGAGGAGAGGAACAAGTTAGGAGAAAGAGATCAGCAAAAGTATTTTAAATATCCCATACTTCTTGTTATTTTTTTGTTTCTTCATGACTAGCCTACCAATAGTAGCTTACTATTGCAGAGGAAGCGTGGTTTAGCAACCAGACCTTAGACCAGAATTATATTTCTGGCTCAAAGTGGCCTTGAGAAACTGACAAATGTACTCTTCTCATTCTCATAACCAATGAGCAAACTAAGCTAAAACTAACTATTGCTTGGGTGGACTAAGGGGTGAGTTATACAAAAGGAGGATTATTTGTCAAACTGTTGGCTTACAAGTAGATTAAATACAAAGTTTTGAGGAATTTGGTTATGAAAAGATCACATGGAGTAGAAAGCAGAAGTTTACCAGGTATAAACCGTTTCAGGTTTTGAGTTTGGGGTTAAATACAAGAAAACTCAGAGTGAAAGTATCCAAGGTTAATAACTTTGAGAAAGCTTTGGGAGACTAAGCAGACATTTTGGATTTTAGAGACCAGGTTTTGAAGTTCAACAGTGTAGGCTTTGAGTCACAGCCCTGCCACTTCGTCTCTGAGAAAGCTGCCTCACGTGAGTTCTCACTTTCACCGTCTGTAAAACGGGGCTATAATGACCTTTGTTTGTCAGGGTTGTCATGAGAAGGACACGTAAGTATACAGCTGTAGTTAATTTTATCAAGACATGGAACAGAATGATGGCGTTAGGAACAGATAAATAGCTTTGTTGTTTTCCTTTTCTAAAGATTTATTTTTAGATAAATATTTAGGTAATGTTTTCAGAGGTAGGGTACTAATTTTAGCTTTGTAACAGATTGGTTAATATGGTTTCTTTTTTTTTTTTTAAACATTTTTTTTTAAAGATTTTATTTATTTATTTGACAGAGATAGAGACAGCCAGCGAGAGAGGGAACACAAGCAGGGGGAGTGGGAGAGGAAGAAGCAGGCTCCTAGCGGAGAAGTCTGATGTGGGGCTCGATCCCATAACGCCGGGATCATGCCCTGAGCCAAAGGCAGACGCTCAACGACTGTGCCACCCAGGCGCCCCTGGTTAATACGGTTTCTAAAGCCATTCTCAAATGTAATTCATGTATATAGTATGACTAAACTAATCAAATCACTTGATTTGAAGCCAAGGCAGAAATATCTGTTCTTATAAAATCTAGTAGACCAAAATATAAGCAGCAAACTTGGAGAAAAAAAAAAAAAGCCCACACATTTACGAGAGAAATGTTATTTCAGTGTAATTTTTGCAACCTGTTTCTACAACTTTGGCCACATGGCGTCTTAATGAACAGTGATGAAGAGGCTTAGTTATTTATAAAGACATATAAAAATCTACAATATACAGGGTCAAATTATCAGGAAATATTTTATATGAATTTTCTTTTTCCTTGCTTACCACACTGCTAAAACAGTGAAAAAGAGGTTAAGAACTGAAGCCCACGTACTCATTAGGATCCTTCTGGCCCTGGGACACAGTCGCGGAGGAGGACAGTTGCAGTTTTAGCCAATAGTTTACTGGCATGTGGTCAGTGTGAAGGGAACCAAAAATGCTGACATCCTCATTTGACTTCATCACTGAAGCCTGAGTACATGCACCAGCACTTCCTGTATAAAACGTACCCGGACACTGCAGAGGACACGCCAGCCCGTGGCTGATCTGGGTGGGGATGGTGGCTTGGGTTGGTGAAGCCCTCAGCTAGTTGGTATCCACACTACCAGAACATGTCTTGTCTCTTTTACTATACCTTTCACTTCATAGAGCTCAACTTTCAGAGTTGGTAATAACATTCATCGATAGCAAGAGATTGTTGCATGGGGGTTACTAGCTCTTAAAAATCACCACTCCTTGAAAGGATTCTAGTGGATAACAACATGTGTAAGAACTAATTTAGAAATATAATGCTATGGAAATTATACTGGAAAAAATCTGTCAGAAGATCTGGAGGGGCACTTGGGTGGCTCAGTAGGTTGGGTGTCTGCCTTCGACGTGGGTCCTGATCCCAGGGTCCTGGGATCAAGCCCTGGGGTCAAGCACCGCATTGGGCTCTCTGCTTAGCGGAGAGCCTGCTTCTCACTCTGCACCTCCCACCCCATGCTCACTCTCTCTCTCTCTCTCTCTCTGTCTCCGCCCCCCCCCGCAATAAATAAAATTAAAAAAAAAAAAGATCTGGAATGTATATACCTTGTCTTCCTAATATATCAGTATGGCTATATCTACCTTGACACCCATGGCCTCAGTTTTCTCACCCATACAATGGGAGGATTTCTAAATTTCTAGGACTTCATGATTTTAGTGAGTTTCTCCAGGTAGTTTCCTTCATACTTCCACTTGTTGGTTCATAAGCTACGTTAAATGCTATTTCTGTCCATCAAAATTTCCTCACGTATTGTCAAATTCTTTAAGGTAATACACTATTTGCAATTTGTCGTTCTTTCAGAGACCTAGTAATTTGAAGAAGTGACATAGCAAAAGTGAACTGAGTCTCAGTATTAGAGTTTGATTCTGACAATATCTAAATATCACATAAAAGGGAAATTAGCATTTGGATTATTATGTATATGCTGAATCCACATGATAATAAACCATGAAGTGTTTTGAGAAGTCTATGATTTATTAGCCAAAGCATTGGCTTCAATCAGTAATAGTCTCTGATACACATGGCAAGGATGAGAAATTTGCTCATTGGTACCTCTCCTCCTTTAAAATCCTGATGTTTTTATGAAGTTATTTGGCATTGTTAGGTAACCTAGGAAGGAAGTAAAGGCCCTTTTGCTCAGGAAACGGAGAGCATAAACACTGTTTTCACTGTGTTTCGCTGTTCAACATTTCTTATGACTTTCTGATGAACGTGAAAAAAATCCTAAGACCCTTTAAAACCTATTCTTAAAGGATTGTTTGTTATAAATCTAAACGCTGTAGCCCAGTAAAATCACATGCCATTGGCCTCATCCTTCCCATTCCACCCTGGTACCACAGAACTATCTCACTGCATTTTGAAATACCTTCATGGAATTTTGAAATGCTATACTTGCGTAGATCTTTGAGGCTGCATCAGTGCTAGAAGAGTTATGAAACCTAGCTCTGCACTTCCCATTAGTTAGTTCTTCACCATGTCAGACAGAAGATGTGTGCACGTCTGGTGTCTAAATACAGACCTGTAGGTTTTACCCATAAATCACAGATCCAAATAATTCTTCCACAAGCAGGAATTAAGTATGATTAATCAGAAGAGTAAAAGGCACTGCTGGATGTTGTTGGAAAAAAATCCTTTATGGGGGGCTGTGAGTATTGTTGTTTTTGCAATTTCTATTTCTGAGATATCTCAGGTTAAAAGCGTTTGAAACTTTTGAATATACAAAGTGTATGAGTAGATGACGTAACTGGGATTTGTCTTTTTGATTACTACTTAATGACAAGTAATGTCTGTCACTATTGAAATTATCATGGCTCTTGTTTAGAATGGTTTCATGGTGTGGTTTTAGCATGAAGTACTTTTTCTGTTTTTCGTGGTCCCTGTATGATACCTTGAGGTAATGGCCTTTCTCCCTGGGATTCGTAGCATAGCAGTGTTCCCTGAGAGTGGTGAATGTGAGCTATGCTTTGAGTGAAACTCTTGTCCCTTCTCTGAGACTTTTTATTATAACCTCTTGCCATCTATTTCTAATATCCATTTCTTTCTTCCTTCTGTTTCTAATACATAAAATCTATACTTTAGTCAATTTCTTAGAACTTATTTGTGTACTTAATATTCTCTTAGTCATCAGTTATTCGGGGACAAAATTCCCTCTACTTCTAAAACATTAGCAAGGTACATAGGTCATGTGCAAGTTTAAGGATTTCTTGAAGTTACATCCTAGAATCTGAATTCTAGTTGACTAGATCCTCTATCGTTGTGGCTGAATAATGTTCTCGAGGTCTTTTGAATTTTAACTGAAAAGCCACTGAATGTCTTTATTCAGAAAAACCATTTTAAACAGATTATTCTTGGTTAGTAAGAAAGAAAATAAAGATCAGGGTGTAACGAACATTTTGATGTGTATTTCCTCTTTGTTCTGTGAAGCTGAGGTCCTATTTATGTTGATTTTTTTAAATCATGCTTCTCCCTTCCTATGTAACATTAAATTATTTCTTGTTACTGAAAATTCTTAATAAAAATTCAATAGCTGATGGTTCTGTTAAAAAGTGGTACTCTAATTTAGCTAACATGTCCTCTATTGTTAGATATTTAAAATTTTTCAAGATTTTGGATTAAAAGTAACTAAGAATACCATCATTTTAAATTAAAAGACTGTCTTGCAAAGTGCAGTAATTGAATTGCACTTTGCAATTGAATTGCACTTGCAAACATTAAATTAGGATTTTAAAAAAGTGTGGGGTGCCACGTTGGTTTAAACTTATGGATCTCACATTTTTTTTAAACTTTTGCTTCTGTGTGGCAGACAGCCTATGTGCTAGCTGTTTTGCAAATGTGGGTGACATTGCTTTCTTTAGAGAGACAAACTGGAGTGGAATCTGTAGAACTTTTGCAAATAAATGGATCATTGAGGAAAACTGAAAGAGGACTTGCCTAACTAAGGTTGATTGTTCTATGCACAACGTCATATGAGTGGAAAACTAGATCCATGGAACAAAATAAATCAGGCATGGCCTATGAAAATATGGCGCCTGGAAAAACACAGGTTCACAAGGCTTTGGCCAAAGTTTTTCTTTGTTTCACTAGGTTAGAAATGGCCTGGGATTCTCCCAGTAATTCAGCCACAGAAGAAAGAAAAAGCTTCTTGTTCTTCATTCCCTTTGTATAGAGCCCCTATGTCACTGACTTGCACCAAGATGGAATACTGACCTTTCATGTGGAATGAATGGAACTGAGTTTAGAGTTACTTTGAATTACTCATAAATTCTTAAATGTATCTTCTTTTTAAAACTTGATAGGCCTTATGATAAATTTTAATAGACCAGAACTAGCTAGGGTAATAGGCATATACAGTCAAAATACGAAATTTTGGAGCCTTACTCTTGAAGGAACTATTTTGGATCAGGAATTTTGATTTCAAGATTTCAGGAGACTAATTTTTTTTTCTTTGCCCTGCCTCCACCTTCCCTTATGAGTTTAGATGACAATGTAAGTTAATATCCTGACTTTTCTTTTTAAATGAGTAAACATTTTACTGAATATGTATATATTTAGAAATAGTCAATTTTCCTAATATTTATTATAACTTTAAAATGTAGGATCTGATTGCTACTAAATACCACATTTACACACACACACACGTATTTTACATTAAAAAAGTCAAAGTGAGAATTATTGTAGGACCTATATGATTTATTCTTTAACAAGTATGAATAGATTAATTTTTAAGACTAAAGGAAGCTCAGAATTGGGCTGAAAACCACAGTAGTACTAATTCTTTTGTTTTTCAGGCACCCTAATCTACCTATGCTTCTCTTCAGAGTGTGTATACAGTGTGCATAGTGTTTGAAGGATCAGCTTTGTAATTGGACCATTTGGACTCCTGTCCAGTTTATGCATTGTTGGCATTTCTCCTGCCCATTTGTTTAATCTTCCCAGCTCATTTGATCCTCTGGCATTAGAGCTGACAGCTGCAATTGCAGAAGGGTTCATAAAGTAGCTGAATAATAAAATGCCATGACCTGGTTCTTCTGTAGTCTTACTGATGACTGAGTTGGCAAGTTAGAAATGCTACAGACTGGTTTGGCAGGTCAGGTGAAACATTATCTTCATAGGAAGAGAGTTTATGTATAAAAAAAGTCTGGTATGGATCCTGAGTGATAGAAGTTCCATCTCCTAAATCCTAGACTTACTGTTTACTGAGTACCTATTAGACGTAGTGCTTGGTGTTATGTGTACATTACTTTCAATCCTCAGAAAAACTTTGTAAGACAGGTGATATGACCCTATTTTTCAAATGGAGAAATCAGGTTTATGAGGTTATGTACTCATATCTACATATTATTACATGGTAAATAGAGGACCGAAATTCATGTCCAGGATCATTCATTTCCGAAGCTTGTGGCCAATCCATTACACACCGTAGCAGTAATTTTGTTCATTGTGAAGCGTGTTTATTTCCATTTTACCTTTGATGGACATTGACCATTATGCTGAATGGTGCTATGAACATTTTGTACATGTCTTTTGGTGGAATTATTGGGTCATAGGGTATGCATATGTTCAGCTTTAGGAGATGTTAGCCTAAAAGTTTTCCATAGTGGTTGTAGTGTGTGAATATTTTAATTGTTCCACGTCCTTGCCAATACTTTCTGCTGGTTTTAAAAAATTTTAGCCATATGGCAGGTATCTAATGATATTTTGTGATTTTAATTTACATATCTCTGATGATTAATGATTTTTATGTGCTTATTAGAGACCTCCTTTTGTGAAGTTCCCAATGAAGACTTTTGCCCATTAAAAAAAAAATCAGATTGTCTTTTTTTTTGTCTGAGTTCTTTATTCTAGATACTAGTTCTTTGAACAGTGAGTTACAAATATTTGTTATTCCTGTAATGCTTTCTTTTGTGTATTTAGTGGTGTCCTTTCACGAATGATGTCCAATTTAGGTTTCATCCTTTAAAGTTAGGTCTCTGTGTTCTTTTTAAAAAACTTTGCCTATCTGAAGTGTTACAGGTGTTTTCATATAGTATTTCTAGAAGCTTATTGTTTATTTATAATTGTTTTACCTTTAGGTCTACGATTCATCTGAAATGGGTTTTTGTAAAAGACAAAAAGGGGGTCAAGAATTTTTGTGTGTGTGCCACATGGATCTCAAGTAGATTTAGCACCATTTACTGAAAAGACCGTCCTTTGCCCACTGTATCTCAGTGTCAGTTTTGTTGTATAGTTTTGAGGGAGACTTCTGATATTTGACATTTCCAGAATCCAAACCATCTCAAATTCTTTTCATGGTTTTCCTTAAATTGTCTCAAGCATAGACCATGTTTTCTGTTCGTCTCGTCTCACCTAGTACAGTGCTCTATACACATTGTAGGAAAGAGTAGAGAATTTACCAGTCATGGAAAGGTTTTTATTAATGGAATGGCAACCATTGGGGTATACATCACTGCCGGGGAAGGAAAAGGAGGTGGCTTTGCATTGCTGGGTGGGAGCAATGTATGTGTTTTTTTGAGGCCAAGTCTTCCTAGCTGCACTTTTGCCATAAATTTCTTTACACTGACAATTACAGGGGTTTGGATTATAGTTCTCACCGGGTTGAAAACAAGCATCAGAGGAATCATTCACTGAAAACAGTTCTTTAGCTGTACTCACTGGTGGGTTCTACGTGTGTTCAATAAACCTACATGTTCACCATAGTGGGGAACTTTTCCCCCCTCATTTGTTTTGTTTCATTGGTTTTTAAATTGATTTTTAAGTAAGCACTAAGAAAGCATTCTGTGAAAGATTTTTGGTTCTGGCCATGATGGAATAATTGGTATTGGAATACTTTTCTGCCATAAAAAACTATAAAACCGGAAAAATATATGCAGCTTTATATGCTTATATTAGAAAAGATGTTTTAGAATCAGTGAAGGTAAATAGAAGGAACAGCATAATAAACATATAAGTGAAAAATATGTAGTAGAGAACAGACAATAGTGAAAACACAACATGTTTCCTTGAAGTATCATAAGATCGACAAATCTCTGTTGAGACTGATCAAGAATAAAAAACAGTTCCAGTATCAGGATTCTTACAGATATTAAAAGGATAATAAGTGGTTACTGTGAGCCACTTAGATGAACTGGACAAATTTCTTTGGAAGGCAAACTAAGAGGGCACCTGGATGGCTCAGTCAGTTGAGCAGCTGACTTTTGATTTTGACTCAAGTCATGATCTAAGGTCCTGGGATTGAGCTCTGTGTCGGGCTCAGAGGAGTCTGCTTGAGATTCTCTCTCCCCCCCAACTCTTGCACTTTCCATCTCTCTCTCTCTCTAAAATAAATAGATCTTTAAAAAATGGAAATTAGAAAATACTTTTAAAAAAAAGGAAAGACAAACAGGAAACAAAACAAATTGTGAAGAAATAGAAATTTGAGTAGTCATACAATCTAAAGAAATTCAATGGGCAATTCAAAATTTTCTAACAAAGAATGCCACGATGTTGCTGGACATAGGAACCACTGTGTTAGGCTGTGAGGTCGATGAGAGCAAGGAATAACTTTCACACATCTTTATTATCTGCCTGTGACATAACCTTCTTGATAAATGTTTGTTAAATAGAATTGATTGGATGACATAGTACTAAGTAGAGAAATTTCTTCCCTTGAGAAACTTAACAATTTTTTTTACCTTTCTTTGGTAAGGAATCTTCGATCTTCTAGTTCATTTCAGAACATGTATACACTCTACTGAAATGAAAGCACTTTAATTTCTTGTGTTTGTGAAACTATATGATTAGAAAGGCCTCAGCATTTCCTTGGTTGAACATATAAATCATATTTGGTATAAGTGTGTGCTGTGTTGCTCCCAGACATGGTACCTTAACCTAAAACCGTAAATCTTGCAGTCTTATGAGTTAAACCAAAAGTAACATTGATCCTCTTCCTAGCAATGGCAATTCGGGATAGGGAGGGGGGGAGGAGGGATTGTGAGAGGGCAGCGTGTGTGTGTTTCCTGGCATTACAGTTCTATTGAACACTGTGTTGCCCATTAAAAAAAAAAAAAGCCACAAAACTTTATTTATTTATTTTGTTGGGGGGAGGGATGGATGGAGAGAGAGAATCAGTGTGTGTGTGTGTGTGTTGGGCGGGGGGGTTAATCTCATGACCCTGAGATCATGACCCAAGCAGAAATCAAAAGTCAGAGGCTTAACCTACTGAGCCACCCAGGTGCCCCTGTGTTGCCCATTTTTAAAGAAAGAATCAAATTGTAGCACCCCCATTGCTGCTTAAAATTCATGAGTTTCATCTTGCAGGAGGCATTATTCAGCTAACAGTTGAAAATCCCCCAAAGTGAACAGCATTTAGGAGGCTATTAGAAACCTTATTAGAAAGTCAGATAGCGACTCTGCACAATAAATTAGCGTAACCTGCAGAAGAAAATGGTACATCAGCTGACAATAAGTCTCCTCTGAATTGGGTGGCAACTCTTCTTGGGTGGAAAGTTTTGTTTATTTGAAGAAACTTGAAATGACTGTACTGACATTTATTGGACTGTTACAGAAATTATGTTCCTTAGCAGTACCAACCACTACAACATGTTAAATAGCTTAATTACATACCAAAGTCACCTTTTCTTTCTTTCTTTCTTTTTTTTTTTTTTTTTTTTTTTTTTTTAGATTTTATGTATTTGAGGGAGAGAGCTTACCTATGTGCACAAGGTAGGGAAGGGGAGGGAGAGAGACTCTCCAGCAGACTCTGCACTGAGCACAGAGCCTGACATGGAGCTTGGTCCCACGACCCTGGGATCATAACCTGAACTGAAATCAAGAGTCGGAGACTTAACCGACTGAGCCACACAGGTGCCCCACAGAGTCGCCTTTTAAACCCCATCTACCCTGACATAATTAAGAAAAGATGAAGCAAACTCTTCTTTTGAAATGATTTCATAAAATTTCTTAAAGAACACAATGTTTAGAAAAATCCCAATCCTGATGCATATAATGCAAAAGTTTTAAAGGAAATGCATCAAAATATTTATCATAATTATATCTACATGATTGCTTTATAGGTGATTTTAATTTTCTTTATTTCTATAATTTCTTAATTTGTAAAAACACGTTACTTTTTAGTCATTAAGTTATTTTTGTTTAGTAGAAATATTTGTAAGAGTTAACTAAAAGATTTTCTCAGAGTGAGCATAGCAGTTAAAATTGGTTATACATTGGGGGTGGGGGTGACTGGCTGGCTCAGCTGGTAGAGCATGTGACACTTTTTTTTTTTTTTTGAAGATTTTATTTATTTGAGAGAGAGAGCATGAGTGGGGAGGGGCAGGGGGAGAAGGAGAGGAAGAAGTAGACTACTCGCTGAGCAGGAAGCCTGGCACAGGGCCTGATCCCAGGATCCTGGGATCATGACCTGAGCTGAAAGCAGAAGCTTAACCAACTGAGCCACTCTGGCACCCAGAGTATGTGCCTCTTGATCTCAAGGTCCTGAGTTCAAGCCTCACATTGGGTGTGGAGCCTACTTTAAAAAAAAGAAAAAAAAAGTTGTACTTCCTATTGAAATATGATTACAAACATGTTAACATAGTGCATATCTGAAGTTGCTATAGTTTTTAGTAAAGGTAAAGCAGGATATAGAATACATTGTTTTTGTAAAAGTAAAACATTTATGATATATGCATCTGTATAGATATGTGAATGTGTAGAGAAGAGTTTAGGACAAGTACTCCAAGACAGTAATTAGGGGTTCTCTCTGAGTCATGGGAGTAAGCTTCTTAATTGCCTTTTGCTTATTTCTCTTATAATTTTTTTTTTGCAACTAGTTCATAAAGTTTTTTTTTTTTTAACTCAAGCATGGGAGTTGGCATTTCTTCTAGCTTTTATTTTATTTTATTTTTTAAAGATTTTATTCATTTGTCAGAGAGAGAGAACACAAGCAGGGAGAGCGGCAGGCAGAAGGAGAAGCAGACTCCCCACTGAGCAAGGTCCCGAGGAGGGACTCAGTCCCAGGACCCTGGGATCATGACCTGAGCTGAAGGCAGATGCCTAGCCAACTGAGCCACCCAGGTGTCCCTCTTCTAGCTTTAGAAGAGGTAAAAGGCTGGTTCTGCCCTGAACAGAGGCAGCCCTGCTCTCCAGTGACAAGGCAGTCAAGGTGGAGACATATGAAGAGAATATAACTGGAGGCTTATGAACTGACCAGCTACTTTCGACTCACAGATTGGCTGACTCTCCTGTTTCCAAGAGGAAAACCCCATAGTGTGATCACATTGGAATAGGGTTAGGATTTAGATGACTGCCAGGTTTAGGTCGTGAGGTAAAGTCTGCATCATAGAGGGAACATGGAGATCTGGTGTCAAAGTCACCAGTCACTGTCCAGCCACCCTGTAGGAGAGCAAAAAAATTGAAAAGTGCCAAAAGAAAGTTAAAAATTTTTAACTTGATTTACAGTTTTGCTAAGGCAGCCATCTCTTTTGCACTTTTCCCTCAGAAAGCATTTAGAATACTAGTGACCTCTGTAGGATCCCTTATTATCTCCTGGGGTGCCAGCCATCTTCCTTTTGGGCCCTACTCTCTTGTCCTAGACAAAGTGTGGTATCCTGACGAGTCAAGTTCATTAGTCCTAGACACAGGCTTCCTGACTGCTTGTTCAAGACTAGTGAGCATACCTGCTCGACTTCCTTCAGAAACTTGTCGCCTGTTCCCACTCCCATTCACTCAGATGTGTCAGTGACCTGGCTCCATGGCCACTTCCCACATGGGTTACAGTGGTATAGCCCGCACTTACATTGTCTTCATTTAGTCCCTACCATTTTATTCTTTTCATCTGTTCTTGCAACAAAGACTTAATGAGCACCTACTTTAGGCCAGACATTGGGGATTCCTTAGTAAACAAAACAAAACTCCCTTATTCATGGAGTTTACCTTCTAGGGTAGGAGCCAGAAAATAAAATGAGCGGGAAGAGAACAACATTTAATGTTGGGCAGTGATAAGTGCTATTAAATGACAAAGAGACCAAGGTGTTGGGATAGATAGAAAGTCACAAGAGATGGGGTTGTGAGGAAGCCAAGAGCCACCTGAGGCATATAAATGCAGACTTGTATGAAGTGTGTTATGGAAGCAAGAGGAAAATTTGTGGAAGTATTCTAGGCAGAGGGAACTGCAAGCAGAGAGGATCTGAAACAGGAATGAGGTTTGGCATCAGACTGTGGTGGGGAAGTATTTAAATTCCTACACAGCTGCTCAGCGGACTAGCTTATGAGGGCTGGTAAGGTCTTTACTTTGACTCACCTCCAGCTATATGCTCAGTAAGATTTCATTTACCTTGTTTTTCTTACACAGAGAGATGAAAAGTTTCTAATCTCTTAATGGGGTCCATGTTTGAACTGATAACTACATATTTTGCCAGTGAATTGCTGTATAATATCTAAACACATTTACTTATGGTGTGTTTTATGAATGTTTATTCAGTGAACGTGTATTGACCGTACCTGATTAATTGGGTGTGACTGAGGAGGGATAAGGTAGAGAAGGAGTTGCTGATGAGAGAGAAGAAAGGAGTTGCTGGAGAGAGTCCTGGAGAACCAGGAGAGGTGGTGGTGAGGTGGCACAGGAGGAAGGTTAGCACAGTCAGATGCACGCAGAGAAGTGCAGGGATACGGGAACTGAACAGTGACCCGTGGGTTGGGCACCTGGAATGTCCCGGCTCATCTGGATGGGAACGGGGTCAGGTGCGTGTTGGTCAGACAGAGGTGAGCTGAGGAAGTGGGGGCAGTTGACTGTAGAGTTCCCACATTTTGAGAAGTGCGAATGAGAAAGAAAGGAACAAGATTAGACAGCTTGATAAGAAAATGAATGGAGCTCAGAGGGCTTTTGTTTTTTATTTTAAAAGAAACTTCAGTGTGGGTTTTTTTTTTTCATGACAGGAAGTCATCCTTTGCTATTCTTGGCCCACAGAGTAAACAGTTGTTTGTGTGTGTATGTGTCCTAGCACCACACTTTGAAACATGTTTAATAAAACTTCTTACAGCTGCATAGTTTTCAGGTATTCAAAAAAGAGTTCACCTATGTGATCTTGATCTTCTTGAGAGGACGGTACCAAATATTATGCCTAAGTTTCTTAGATGCAAGTCTCAAAGCTCAGGTCGTAGCTCAGAAGTCCCCCACTAATAAGTATTGGGGCAAGAAGTTTGATCAGTCTAGCCCATCCTGCCCAGAGTTCGGCAGTCTATATTCACAGCATTAACTAACCATGATTTGCCCCCGGTGCCCCCATTCAACCGGTTATCCTCTGGTTACCTCAGAAAAGAACCCAGGGCATTTAGAAATAATTTACAAGGCAGGTGAAGAAGCTTTCAGAATATGCCATTATGTCCCACGCACACCCTTCTCACTCACATGTGCGTCCTTATATACACACCTCCCCCCCCACACACACACTCCTGCCACAAACAGAACAACTCACACACCTTCAAATGTTCACAGTTGAGTATACCTCAGTCCTAGTCTTAAAGGATTCTTGCTCACACAGCCTGGCTACTCTTTTCAATACCTTTCCTCTGCCTGAGGTTTGGACTTAAGGTAGAAAGATAAAGTTAGGTTGAGAGAATTGATTTTATAAGACCAGATGAGAGACCCTACATAAATCTCCAGGTTTCAACAGCAAGTGTGCAGTTGATTATTTTTGCAGGATTTGCTTTCTCTCCTAACAAAGGAAACCCTGTACAACTTAAGCTCAACAGTTTTGTATAAATTTCATCTAAAGTAGTAGTGGTTTGCATGCGTTGGTCCTTCAGGATATTCATGTTTTCAGCTATAAGGGTTAATTATTGAACATTGAGTTTTACAAGCACAAAACCTGGGTTGTCATTTTCACTCTGGCCTGGTCTCAGCCTCTTAAAATAAAAGAACGTTCATAATCTTGATATTTAGATAATTTTTATGGAATGACATTTGTGTGAGGTGTCTTTGGCACTTACCTAGTACTATACATCTATCTCTGTTCTATCTTGTTAGCACCTACCTGCCCCCACCTCTGCAAACTTTGTTTCTTAAACATACGGAAGACTCCTCAAGAGAAAAGAGCCAGTATCTCCTTTTCCTTGTCTATAGAGTTTAGGTTGGAACTTTGCAAATTGTGGAAGCCCAGTGTCTTGTTTACATAACATTCTTTGTTCTTACACTGTTTTCTACTTCTTGCACCCTCTCATAAACATTTAACTTAAATATATTTACTAATGTAATTAATATAATTAATACATTGGCAGAAATGCATATTATGTTATACATATGTACTCCCTGTAAAGAGTCTCCAACTTTCATATATTTCTGGAATTTTCTTAGGAATTTAAAATATCTAGATTCCAAATTTAAATGAGTCACTTCTTTAAAAAATGTGGGTACTAACGGAGAACGTGGAAAGCAACAGACTAGGACCCAATGTGGTATAATTTCCTCCCAGCTCTGTTTTAGAGTCAATGTTAAGGATTTGGAAGGAGAGGGAGTATTACCCTACGGAAGACAACAGTAGATAATCGAACAATGTGAAAAATTGGATCCCGTTATTCTCATTGGACTACAACATTATTCTTCTGATTTTAATTAAAAATATCCCTGTGGGGTGCTTGGCTGGCTCAGTCAGTAGAATATGCAACTCTTGATCTCAGGATCATCAGTTCAAGCCACACGTTACATGCGGAGCCTACTTAAAAAAAAAAAAAAAAAATCTCTGGGGCATTGGTAGACCTGAGTCTACCTGATAGTTGGACTTTCATGAAAAATGACAGCATGTGAGACCCCCTGACATAGACTTATCCTCCTTAACATTGTTTTCTTCACAATATGGTACCCGGGCAGGTCCCAGAAAGTATTTCTCTGAAATGCTAACCACAACAGAGGAATGATGGGCAATTAAAAAAAAATTGCTTCCATCAAATCAGGCTACATTTGTTATTGTATCATCTTAACCCCTTGCAAACTGGGTAGAAAAGTTCCACTTACTTCATTGTGTTTTCTTTTGCTCGTAATGTACTCTTTACCCTACAAATACATTTAAAGTTTTTTAAATTTAAATTCAATTAATTAGCATAATGTATTATTAGTTTCAGAAGTAGAGGTCAGTGATTCATCGGTCTTATATAATACCCAGTGCTCATTACATCGCATGCCCTCCTTAATGTCCATCACCCAGTTATCCCATCGTCCTACTCCAGCAAACCTCAGTTTGTTTCCTATGATTAAGAATCTCTTATGGTTTGTCTCCCTCCCTGATTTTGTCTTGTTTTATTTTTCCTCTCTTCCCCTATGCCCCTCTGTTTTGTTTCTTAAATTCCACATATGAATGAGGTTATATAATTCTTTCTCCTGATCGACTTATTTTGCTTAGCATAATACCTTCTAGTTCCATGCATGCTTTCTCCTGATCGACTTATTTTGCTTAGCATAATACCTTCTAGTTCCATGCATGTCATTGCAAATGGCAAGATTTCATTTTTTGATGGCTGCATAATATTCCATTTGTGTGTGTGTGTGTGTGTGTGTACACATATATATATATACATACTACATATTCTTTATCCATTCATCTGTCGATGGACATCTAGGCTTTTTCCATAGTTTGGCTATTGTGGACATTGCTGCTATAAACACTGGGGTGCAGGTGGCCCTTCGGATCACTACATTTGTGTCTTTGGGATAAATACCCAGTAGTGCAATTGCTAGGTTGTAGGGTAGCTCTATTTTCAACTTTTTGAGGAACCTCCATACTGTTTTCCAGAGTAGCTGCACCAGCTCTCATTCCCACCACCAGTGTAGGAGGGTTCCCCTTCCTCCACATCCTCGCCAACATCTGTCATTTCCTGACTTGTTAATTTTAGCCATTTTGACTGGCATGAGGTGGTATCTCGTTGTAGTTTTGATTTGTAGTAACCTGATGTTGAGTGATGTTGAGCGTTTTTTCATGTGTCTGTTAGCCATTTGTATATCTTTGGAGAAATGTCGGTTCATGTCTCCTGCCCATTTCTTGACTGGATTATTTGTTCTTTGGGTGTTGAATTTGATAAGTTCTTTATAGATTTTGGATACCAGCCTTTTATCTGATTTGTTATTTGTAAATATCTTCTCCCATTCTGTCAGTTGTTTTTTGGTTTTGTTGACTGTTTCCTTTGCTGTGCAAAAAGCTTTTTATCTTGGTGAAGTCCCAATAGTTCATTTTTGCCATTGTTTCCCTTGCCTACAGTTTTGTTCTGAATAATCTTTTTAAAACTAATTGCAAAAGAAAAAAGTCAAATAAAAAAAACCTTATGCAATGTTAATTAAGAATACAAAATTCTCGGTAACACAGTGTAAATATCTGAGAAAACATCACCTCTTTACAAATGTTGTATTTTGTGTTTCAGTGTCTGTGCCTGGTTAGCACTGTCGTTTAATCTGGTGGTGCTTGGGCAGAAATGTTAAATTTGATCTCCAATCAGGATAGATCATTGGAATCTGTTTCACTGTCAGACTCCAACCCTGACAATACCCAGTCACTTCATCTTACAAACCATTTGTCCAGACGGAGTTTCGGCAAGAGTAGAAAGAGCACAGAAAGCGTGGTGCTCGTGGCAGGGTCACTCAAATGGGATGCACTTGCCAGCTGACCTGGTTCTTCAGGAACACCTCACATTCAAACCTTTATCATGGCGCATCTACATTTTAGTTTGGGTTTCCTTCTGGAAAATAAATGCTTATCCCTGGCTACTCTAGCCCTTTGTCCTTTTCCTCTGAAACTTGTAAGAATGAGGAAGAACCCTCCTTCCTCTAACATTCATTCTTACTGTTTTAGAACGGAAGGGAACTTTGGAGATGATCTAACCTAGTTCCCTCATTTTGTGACTGAAGCACACAGGATGGAGAGGGCAAAATGGCATGCCCATATCATACGAGTGGCTAAGCAGGCAGTCCAGGCTTCTGAATTTCTAATTAAGGAGTCTTTCTGTCATCAGGAACTGCAAAAATCTAAGAGCTTAAAAACATCGTTGCCAGAATATGTGTCTATACCTGGGTGCTCTGGGGCACAGCCTCCAGCTCACTGGGGTGTGCTACTGCAGGGTATTTTAACATTTCAGGAGAAGCACAGTGACATCTATCAAACACTGTGGGAGCTATTAGCGCTAGGTGGTTCTGCTTTAGTATTTGATTGAACTGTATTTCTTTTGGCGATATCCTAGTTTTGCAGAGCTGGGGTCCTGGCAGATTATTGTGATAACAAGCAAACACCCAGTAAAAATCAATGTGAAGCAGGAGTGAGGATGGCAAGGTCTACTGTGACCCTGTGGTGTGAGAGGTTTTGCAGGGCCCAAACCCAACAGGCACCCACATGCTATTAGTAAGTAGTGGTAGTGATTTAAGAGTGAAATTTTTCAGGGTACCTGGGTGGCTTAGTCGGTTGAGTGTCTGCTCAGTCATGGTCTTGGTCATGATGTTGGGGTCTTGGAATCAATCCTGAGTCGGGGGTCCGTGTTCTGCATGAAGTCTGCGTGTCCCTCTCCCTCCCTCTCTGCTTCTCTCCTCTCTGGTGCATGTACACACGCTTTCTCTCTTTCTCTCAAATGAATAAAATCTTAGAAAACTTCATATTTTTTCCCAAAAATATGGAAATGCCCTTTTTCAAATGGTGCTAAGTTGCTGGGTCAAAAATAGTTATTAAGTTGTTTATACCTAACCACTAAATAAATGAGCCTGTTAGGGATTTCTGTTGGCCTGGAGTGCCGTGAGAGGCTAAGGGCTCCATAATTCAAATAAGTTTGGGAACCTCTGCCTTAGAGTATCTTCCTGGATAAAACTTCATACTAAGAAAAAGAGAAAGGTCAACTAAGGGTGAATGAAACCAGGTTCATTCAGTAGTGAAGGGAAGTAGAACAATCCTTGCAAGGTTATTTCCTCACTTAGCTGGCACAGTGGCTACTGTAACAGATTCTAGGCAGTGTTGCTTCCCGCCCAGCATTTGAGGAAGATAATTTATCAGGCCTCTCTGCTTCCAGCTCTTTTTCACCTTGAGAACCTTGGTGAGGATTGTTGGCTCTTTGTCACAGGCCCTACAGCTTACGTTTGGAGGTCCTGTTACTAGGTTCCGGGCAGTGTGGCTGGAGGTGCTGCTGTTGTAGACATTGTCAGAATGCCCAGAGGTGACCTTGGCTCTGAAGAGGACGCTATTGTTGACATGTCTTTCTTGGATCTGCCACTGTTTTTTCTTTCTCGTGAATTCCCATAGAATAAATTCTCTAGAAATTGTGAGTCAAGTGATTTTTAGATTATTGTGTCTTGCTACTTACTAGATCCACCCAAGAATGTAGGAGAGTGAATATCGAAGAATATGTGTTGTAGGAACAAATATCATTTTTAGAAAATAATCATTTTTGACATTAGGAATTTTGGGAAATAGAGGAAAGGAAAATATCACCCATATTTCTTCCTCACAACTGCTTTTACAATTTTGAGTTACGTAAGCCTAGGCTTTTGTTCCTAAGAATTCTTTTCTTTTTTATGTAGTTGTTCATAGTGAGTATTCAGTTATATATTTTTTTCCCTTTACTTCCAGGAGGGAGTGTAGCAATAATGACTTAGACCCAAGCTTTGGTCGTAAATGAGGTTCAAATCTTAGCTGTGAGACAAGAGCTGAGTTTCTGAGTGTCTGTTTCCACACCTACAAAATGAGGGTAGTAAAATCTACTTTATAGTCCCTGTGAAGTTTAAATAAAATATTTGTGAAGTGCTTATTACAATGCTTGGCACATACTAAAGGCTCAGCAAGTTGTATATTGTTATTAATATACCATCAGCATTCTCCTTATGCCACATCTTTTTTGTGACCATATTTTTAATAACCGCATGATACTCTGTCAAGTACCCATTCTTACTTGTGTAATCATTCATTTATTATTAGATTCTTAGGTTGCCCCTAAACTTGCACTGGAGTAAAAAATTCTGCAGCAAGCTGTTACTCTTTGCAGATTTAGTAAGTGCTCACTATACACAAGGACCTTTGCTTGGCATTGGGAGCACAGAGTTCAGAATGGTAGTCCCTGGCCTTGAGGGGCTCACAGTCTGGTGGGGGTTGGGGGTAGTTGTGTACAGATAACTGGCCTGTGGTAAACAGCATCACTGTCCCGGTTACTGAGAAAGTGCAGAGGAGAGGACAAAATGTCAGACTGCGTGGAGAGCTTGGGGAAGGCAAGGAGAGGGTTGTAGGAAAGGAGTTAAGTGAGTTAATGCGGTGGGGCCCAGGTTATTAAGGGCTTTTTAAGCCGTCACTTAGAAGGAGACTTTTATTAGTGCAATGGGAATGTCAGGTTTGAGAAGAGAATTGACATTATTCATTTAGGTTTTATAGCCTGTAGGAGGTGAGATGGAAGCAGAGTTTAATTAGTAAGTTATTAAGGGGACCAGGTGGTAAGAAGTGGCCAGATTGGAAGAAATAGCTCATGACATGACCTGTCAGGTTGGATGTGAAGGTGTCAGAGAAGACTCAGAGGTGGGGTCTCCGGTGTTAGACTGAATGTAACAGTGGAGTTGCCATTTCCAAAAATAAGGAAGGATGCAGGAGGAGCAGGTTTGGGGAGAAAATCAGAAGGTGAGTTTTGGCGGTTTATGTTTAAGATATTTATTAAATATCCAGGCAGAGATGTTCAATAGGTAATTAGATGTAGAAGTCTGGAATTCAATGGGAAAGAGGTTTTTCCTGGACTTATGAATATGGGAGTATTGTATTTATAGCATGGTTTAAAAACTGGTATAGTTATTTTACCCATTATTACTCCTCTCATATAGAATTTTCTTTGCTATTTTCATCTTTTTGAAATCCAAATAAACTTCGGAGTCTCTTTGTTAAATTTATTTTCTAAAATATGTTGGAAATTTTACTACTACATTATATGGTAATTTGGGAAGACTTGGCATCTTTAACATAGATCTTTGTATTCAGTAACATGCTAGGTGTCTTCATTTCATTTTCCTTTACCCCTTCTGGTAAGAGTTCATTCTTTTTCCCCCAGTTAGTTCACACACATTTCTTGATACTAGTCCCAGGAATTGTATACTTTGCATTGCCCTCGTTAGTAATTCCCCTTTCATTGGTATTCTGATAGTCTTTGCTCTTCTAAAGGAATTATATTGATTTATTGGCTGAGCTTCCAGTTCACTAGCTTCTGGTACTATTAATAATATCGTACTTGATTTCTCTGATTTTTTTCCAGATAGAATCATCATTTGCAAATAATTTTGTCTTTTTCCTCTCAATATCTGTCTCATTTACGTTCTTGCCAGGAAAAGAACTCCTAAATTTAAAATAGGAGGTAACCCAGTTAATACCTGCATCTAGTCACAGCTTACAAGTTTTGTTTTGTTTTCACCTTAGGCTTATCCTAATTATTTCTTTGTTCTTTTAAAAATTTATTTCTAATGGATTTTTGGAGTATCTGGAGTTTATGTGTTTTATATTTGTGCATTACCTCTAATAGTTGGTTTTGGTGTGAAATAGTACTTGGTTTTCAGCCATTTTGCTCCTTCAAGGACTTATTCTCTGATTCCTTGAGCACCACGGGTTGAGGGAAAGCTGTTTTCCTGCTGAATCAGCATTTAACTTTTATTTCAAATTAAACCCGTGGAGAGTCCATAACGAAGAGATTTCAATCCCATAGTTGGGTAAGGCTCTAATGAAAAATTTAAGTTCAGTAGCCCTCCCCTCAACCCCCAAATCCACAAACACAGTAAAAATGAATGTATACAAGTTTTTTTTTTAATTGATTATATGCACATTTATAAAACAATTGGTTTTGAAAACTTATTTTCAAACTAAGGTAGTTTTGCAGTTTTAAAAGTTATATTTAAAAAAAATCTTTCTAAATACAAAACCAGTTTCACTTCTCATGTGGATTGCAAATCAGAAAACGATTTGCTGATGCAGCTTAGATTTCTAGAATGCTTTATCTTGAATTTTCAAGTTAACTTTCAAGTGTTATTTTCTGTTTGTCAAGTTAAGCCTTTCTTGTGACCTTTCTCCCTGAATGAGCAGTGGACACTATCTGAAACATTAGGACTTTGAACCGCCAAGGGTAGATTCGCTGAAAAGCTTTTAATTGGCCTGCATCGCCTTGTTAAAATAGCCAAACACCTGCTAGGCAAGCCCTTGCGCATGTGAGTGGCTATATGTTGCTTCCTTTAGGATTTGCAAGGCTGGAGCACAAAGACAGTGATTGTTACCCAATAAGCTGTAGTCACACTCTTCTACCAATCGCCTTAGGAGGGCTGGTTACCATGGAATCCACCATCTGTTCACTCCCCACTGGAATGTGATTATCCTTGCTGGGCTGGGAACTGGGAAGCGTGTGCTGTGTGAAATTATCTGCAATGGACTGGGTTAATGGGAAGCTGGATTTGGCTCACTGGAAGAACAAATGAAGGGAGTTTTACTGAAACCATTTGTGACTTCTAATCAAGAGGAAAAAATCCAGCTTTTATAAGGTAAGTAACCCTAGTACTGTGTATCCCGTTTGTACTACATTTGGTGTGGGGCACTATCTCCATGTGGTCCAAGGAAAGGGAGCTATAAGCTCTTCTGGAACACATCTCCAGCATTACACACTTCTGTTGTGTTGAATTTAAGCAGCTTAATTATGCCTGTACAATTATATGTTGATGGAACAATGACAGAATTATTTTTTTAACCATTTGAAATTTTTTGTGCCTGTGAAATTGTGTTATGACCTCTGAAAGGGGCAAAGAGACAATAATTTTTAATGGTTTCTAAGAGTGAGTTATACCGTATTCTTTTTGAAATACGCCCATGGCCACAACGTGTTCTTATGCCTGTTCGTCCAATAAGAAAATGTCTCAGGTCAGGGACATTTGTAGGTTATGGTTTAATTAATGATTATTCTAGCCCACATGGCTGACCTACCATTACTAGCTCATGTTTTGAAATGCGATGTTTATGCAGTTTTATTTTGCAATGCTTTTGCACAAGTTTCAAGGGCCCTGAGCATGTGGAAACAATGTGACCATGCTTTACCGGCAGGCATGCAGGCACAGTGATAAGGGCAGGGGCAGAGCTAGGGAGATCGGTTTCTTTTTCAAGGGCTTCCTTTGTTTTTCTGGTTCAACAGCCCCTTAAAAATGTGTGGTACATATTGTAAGCAGTCGAAGGAGATTTTGGTGCTAACAAATGGATGACTGACATTTTTCTGTGTGGCTAAGAGGTTGGTAGCTCAAACAAGGGACTTCTATGTCCTTTGTAAAGCAGCATTGTATCCCCTTCCCCAAAACAGTGCCCTAAAATATAAAAGTGAAAAACAAAAAGAGTGCCGTCTATACTCCAGATATTCCTTTTGTGTTTTTCTGTTATTTAAACCATAGCACCAGGGCTCTGTGAGTCTGGCTAGGTCTGCCATTTTTATTTGATATAGGAAGGGTTGCAGAGAAAAGCTTTGCTTATGCAGCCTGAGTCCTTCTAATTGTGCTGTTTTGCTGTCATCTTAGACATTCATGTCAGTGGGTCACTGGCTGCCTGGAGAGCTAGAAAAGGTCATTGCTAATAGGCCCTACCTTGTTTGATTTTCTTTTTTTAATGATAGTATAAAATTAGATAACCTTGTAGTGGTCAAGGACTCATGGTCTTACTTCAGGAATAGGATTTGGGGCCTGACTGCTAGTTGTGGGTTCTTGGTATTAATTGTAGTTTACTTTAAAATTCTTACCTTCTTTTGCACTCACTGATCTATATACATTATTATTATTTGAACTGTTTTTACTATGAAGAATTAAATTAGATATGTACTAGCTCTAAAAAGTATCTTTTTCAATAATAATACATGTCCCTCTGCTTGAAATTTTCCTTAGCATCTGTAAGAAATTTTATACTAATCTTGTATTATTGGGGTGAAATTTCACCCATAAAAACACAAGCAATGTAAGTTTAGGGAGGAAATGAAATAATCGAAAAGCATCTGTATTTAGGGTGTTCATGTTGCTTTAGTTACCTTGTATCTTACAAACCTGAAAAAGGCTTTGAGAAAATGAGTGTGACGTGGGTGAGTACCCATGTGCCTGGGGTGTGGTTACTTCAGCAGTGGAGGTAGGCTGGATAAATGCGTATACTTCGCAAGTTCTCTAGTGTTTGTGAAATTCTTTACCTTTTTTATTGTTACTGAATTAAAGTTAGAAGATTGTGTTTTCTTTAAGTGGGTATTCATGTCAGAATTTTTCCTAGCATTTTACAAAGGATATTGGCAGGCACTTAGTCGTTTATTTTTACTCATAAGCATATTTATTAATATCACCCTTGACCGAGTTTTCCGAGTAATAAATAGTAAAGCCACGAGCGTGTTCAAATGTGTTGAAAAACCTCTTCTGTCAACCACTGACAAGAAACTTAGGGCTGCTCTTTCAGAAATTAGTGAGTAGGACTGGATAGCCGGGACAGTCCTGGAGCACTTGAGATCTCTACCAGCGTACCCAAGGGACGGGAGTGCGCGGTCATAGAACTGTGTGAGTTCGCTTCGGGCGATATGGCTTTGGGACCTGGTGGTTCTTTTTGTAGGTGGTGAAGTATTTGCTTCCATTCACGAATGTTGTCAGGAGTGACAGCCACCATCAAGTCCACAGTCCTGTGGTAATGAGTTCAGACTGTTCTTGGGTCTGGTGCCAAGCATGGCTTTCTGGTTCTCACTGTCCTTACCTAGATTTCTGTGCTAGATTTCCGTGATTTCTGCGCCTTCTTCCGACTTTTCAAACTGACGGCGTGAGACTTTTCAATTCTTCGGTACAGCCTAAGACTTTACCAAATGACAAGTTTATGATGTTTGTTAACCCTTATTCACAGTTATTTCTTATGAAAGTATTGCATAGATGATGAATTGGAAACTCTGAATAAATGGCTTATACTGATTCAAACCTGTAGCAGTCGGCGTAGACAGCAAATCATCCCACCACTAGTTGAGGGCAGGCACGTTTTTCTGCCGCTTCCTCTAACACATTTATGCTGGAATGCTGCCTGACTTATATTTGAACAGGTAGACTGCAGAGCTAATAAATAGCCCCGAAATGCTCACATTTTTCTTCCTGTCTTTTATTGCCACCTTCTTTCTAACTTCTAAACTGAGTCTGTCTCTTTGCTTTTGGAGTACAGATTTCGAATCCAGTTTTTGAAGTTAATTCTTTTGAACGGTTGTGGTCCATTGGGCCCTTGAGCTGTCTGAGACGATGGAACACTAGGGATTTGAAGTGGAGAAGAAACTGCGGGTGCTGTCATTGCTGATGCTGCGTCCACATGTCCTTGGTGTTGAAGCTGTTTGCTTGTTACAGGACATTTAAAAACAGATTTACTGAAGATCGCCCTCTTTTGCCCTCTCCAACAATTCCGTATTGCCGTGGTTTCAAGAAGTGCTTAGAATGAACTGATTTTATGCACCAGTAAAATTTTGTATTTGTGTGGGGTCTAGTACTACAGGATGCGAGGCCTCTAAAGTGTGTATGTGAATGATGCAAGCTCACCCAAAAGCTATGGCTCAGATGTTGCATTTGGCAGGATGTTTCTGTGTATGAGTGTGCCTTATTTTTGATTATCAGCGGCTGTTTCTTCTGAAATGCTTCCTCTTCTGTTCATAACTGCTTCTGTGCTTCCGTAGAATAGAAAGGCAAACTTTGTATAAATTGGCGATGAATGGGGGTCTGTGGAGGCAGCAGCACGTCCTTGGAATGGTTTCGTGTCACACGCACATCCTCTTCTCATTCAGTTGCCACCACTTCAGGTTTAGGGGTGGCTTGATGGAGTTGTGTTGAGGGTGTCTAGCAATACCTTATTCTTAGAAAAGTTCCATATTTTACAAATAACCCCCACTCTGAGGCTAATTGTTCTTTTGTAACAAATGGGTTGAGTTACTGACTTGCCTTGTAAGGAGTTGTTTCTTTCCTTCCCTCCTTTGCTTCCTCCTTTTCTGCTTAAATCCTGTGTTCTTTTTACTTTTTAAAAACAACTTTCTGGTCCTGAATTCAGATTAATGAAATCACGCGACAAGGTATGTTTCCATAAGGCAAGCAGATGGAATTTATTGGATTTTTTAGATCCCTATTATGTATTGCTGGATGTTTATTTTCATATAATTTCACATAATTTTCGCATATTGTCACCTATTTTGAGGATCTGTCAGGATCATCTTGTTTGACAGCTCTCATTTGACAGAGAAAAACCTGAGACGCATGAAGATTAAGCCGCATATCCAAGGTCACAAAATTTGAGTGGCAGAAACAGCTAATGTTGAGTATTGCATGTTGAATGCAAAGATACAGGGTAAAGTCAACTGACTTGCTACACTGAAGCCTTATGTAAGGAGCAGATCATGGGGATGTCACCCTAAGGTCTCACAGATGCGATTTTCAGTATGCCCAGAGGAAGAGCAGCTTTGAAAGGTGGTTCTTCAGTAACCAAGCTCCTGAGAAACAGATACAGGTTTTTTTTTTTAAGTTTAGTCATTTTATTTACTTTTAAAGATTTTATTTATTTGAGAGAGTGAGAGAGAGAAAAGCAGGGTGTGAGGCGTAGAGGGAGAAACAGATTCCCTGCTGAGTGGAGTCTGATATGGGACTCAATCCCAGGACTCCATCCCGGGACTCCGGGATCATGACCTGAGCTGAAGGCAGACGCTTAACCGACTGAGCCACCCAGGCGCCCAAAGTTTAGGCATTTTAAAACAAGATTTATTATTTGGGGGGTGGGCAGAGGGAGAGAATCACTGGTAGACTCCCAGCTGAGCATGGAGCCTGAGGCAGGGCTTTATCTCACTACCCCAAGATCATGATCTGAGCTGAAACCAAGAGGTGGATGCTTGACCGACTGAGCCACCCAGGAGCCCCAGAAGTTGAGGCATTTAAATGAGAACTAAAACTTTCAAGCCAACTAGATGTTTGTGTTTTTAGTTTGCATGTTTTCTTCCTTATATCCATATCTGTAGCAGAAGTAAAGTGATGATCAGAATGTTGCTTGGTGATTGTGGAGCCCAGAGCAGGTGGGGGCGGAGCACTGGGGAAGGACACTCTGAGGACAAGTACAGTTCCGCTTGAGGGCACACTTGTCATCTGGCTAGTGTATTTCTGATGTGGGCTAATGCATGCTCTTTGAACATTGCTGGAGACATACAACCTGTGATTACTTACCTGGCCTCCCTTTTCTCAGCTTCCACCATGCCGACCACCTTCTTCCCCTTGCCCAGGACCACTCTGCTGCCTACTGAGACATTCTTTCTTTGGTATGTTAAGGTCATCAGCGATAACTTTGCATTCACCCATCAAACATTTAGTGAACATTTACTCTCTACTGGGCAGTATTGTAGGTGTAGAGGGTAGGGCACAGAACACAAAGGGAAAGGACTTTAGCGAAAAGTATATAGTAGAAGGGGGAGACAGATAATACACAAATAAATGAAGAATGTTCATTTCAAATAGTGGCAACTGTGATGTGTTGAGGGATTTTAGGGCAGCAAACTTCAGATTGGTTAATCAGGAAATGCTTATCTGAGGAGGTCTCATAAAGCTGAGACACAAATGATAAGAAGCCAGCATGATACAGTACAGTGGGGTTGGGGGGGGGGAGCTGTTATCCCCACTTCATTCAGGAGGAAATTGAGGAGAGCCTATCAGGATCATACCATGTTCCGTTAGCACTTCAAAAGCACACTGCATGTTATCTTTACTTTCAGGACTTACTGTTGAATATATGCTCTTTTCCAAAGTCAGAGTTTAGTGGGCTAGCATGGGAGGCATTCAGTACAGTGGTTTAGAGCACAAGCAGCCTACATTTAGTTCCATCCCTCATACTGGCTACCTGGAAGTCTCCAGGCGAGTTACTTAACCTCTCCACACCTGTTTCCCCATTTGTTATAACTTATAGGGTTATCATGGATACTGAAGGAGGTAAAATTCAAAACCCCTATTAGTGCTAAAGATGATGGTGATAGTTGTGATGTTCTCTAAGGGGCATGGATAATAATTCCGTGAATGTTGAAATATTTGCTCCTGTTTGGCAGTGAAAGCCTGGAAGTACTATTAGCCTTCTCTCTATAGGGTAAGTTTTTCTTTTATCTCTCCCTTCATTCTCACTCACATTCATTCATTCATCTCCCACATTCACTTATTCAACACTTTTGTTAAAAAACCACTATAATGAGGTATGACTGATGTACAAAAAGCATATGACATGTACAACTCGATGAGGTTTGGAGATAAGTATACACTTGCGAAGTCATCTCCACAATCTATGCCATAAACATATCTATCACCTGCACAAGAACACTCTTTGCATGTTCATCTGCCCTTGCTAGATTCTGGATGAAGAACTGGATCAGACATGGCCTTTGCCCACAGGTGCTCAGTTAACAATCTGTTAACCAGTCAGTTGCATTCAGTGTGTTTGCTGCCTGAGGAGGTGCAGGGGGTAGAGGAGCAGGGAACTGACCATACAGGGGAAGTGGGCTGGAAATTCTAGTCTGAGGTGACAAAAGCAGGGAGGCAGGAGAGGCCTGGTAAGTGCCGGTAGCTGAGCGCAGAACTTGAGCTAAGGCATGCTGGGATTCGAGAGTGCAGATCCTGGGTTGCATAGAAGTTTTTACTGTATCCTGTAACGAATGAAGAACTTTTGAGTAGCTTTAAATATTCTGAGAGTAGATCTTCCGTTTTGTAGTCTAGAAAGATAACTGGCAGCTTAAATGATGGAAACACTGGAAGGAATCATATCCAAGGCAGCCTGAATTCTTCTTTTGCATCTTTATCATCTTTCTCTTCAGCCGCAGAGGGCAGAGTTTTTCTTCTCTTGATCACCACCACAAGATGGTTATCCTATCTTACTTTTGATATTTAGATTCTAAAGTCAGCACTTACAGTAAAACTTGCATAGAGCCAAAAAAAAAAAAAAAAGGTCCTTGAGAATTTCCTTAGGGAGGCATTGCTTTGGAGATCAGCTCTTTCATTGAGTTTGGTGTGTGTTTTTTTTGTTCCCAGGGTTGGAAGAGAGAACGCTACTGCTTTGGTGTGGGCATGAGATGAAATATTTACTTTGTCTGCATATAAAGGCCATTCTGCATGAAATGAGGGAGCAGCAGGCTCATGACCTCTATCTCATGCATACAGGGCACATGAGCGTTGGGGTCAGGTTCCCTCCGCAACTTAAGCTCCGTACAGCACCCGGTTTGTGCTACTCATGTATAGCCGATTTCTGTGTCTGCAAAGCACATTAGTTCACGCAAGTTTAAATGCACTCTAGTACAATTCCTGCTATTGCGTTAGTACCAACTTCTAGTGTTTTCTCTGTCAAACAATGCAAAGTGCATTCATCATCTCAGTTAATGTTTAACAGACATTTGAGATGAGTGGAATTTATCGTCGTTTGAACAAATAAAACTCGCTATGAGATATTCACTGTTTTCAAGTTTACTAATAGTTAAGTGATAACTGGGGTTAAAACCCCGGTTCATTCTGGCTTCAATCCTATATTCTTAGCTTTTATGCTCAATTTTCTTTAAATTAGAAAACCATTGCATTAACATAGGCAAAAAAAACACCGGGGGAAAAAAAAAAAAAACCCTCCCCCCAAACCCAGGAAACTTAAATACTGCAGTAGCTGAGGGGGTAGAGAAATGATAAGATTCCAAAGAAATGAAGAGAGAATTAATGAGTTTTACTGTCTTTAAGAAGCCATGGCTAGTTAGTAATTGTCAATGCACATGAACAGTTATTTCAAAAAGGAAGAAACACAAATGACTAATACATGAGAAGAAAGTTTTGTATAATTGACAATCAAAGGAATATACAAAATAAATATTCTTTTATTACACTGGCAAAAATTTCCTGAACGGTTATATTTTGGACTGGCACCCTTACTTCAGATAACATTGTCACTCCAAATGACAGTGTAAATTGGTAGAATTTATTGGAAAACAATTTGGTAATATGTATTATTTTAGAGAACATTTTGTTGCAGGGGATAGAAGAATACCCTGTAAGTTAAGAGAAAAGAGGGATGTATAGAAACAATAAAAAAAGTTATCTTCTGGAGCCAAGGGACAGTACACTCATCCAGGCCTCACGGGAGCCTGGAGCCAAGACAGTTACACTCTCTCTCCCTTAGACGGGCCTCTTCTGTCTCCATGCGGATGGCAGAAAACAGGGCCACCCCAAATCTCAATCACACCACTTCCTAGTCCCAGTGTCCAGCAGAAACAAAGTCCCAACTACTGATGCCTTGGAGAGAGACTGATAGTGAAGCATTGGTAGGCACTTACCCATGATCCCATCAGATATGGCCATGGAACAGAGGTCATTTGACTTACCTGCCTACTCAGAATGTCCTGTGAAACAGAAACTCTTTGAAAGGGGAGTAGTTAAAGCAATATGAGAACGTACCTGGTACATGTATCATTAGCACTAAAAATGTTCATGTCCTTTGATCCCACAGCCCCAATTTTAGAAATCTACCAGAAGTTACCGAGTGATCTAGTAAATGATTTATCACATCACATCAGGTGGAGTGAAACAGGAAACTATGGATATGTTTCACAATAGGGAAATGGCTACATGAATTATGACTTAGTCACGAGATTATATGTTACACAAATGTTGAAAAAAGGTTTTCAAAAAATATAGAAAAGTGCTTACAGTGAAACATAGTATGCATATGTGTCATTCACACTGTACTAAGTTACATTTTATATAATATGCAGAAAAAATACTAGAGGGGATTAACAACAAACAGCAGGTACTACTATATTTGAGAATCACTTTTGTTATTTACAACTTGTTTGTAGATTTTATTTACTTAATTTTTTTAAAAGATTTTATTTTTAAGTAATCTCTACACCCAATGTGGGGCTCAGACTCCCAACCCCAAGATCAAGTGTTGAATGCTATACCTACTGAGCCAGCCAGGCACCCCTTGTCTGTAGATTTTAAATGATTAACAATGGCCTTACAGTAATATTAAAATTAAAAAATAAGCTAATATAAAATGACTCAAATTGTAATCTGGTAGAGACGATAAACCTGTCCTAGGTAAAATAATAGTAACTGATATAACCTCATGTGTATTTTTGTGTTATGGACTGCGTAATAAAAACTTAAGGATGGATTTCCTAATAATTAGACTCTTTATAAGCAGAATGGTATGTTCAAGAGCTATTTTCCTATCACTGGTGGTATTCAGATAGAAATCAGACAAGCACTTACAAGAACTGTGGAGAAGATTCATCTGTCACGTACTCAGAGTTAGATGGCATCTAAAGTCATTTTCATCCCCAAAGTTCTGTTAGAGAAGCAGGTTTACTGTGGAGTGATTGTTTAAAAAAAAGTTCCTAATTCGATGTTAGGAGAAGATACACAAGACAAGTAGCTTTTGTGAAAGAGATGTGAAATTCTTATACGGGAGAAGTCACAATCTGTAGGTTTAAGCAGGAGGCAATGAATTAGAGTGAGATCTTGAAGGGTGTGATAGCCAGGGATTGGATTATGTGATGGAAGTCATTTTAAGGTCTGCTAATGATTGATGCTAAGGCAGATTTGGATTTGGCCATTTATGGATAAAGGATAGTAACCAGTTTGGCTTGCCAAATGGAAGAAGTATATTCCTTGTTCATCTTCTAGTGAGATGAGTGAAGTGGTGCAAACTTAAATTGAACAAGAGCAAAGTCAAGCCAGTCTGCTTGTTTGTGGCCTTTACTATATTCTGAGAAGAAAACTTCAGGATGATCAGGCATGGTTCTTTTGTTTTGGTGGGTATGTTAAATTATGGCTTTAATATATTAACAGCTATGCTATAAATTCAACGTGCTCGTTTAACTCTCCGACATTAAAATTTTTTGAAACAACACACAACTACACAGGAACCAAGGACCTTTAATTTTACGTGTGAGGGGGATGGGACATCTTTCTGCCAAAGTAAAGTAATACTGTATATATGTTCTTTCTGTTCATTAGAAAAAGGTGTAGCTCCTTAAAGAGTAAGCTGATCTCAGGGTTGACACTTAGTGTAGCCTATAAAGGTGACTTTCCCAATTTAAAAAATTGGAATAGGCATAAAATTATTGCTGTAAAATGATCAATAGCCTAGCTCTTCCTTGATTTATTTTTCTGCTTTCTGATTTTTGCATACATTGAGTCTCTTCTGTGATGATTAACAGCTTCTAGACCAATTCTGATTGGTACATCTTCAACTCATGGTCATGAGCACTTTGAGAGCTGTCAGGAGTAGAGTGTTTATGACTTTGAGTTCATGTAGCTTCAGCCTTCAGCTACCTGATGGAGCTACAACATTTGACACTCCTTTTCCAAATTAGCACCCGATCCCCCTTAGAGTTTGTCACTGCCTTTCTGTCATGGAGAACTGTCAAAGTAGTTTCCTTTCTCAGAAGAACCAGCTCTGTACCTGGTATACTAGCCACTAGCTAATTCAGTAGTTTGACTACCTAAAATGCGTAATGGCTTTGAAAAAGGCTGTTTTTATATCTATCTTTATGTAAAACATCTAAAATCTATCAAAGCATGAAATTAGTTTGTTACATATATTTCAGTAATAAAATTCTGAAGCAGTGTGAATGTTGAGGCAAGAAATGGCTATACGTTGTACGGTTTTTGTTTTTAAACAACAACAAAAATTTTTAGTGTTAAGACCCTGCTCAACCACCAGTCTTTCGGTAAACCTTTTTTTCCAGTTGCATTCCTCTCTCTGAGCTCCTGAAGCACTCTGTGGTTATATCTCGCATCAACGTATTTTGCAATTGGCTGTTATCTTGTCTCTCTACCCAACTTGATTGATTTCCTGAGGCCAGGACTATTTGACGCATCTTAAATCCTCAGCTTTTGGCTCCGCACAAAACCCATGCTTACACTTAAATTGTTGAACTGAACTAAAATTAATGAAAAATGTTAAGCAGTTTACCTAAATTGCCAGCGATAGTTGTGTGTTGCCATTTCAATGATTGGAAGATAAGCAGAGGTATCACCCCATGGGATTAGAAGAGTAACTGCCTCGCCTAGCTCCTGTGTCTCTACTTCTGAAAAGAGCCCTACCCCCAAGAACTAAGCAAATCCTCCTCAAATCAATGATGGTTCTGGATGTATTATTGTCTCTCCCTGGCTACATTGGGTGCTGCTGGAGGTCATGGATTTTGTTGATCAAATTTATGCATATAGGTGGTTAAAGTCCAGCAAATGGAAAGTGCTAGATAAAGCATCTAATGGAAGGAATGAGGAGAAGAATGAGTCTTACCCAGAAATCTTCAAAATGTTTGAGGAATCACTGGTTTTTCTGCCCATGGAATTTTAGGCACGCTTGGTTAAAAAGACCAAGATTACATTATCTTATGTAATTGTGATGATTACGTATCTTAGATAATGTATTGGAATTCTGGCAATACTTGGTGGCAAGTCATCATAAACATCAGATTTGTAGGTCATATAATGGCACAGTACTTAAACGAGTTGTCAGACCAAAGACCTTTATAGCTTTTTCTTTTACAAAAAACCACAAATGTTCTGCATTTACTAACCCTCCATGTGGAGAGAAGTCTGTCAGTACATATTTAACAGGTTCTTACCTAGCAGATATATTTGAAAAAATAAACAAAACCTGTCCTTTTGAGGTAAAAGTAACATTTGAGTGAGTGAGAAAGTAACTGCAACCAGCAGAGGGAAAGTGCGTTATGGACAAAACATTTTTGGAAACGACTGTTTGGAAATGTTTCCATTATTGTGTCATCACCAAAATAGATATAAGTGTATCATTTAAAAAAAATTCCCTTTAAAACTATTTCTACATACACATTCAAACTTAAATACGAGATCATTTTTAGCTTGTTTTAAAAATCTTTGAGATAGTTATAGTAGGTTTTAGACCAAATTAAAAAAAAAATAACACTTTCTAAGACATCAAGGCAGATGGAAATATACTAGAAGAATTTCAGGGAAAACTTTTGCATATTTGATAGATGGGATTTAAAAATGTGTATCATGATTTAGTAAGTGCAGCCAATGATGTACTTCTTCCCTTTAGAACAATAAATTTTTCTCAGCTAGGGGAAGTCATTAAAACCAAGTATGAAAGTAAACCAGCTTAGGTCTGCTCTTTCAAATGTCTATATCATCAAATATTTAACCCAGATTTAAAAAACAAAGCAGAATGAATCACACTGATCCCTCAAAAATAGTATTTTATCTTTACCTCATCCTACTTTGTTCTATTTTTGTATTTTACAGTATGCATTTTAGTGCAGTAATACTTGTGTTTAATGCATTTAACAGGGAGATACCCATGCATCCATATACACTTGGGGATACAATGCCCGGATTTCATACTGAGAGGGATGTGCCGTCAAAAAGTTTGGAAATCATTGTTCTAGCAAGCCCTCCTTGACCTCCCTACCCCCATGGCAGTAACAGGGCCCCATTCAGACTTGTCAGTCACCATTCTACTTGTCTGCTCTTCCTTGGACTCCTTGCAAGGAAGGGACCATTTAATGAGATTGTATTAAGCATTTGATCCAGGGTGCAGAGGGCCTATAGAAATGAACAGGACAGTCATCGTCCTTGTTCTCCAGAAGCTTTGAGAATGGTAGGAAAGACAAATGCTGAACAAGGACATTGCATGAACTTTCATTTAATTACGGTTGTGAAGTGTTCAAAGGAAACCTACAGGGGATAGTGAGACCTAATCATATGAAAGACCTTAAGACCATAGAAACTGAAAAGAATAGTGTGGTTGAAGGAAGATGAGATGCCATTGAAAGTCATGGTGCGGACTTTCTAAAAAATTCCCAGGTACTTAGCAACCTGCCATGTATACTGTAGTAAGCCCCATGTAGGGGCTCAAAAATTCCTTGTGAATAAATGGATAAAACAATTTCCAAACAAACCTCAAATTGATGCCTCAAAATTTTATTTGATCCACACAATGTTTTTGAGTTATTTTATGTTTTCTGAAATTTAAAAAATCCATTCTCTAGGTTTCCATAAGTAACTCTTAATTCATGCTGTTTTAGACTGGTCTCCTTACCCATTTGTGTTATGTGCCTAGATGCTAAATATATTTGCCTTTGCCACCCTGTGTAGAGGATAAACATGCCATACTCCACAGATGGTGAGCTGTTTACCAATATGAGATTATTTGAGTTCTATTGATTAATGTACGAACTGTTAGGTCTTAAAGGCTATATGGATATTTTATCATCCTTAGTCTAATATCGAAAATCTGTTTCAGCATTATTGGTAAAGTTTATAATACACAGATTGCTAGGATAATAATTTAAAAATTTCAAGCAAGTAAATTTGTAATTTATCACATACACATTCATCAGTTTAAGGCCCATATGATGGAAATTGGCTGTTTTCTTTTCTTTTCTTTTTTTTAAGTTCTCTTTTTATCCTTCATCTTCTTTCCTACCACAGAAAAAGGTATCCGAAAGCGTACTGAAATTTGGAAGGACTAGTATTCTCTTTTTCTTTCCTTGCAGTTTTCTTTATTTCTGTAATATATTCCTGAGATTGCATCAAAAAGGAAACTGCATGTTTTTTTTTTTTTTTTAAAGATTTTATTTATTTATGTGACAGAGAGACAGCCAGCGAGAGAGGGAACACAGCAGGGGGAGTGGGAGAGGAAGAAGCAGGCTCATAGCGGAAGAGCCTGATGTGGGACTCGATCCCGGATCGCCAGGATCACGCCCTGAGCCGAAGGCAGACGCTTTAACGACTGCGCTACCCAGGCGCCCCAGGAAACTGCATGTTTAAGTGTGTTATTATCTGTGGAATAAAAGGGAAGAAATAAGTAGAATGGGGGTGCCTGGGTGGTGCAGTCGTTAAGCGTCTGCCTTCGACTCAGGGCGTGATCCCAGCCTTTTGGGATCGAGTCCCACATCAGGCTCCTCCGCTGGGAGCCTGCTTCTTCCTCTCCCACTCCCCCTGCTTGTGTTCCCTCTCTCGCTGGCTGTCTCTGTCAAATAAATAAGTAAAATCTTCACAAAAATAAAAAGAAGTAGAACGGATGATTTGCACACAGGATAGTGCTGATTATATTTAGGTTATCTTTTCTTTCCATATTCTGAGTTTGTTCTGTAAGAATATTTGGGCCAATACAAAAGGCTAATAATCAGCTGTTGTTACACCAACAAGCTGTGCGTGAGGATCTTGAGCGGAAGACAAGTACTTAAAAGAAATCTGGATGAGGCAGCTAATCAAAAAAAGGGGGAAACAAAAGCCCTCCCTCTGTTCTCCCAAGTTAGTAGCAAGTAACTGGCTGCACTTTACCCTTTATCTGACGGGCCAAGGGCAAAGCCTAAGTTTTATTTTCTTAAAGCCTCAGAGGAGCCTTTTCTGGAAGCTGCATGGCTCTTTCAAAGTTGGAAAAAATAATAGTTAGGTTCCTGTGGAAATTTATGAAAAGAAAACATTTTTCTTGACTTCCTTCTCAAAACCGGTGATTGATAGAGGGAGCGCGGTTTGGGAACATATTTTGAAAGCAAAGTGGTAAGAAATGAGTCTAGAAAGGTAAGCAGGGGACAGGGACTTAGGCCTGTCTGTAGTTTGGATTCATTCTGAGCGTAGTAAGCAGCCACTGAGGGTAGCAGCTGGCAAGTGACGAACAGTTCTGCAAGCAGCCGCTACGTTTGCAAATCTGCCGCAGATGTCTTCACCATACAGCATGAAATCAGGTGCTTTCCTTCGCTGCGCTGCCTGACAAAACCTTGCCAGTCCTTCAAGATAAAGTTCAGTCTTCTTCACAGAAGGAGGTCGCTTTCAGACATATGGAAATGGGAGCATGAAGCTGAAAGAGGTTGGTCCTGGAAATAGGTGTTTTAGAATCTTCTGCATAGTGGAGGGGTTGTAGCCTTCAAGTGGGTCCGCTGTCCGGAGCAGATACTGAAGAAAGAAGAATGCAGAGGAATAGTACAAGTAGTAGAGAGTCTGTGACAGAGAATTCATAAACATGAACAAATAGATTGGCCATAGCAGAGATCGGCTGGCTGAGGTTGGGTGTCATAAATTCCTGGTGGAAAATGTTCTAGTTGCAATTAATTTTTTATCGTGGTAAAATACACATAACATACAATTTACCGTTTTTGCTGTTTTTAAGTGTACTGTCAGTTCTGTGGCTTTAATACATTCACATTGTTCTACCACTGTCACCACCAACCATCTCTAGAACTTTTTCATCTTCCCTCACTGAAATTTTAGATCCATTAAGATAGTTGCAACAGTATTTTGTTCACACAAAATGGCAACCTCAGCACCAGAACCCTGTGGGTAGACGTTGTGTATACCAGGGAAAGGACAAGCAACTGCCAGAGAAAGCATTTGTAAGGAATGACTCTGTTGTGAGGTGCGTGAGGCAGGAAGGCTGATAGGGACTGAGCAGAGAAGAGAAACGGATAGCTAGTGTGTGTCCAGCATCATGTTAAGTGCTGTGTTTATGTTCTTTAATGCAGCTATTAGAGCTAAAGAATAGGTTCATTCCAGAGTTTAGGAAAAGAGAGGAATCTAGGAGGTGGCAAGATGAGGATTATAGAATTTGCAATCTCAGAATTAACTTGTTGCTGAAGTGAATGTGATTTCCTAAAGGAAACACACAGATCTTCCAGTGTAGGGTAGTCACTTGGCATTGATCAAGTGGAACCCAAAGAAGTTGTGCAAAAATAATAATGGTCATTATTAAAGAAGAAACACTGTATTTATCAATTAACTTTGTTTCTCCTTTGAATTGAGATAATACCAATTACCTGGGATTAGGATAAAGGCTAAATGAGATAAAAAGCATGGGGGGGGGGGACCTGGGTGGCAAGGTTGGTTGAAGGTCCGACTCTTGGTTTCTGCTCAGGTCATGATCTTGGGATCATGAAATTGAGCCCCACTTGGACTCTGGGCTCCTTGAGCAGAGTCTTCTTGAGATTCTCTTTCCCCCTCCCTCTGTCCCTCCCACTTGTACTTGCATGCGCACACGCTCTCTCTCAAATAAATAAATCTTTAAACAAAAAAAAAGCGTGCCAGATGTGAAGGTGGACTGTAATGGGGGGGAAATGCCAAAAGGGAGACATATCACCGACTTAAAGCGTGTTTACTGCTGAGCTGTGTATGTGAACTTGTGAAATGTGTGGTGTGATGGAGGAAATCCATACTGATAAAATCAGACAGGCTATAAATTGTGGTATGGAGATCAATTCCATAATTTAGGTTAGGGAAAAGTGTTTTTATTCTCTAGGATTATCTATTTTTATTAGAGAGTTATTAAAGTCAGGTGACATTTCAGGTACAATATTTCTTCTATATACCTAAAATATACAAGCTGTCCCTATCCACATGCCATAAGAAAGATGTGTAGCTTTCCATGGGCTTCCAAATTAGAAAAGTAACGGAATTGTGTTAGAACCCAGAATGGACAGCAATGTAATCTAGGATTATATTGTCATCCCTCCAGAAGCTCTGGTCTGAGGGGTGCTGTCTACTTTAACACTGCTCTGTGTGGTTGGGACTTTGAGCATGTAACTGTGCAATTAATATAAAACATTTATATTAAATATTTTTTAAAAGAGTAAAGATTCAGGGATAGTAGGCTTGCTTTGAAGATCTCTATAAAAATAATTTGGTACAAAAATATTTAAGCAACAGCATTTACCTGGCACATATTAAAAAATTTGTAGGTCTTACTTCATTAAGGCTCAGACATGCAAAATGGAAATTTTGCATCAGTTGGTTGGCTTTTTAAATTAAAATGTGTTTTTTTAGGCCAACAAGGGAATCATTTTAATATCAAATTGTTATTTGATATTATTAGATTGTTATTAGAAGACTAAAGAGTGCGAAATGGGTTAAGATTCAGATTAGTTTTGGGGCGCCTGGGTGGCACAGCGGTTAAGCGTCTGCCTTTGGCTCAGGGCGTGATCCCGGCATTATGGGATCGAGCCCCACATCAGGCTCCTCCGCTATGAGCCTGCTTCTTCCTCTCCCACTCCACCTGCTTGTGTTCCCTCTCTTGCTGGCTGTCTCTATCTCTGTCGAATAAATAAATAAAATCTTTAAAAAAAAAAGATTCAGATTAGTTTTGTTCTGTGAAAATGGAGGTTGCCTCTCAGTTAAATAACATTGGAGGGGCGCCTGGGTGGCACAGCGGTTAGGCATCTGCCTCCGGCTCAGGGCGTGATCTCAGCGTTATGGGATCGAGCCCCACATCAGGCTCCTCCGCTGGGAGCCTGCTTCTTCCTCTCCCACTCCCCCTGCTTGTGTTCCCTCTCTCGCTGGCTGTCTCTCTGTCAAATAAATAAATAAAATCTTAAAAAAAAAAAACATTGGAGAATGAGTATGAGGATTTTACTCCTTACTTGATAATTGAAAGTCACAAGCACTTATTTTTTCCTATTCCTTGTTGTATCTAAACAAAGTGAAACACTACCATTCACTTGGTATAATAACTGGCCCGTTGTTTATTGCCAGAATATGTTTATTAGTAAATAATTATTAAAGCCACCTTTGCCATTAGTACATGGAAGTTTTCAATTATGTGACAGATGATGGGTTGGGTAGCTTTAAATAAAAATGCCAGGTCAGAGAACTTAATCCACCACCTTTGTAAAAATATTGTTGATTAATACATTTTTTTCAGGAAGCGCAAGTTGCATGGTAAAATTTTTGTTTTAGATCACTTCCATTAGAAATAGTAAGCTATTGAAAGTAATAGAAGTAGCCTTTAACACAAAAAGTAAACTAAGGTCAATAAGGTGAAAAAATAAGTGGTTATGAAATAACATGTGAATGTGGGGCAGAACTTTCTAAGTCCTTATTCAACAATTTGTGAAGAATAACCTCTCTCTAAGGAGGAGATGAATAAGAGCAGAGGGGCAGCCCATTAGGTCCCAGGACACAGGATGTTTTGTGAATAGCTGTGAGTTGTTTAGCATTGACTTTAGGTATTTTCAGGGCTGATATTTGTGACAAATAATCTTAGTAAATTAACGAAATTGCCATACATTTATTTGAAAAGTCCTCTTAAATATACTGTCATAAACTTCCATGTTCCCAAATGGACTTTAATGGAATTTAAGATTTTTTTAAATCACAGGAAACAGATAAAATGAACCAGTGATTATCTTTACTATTGATGGGAAAGGCAGTGAATGTACCAAAAAATCATAGTTTTGGGTTTACACTAAGACCATCCATTTCATAGCCAGATGCTTTTATTTGCTTCTTAATATTTAAAATTAAGCAATAATTTATATACAACAAAATTCACCCTCCTTAGGGTAGAATTCTGAGTTTTGACAGTTGCACATGGTCGTGTAACCACCGCCACAATGAAGATCTAGAACAGTCCTATCTCCTTCGAATATTCCATCATGCTCTTTAAAAAAATTTTTTTTATTTATCATGCCCTTTTGTAATCAATTAGTCCCTCTCCACACCACCTGCTACTTCAGATTTATTTTCTGTCCCTATAGACTTCCCTTTTCCAGAATGTCATATAGAGTCATATATATGTAGCCTTTTAAGTTGGCTTTCTTTCTTTCTGTTTCAAGTTTTTATTTAAATTCTAATTAGTTAATGTATAGTATAATATTGGTTTCAGTAGAATTTCGTGATTCATCACTTAGATATAACACCCAGTGCTCATCACAAGTGCCCTTCTTAATACCCATCACCCATTTAGCCCATCCCCCCACCTCCCCTCCAGCAACCCTCAGTTTGTTCTCTCTCATTAAGAGTCCATTTTATGGTTTGCCTCCCTCTTTTTTTTTTAATATATATATAGGTATATATATAAACATATATACCTATATATATACATACATATATATACACATATATATATGTATGTATATATATAGGTATATATGTTTATACACACACACACACACACACACACATCTTTTGGGGGGGGAGTGGGGAGGGGCAGAGGGAGAGAGAGAGAATCCTAAGCAGGCCCCATGCCCAGGGCGGAGCCCAAGGTGGGGCTGGATCTCACACCCCTGAGATCATGACCTGAGCTGAAACCAAGAATCAGATACTTAACCGACTGAGCCACCCAGAGGCCCCATACCACATCTTCTTTATCCAGTCATCAGTTGATGGACAATTGGGCTCTTTCCATAATTTGGCTATTGTTGATAACTCTGCTATAAACGTCGGGGTGGATGTGCCCCCTTTGAATCAGTGTTTTTATATCCTTTGGGTAAATACCAATTGTGCAATTGCTGGGTCATAGGGTAGTTCTATTTTTATAAATTGGCTTCTTTCTAATGCACCTGTGGGTGTTGTCCTAAGTTGATTCCTTCTCATTGCTCAATGTTATGCCATTGCATGGATTTACCAGTTTGCTTATCCATTCACTACTTTAGGATGAGTGGGTATTTCCAGCTTTTGGTGACTATGAATAAAGCTCATGTAAACATTCCTGTACAGATTTTTGTGTGAATGCTAGTATTCATTTTACTTGGTTAAGTACCTAGGAGTGTGATTGCTCGGTCATATGGAAGTGCATGTTTAACTTTGTAAGAAACTTCCCTTACTAGCCCTTGGGTAGCTTAGAATTTAGTGCAAGTTTGTGGTAGATGCTAAATATAATTGCAGATTACCACTTGTGGACAACGAGAGTCAATGATAATAGTTATACTTTATTTTAATTATCACTTACTAGCTGCAAATCATGTTTTGGTTTTCTGGCTTTCATCTATAAAAATTCAAAAGTGGATTCCATTGTATCTTAATTTATTGTACAAAAGTTAATTTGGGGGTGCCTGGGTGGTTCAGCCGTTAAGTGTCTGCCTTCAGCTTAGGTCTTGATCCCAGGGTCCTGGGATCAAGCCCTGCATCGGGCTCCCTGCTCCGCGGGAAGCCTGCTTCTCCCTCTCACACTCCCCTTGCTTGTGTACCCTCTCTCGCTGTCTCTCTCTGTCAAATAAATAAGTTTTATTTTTTTTTATTTTTTTTAAAGATTTTTATTTATTTATTCGACAGAGATAGAGACAGCCAGCGAGAGAGGGAACACAAGCAGGGGGAGTGGGAGAGGAAGAAGCAGGCTCATAGCGGAAGAGCCTGACGTGGGGCTCGATCCCAGAACGCCGGGATCACGCCCTGAGCTGAAGGCAGACGCTTAACCGCTGTGCCACCCAGGCGCCCCCAAATAAATAAGTTTAAAAAAAAAAGTGAATTTGATTTCTTAAAGGCTGTCATTTTACTAGTGTTATTGGCCAAAATTTTTAACCTCTTAAGCCTCGCTTTCTCTTCTACAAAACGGGAATTACCATTTCCTGCCTTACCTGTATTATTCCTTTTACAGAAGATTCTATAAAATAGCGATAAATCAATACCTTACAGTGAGGACTTAATGCTGCATGGAAAGTGCCTAGCAGTACCTGGTACCAAGTAAATGTTAACTATATAAGAAAAAATAAAAGCTATTTATTTGTTTGAAAACAAAACTGAATTTATAATTTAAACATTGCTATCAAAGCTCAGAAAGCACAGAAGTCAGGGCATTTTTATGACAGGGAAGTGTTCTGTTTTTTACATTACTGAAATTTGCCAAGGTTAAGTGGTCTTGGAATCAAATATAGACAGTTTTCCTGCCATAGTGAAATTCAAACACATGGGTGGAGTTTGTGAAGGAAATAAAAGATAATTCATATTTCTTCTTCCTTTGACCCCTTTTCTTCATGTTTCTAATTATCTTTTTAGGTTAGTTGTAAAACCTATTCATACCTAATATATAAACAGATTTCTTGTATTAAGAATTGATAACCCCCTCTTCTTGTTGAGCAGGTGGAAGTTACTGTGAGTCTCATTTGAATGAATACATGGCCCCTCATACCTCGACCTGAACGTTGCCTTCCTGCTCTGAATTGAGCAATGCCAAAGCAGGTCCAAGTGAACCAGAGCTTTAGGTCATCAGTGAGTGAGTCGAGACTCCAGACAGGCAAGTCTCTGCCCTGTTAGTTCTCCAAGTGTGGTCCCTTACGTGCAGTCCCAGACCAGCAGTGTCCACGTCGCTTGGGAGCCTGTTAGAAAGGTAAATTCTGGAGCTCCACCATAGACTGGTTGAATTCAACTCTGGAGATGGGATTAGGCAAACATATGTCTTAAAACGCCATTCAGGTGATTTGATGCAACTGGGTGTGACAGCGATTGCGTGTGGACACCCTGAGGGGAGGGGATTGGAGAGATGTTTCCAACCATGAGAGTGATGTCTGTGTAAGCTGTTACTTCATCGTGATTTTATAAATATTTTCATTGACATTTTCTAATATTTCAAGGGATCAGGAATTTTAAAAGTACTTATTGAACAATACAAACTTATAAAGATATATAAAAATGAGTAATAAATATTATACCAGTTAAAAAGTGTTCTGAAATAACCTATGAAACTTGGTTTCCTTAGGAACTCTATGAGTGGTATTTATTCACCAAGCTCAATGAGCTGTGCTAAAAGGAAGGTCGAAGTGGCAGAATAACATTTGTGATCATTCAAAACGACATTTTAACATCTTAAGCCTGTGAATCCTGGATCTGTAACCTCTTCGGTCCAAGGCATGGACCCAGTTAAAGTGGAAACAGACTGTTTTCATGTTGGCTTTTTTAGAGCATTACTAATAGTTAAGGAATTAGTCAGTTTATAAACCATCCTATTCCCAAACGTATTTCTAGTTCACTTGAAGCTTCCATGTGCCTCCGTGGTCATTTAACCATAATAAATAGAAGTCTCTCCATCTCCAGATACTTGGTCTCATGAAAAACACGGCAGCAGCCCTTCCTCTGGGGAGGTGTGGCATATTATGCATGAGGGTGTCTTTGAGCAGTAAGGTCTTAGAATGCCTTGAAGGAAACAGTGCCCTGGTGCGGGCTCCTGGCTCATCTGTGTGATCTCCAGTCTACCAGAGGCTTTAAAGCCAGGAGTGAGATTTTATCACATGATTATTAAAAGAGTAAAGCCAAACATTGTATCAAACCCAAGTAGACTAATTATCAGTATATGTGAAGTCATGTCCACTGATCAAGGTAAGTGGTTTCATTTTCTAGTGTATCTTTCTTCTGTTTTTTTAATAGTGTGTGTGGTCAGTTGATAATACAGCATGCCGAGGGACAGACAAGTGGCCGAGTGTGGTTTTGTTTTAATGTTAAGAATAAGGTTCATGTTATTTTTTAACTTTAACATTAAAATATGTACTATATTCAAGGTTTTTGGCTCTTCCAAGAAGCGTCTTCTGGGTTAGCAAAGTACAAATTTGTTTAAGTTCTGTTTCTCTGACTCATTCTTACTAACATTAGAACACTTTGAAAATTTAGTCAGTAAGGAGAGGAATGCAGAGAAAGAAAGCAAGAATTTTCTTTTTTTTTTTTTTTTCTTCCGTTTCTGGTATGAACAAAGCTCACAAATGTTTACCACTAATCCTTTTCTGGTGCTAGTGCATGGAGCAGCATTCTGTTTAAACAACCCCCCACCATCCCAGTCTGCTTGTTTTAGTAAAATTCAGGGGACTGAGTGTTCTGGGTTTTACATATTAAATAACGTTGTAGAGATAGGCATGGATTTGGTTTTTTAAAAATTATTAGTGATATCGAGCCACTGTTGTTTCCACCAGTATTCTAGAGAGCATCTAAATGGGAAATTGACTTTGAAAGACGAATGAAATTCTGCTCTGTGGTAGAAATATAATCATGTGACAGGAAATTTCTGCTAAAAATATTTTTTAAGACTGAAATGGGTTCATTTTGTGTAGCTGTTTTCCCATTGTTTCTGCATGGATATAGACCCTCCTGAAGAATGTGTCCATTGCTAAATTAGATGAGCTGCACCTTATAACAGGCAGCCTTCATAGTTACCAAGATTCTCTTCCTTCTGACATCATTCCTTCCTTTTCGTGGCCTCAGTGGCGCTTGCACTGAGTGTGGAAGCCCGAGGGTGGGGTTGGTCACAGTACTGCGGCAGGGAAGCTGAGGCTCCTTTCCGGAGCTGCACAGCCTTGGCTGGCTCTATTCCCAAGTTCTAGTAGTTGCTGGAGATTAAGGAGCCCAGTCCATGCCTGCCCCTGCTTCCTCCATCATCTAGGGGGATGCTTTGATTCCTTTGTGGGGGTTCCACTCCTACATAAATTAGTTCAAGATTTGTGTCATCTCTCCATGGTTTACCATCATATTCTAAATACAAAAATATTTTTTTAAAAGTGACAAAAGGGAAGTATTTTCTTTCTCCATTACTAAAGTTCTCTCTTTGCTTGAAAAAACTTCTGTCCCTTCTCATTCCATCTTCTAACAGTTAGGGATGATTGGAGGGAATTAACATCCCCTCCTGAAAGGCAGCTCTTAAGTGGAGAGAGAACTACTAGAATTTTTTGCTCTGATGGACGTCTCCCCATAGTGAGTGGCCACTACTGTAATGTGGGCTTTAGAAGTTCCTTTTAAGGTTTTTCAACTGAAAGGACAGTAATGGAACACTTCCTGCTCACACCAGTGGTTTATTTTGTAGCTGTTACGTTGTCTAAGAAAACATTTTATGCACACATATTTAGTGTACATGTTATTTTGTGAAAGTTTTATCTTCTTTTAATGACTGGAAGAAATTTTCCTTTTTAAAACCTGTACAGGCAAACTGACATGGAAATTGAAAAGTGAAAAATAGTGTGATGAACGACTCAGTAGGAAGTATTATTTAATCTTGCAGGGATCATAATTAGGTCTTCATTTCACGGTCATCCAAAATATATGTAGCTTACATTCTGACCCAAGAGTAAGATTTAAACTTGACCAGTTCTCCTTAGACACTAGAACACCGTTCATTCAAATAATAAAAAGGCCTTTTCCTTGGTGCCTGTAGACTTTATCCCTACCCCCTTTCCGATCTGCCTTATGATAATCTTTACTGTCTGTGTTCGCTGTTGTTTATAAAATAGGGAGCCAATTTTTACTGGCCCGAAATATATTTTTAAAGGTCTTCCTTCTGATGTAATTCTCTGAGTTGTGCCCTACCACAATACCTCTAAGCCCTGTTTAGATCAGATCCTTCTAAGAATTTGCCCTCTGCTAATTGACCAAGGGTCTGTAGTTGGTTGGTCTTATGTTGAAGCAGCAGAAGAAAAATGCCTATGAGAAAGAAAATAGTGTTAGCCTTGGAGGTTGGTCATTCTACATGTGGTTATTAAAACCTGGCCTGGGGAAAACCACTCGTTCTCCTCTTAGAGAATGAATATAGACAAGATTATCTTTTTTAAAAAAAGATTTTATTTATTAGAGAACACGGGCATGCACTCGCGCACGTGCATGAGTCGGGGGGCAGAGGGAGAGGGAGAAGCAGACTCCCTGCTGAGCAGGGAGCCCCACATGGAGCTCAATCCCAGGACCCTAAGATCACGACCTGAGCTGAAATCAGATGCTTAACCAACTGAGCCATCCAGGCACCCCCTGAGTGCTCCTTTAAAAATAGAAAACAGATCATGGTCTCTCCTCTGCTTTACAGCCCTTCAGTGGGTTCCCAGCTCTGTTAGAGGAATAGCCTCTCCTCTCAGTGATAGACCAGGTCCTGCCTGTCCCGACTCCAGCCTCTACTGTTAACTCTGACCTCGATGCCAAATGTGCTCCTTGCTCATTCTTATCTATCCATGTTGTCTTTCTTTTTTTTTCCCCCATGTTGTCTCATTTCTTCCTGTACATATCTACTGTGCTACTACATTAGGACTTTTGTAGTTTTATCCTTTGCTTGAATGTTAATCCCCCAAATATTCGTGTGCCTCATTCTCTTCGGGTCCACTCAACTGCCACCTGATGGGGGAGGGTTTCCTTGAACTGCCCCACTCAACAGCCCTCTGTCTCCTTTACTCATCTTTGTTTTCCTCATAGCTCTATGCCATCCAGCATTTGTATAAATGTGTTTTTTTATTGTGTGGTTCCCTGCTCTATCTCTAGGGCTGAGAACAGTGACTGATACATATACTGGGTGCTTTGTTAATATTTATTACATGAAGGAGTGCATTTCTAATACTCATGACCTTTTCTGTTAGGAAATTTAAAGCTAAATGAGCAGGAATATAGAGAAGTTAATAAATTATACATACTTGTAGCGTTCTCCATTTCTTCCCCTCAATTTGCTTTCGTAGAGTAAATATTCTGCTGATTAGTTTCTGGTCTTCCTTGTTAAGCAGAATCTGAGTAATGAGTGTCTTTCCATTGGGAGTCTGGAGGCTAAGTTGATCACTGTTATAAAGAACAGAGGAAAAGGACAGTGACATGGATGACATGGGTGGGCTCAATGAGTGGTTTTGGATTATGAATTACAGGGCTTTGTTGGAGAGAGAAAATAGGTGGGAAAAGTTTCAGGGTGTGAGACCAAGAAATTGGGGGAACCGTTTGCATGGAGAAAATTGTGGCAAGATGACAAAATGTTTAAGATGTTTTGTTACATATTAAGGATGTGCTTTCCCTGCTTTGCTCTTCTTGTTTTTTTCCTTCTGCATTTAAGGCATTTAACTTTGAAATTCTCCCATAGGAGGAAAATAAGAAAAGAAAGAAGATAAATAAAATGTAACAGTCTAGAAATGTTTCCTCTTAGTAAGTTCTTGTAAAGCATGATTTAAAGGGTGTAGAAAACCAGTTCATGGATTAAAGTATGAGAATTATTTATGTCTTTATCCAGTTTCTTTCCAAATTCATCTGGATAATTGAAAATTGACCTGCATTTTAAAATTTATAACCAACAGTTAAATTCTATGAACTATTATTTGCTATATGCTAATATATTTATCTGAGTAATAACAATGATACATTGTTGGGTCACATGACTTCTTAAGAATATGTGATCTATTTTGAGTATAATAAAAAGAAGTATATAAAGCTTGAAAATGATTACTTTTGTGACTTTGTAAATGTAAGCCCCCTAATGACTATTGAACTGGTGAAGTTACCAATTCATATAGAATATCACCAGTTTTTCTCTTTTAACATTGCCCAATAAATTTTTTTCTTGATTTACTTCTATCAGAGTTGCTAATTTAGAGTGAAAATAGCAAAATAGTGAATGAAAATATTGAGCAAAGAAGATATTTTTTATACTTCTTCAGTCTAAAATTCATTAACTAATTTAGATACAGGACAATGGCGACGAGACATGCTTAGAGATAGGGAATATAACTGTACAGTAGTCTCCCTTCATCCACGGTTTCGCAAGCAGATGACCATCCTTCTGATGTGACGTCAGAAGGTCAGTAGTAGCCTAACGTATGTCACAATACCTGTGTCATTCACCTCACATCAGCTCACCATGCCGGCATTTTATCATCCCACATCATCACAAGAAGGGTGAATATGAAACAATAAGGTATTTTGAAAGACAGAGTGAGTGTACTCACATAACTTAGTATAGTATATTATAATTGCTCTTATTATTGCTAATCTCTTACTGTGCCTAATGTATCAAATAAACCTTATCATAGGTATATTGTATAGGAAAAAGAGTAAAGCTAGCATTCAGTACCATTTGCAATTTCAGGCATCCACCTAAGGTCTTAACATGCCCCGTGGATAAGGGCAGCGGGGGTGGGGGAGGGACTCCTGTATTCACTAGACCCAATTCCAAAAACCTTTTAATATTCCTGCCTTCAAGGAAGTTTAAGTCTGTCTCCACCATAGACACAGATAAAAGCAGTAACTATACCTGACAAATGTAATAATATAGATACAAAATATGTGTTTGGAGAACAGAAAAGGAGGAAAAACTGACTATTTGATTCAAGGAAATTTCCTCAAAAAAGTGACAATGGAACTAGTTTAATATGTCTGATAAAAGACTGTCGAGGGTACCAACGTGTATGCAAAAGCATACGGAGACAGAGGAAAAGAATATAATTATGTTCCAGGAATGGAGAAGAAAGGAATGTGGCTGGAGCGCTGGGTCATGTGTGGCTGTGAGTAGACAGACATGAAACCCGTACAGGAAGACTGATGTCTAATGCCGAGATGTCTGATGGGAAGACTCTTTTATGCAAATTAGAGTTTTTCCTATGGGTCTTGCAGTCCCATTAAAGGATTTTAAGCAAGGGGAGGAATAAGACTGGTTATATCATGGAATGAATAAAATAAACTTTTTCTTTGTAGGAACAATCCTCTTAGACATAACTAAACGTGACTTATATAATGCAGTTTTAAAATTCAGAATTAAAAAAGTGGCTATATTTGGTGAATTGGCTTATTTGTCTTTCTTCCTCTGTCAGCCAGGAAAAAAAAAAGGAAATAATAGAAAAGCTAGATGGAATATTTGCTTTTTAAGTTTTGCATGACTGAAACAATCCCCTACACTGTTAGAATCTGAACACACAAATGCTATTGTGCTCTTGCTGTAGAACCCAGCCAGGGAAAAATACGAGGCCGCGAGGCCTGCTGGTCTGATTACACAGCAGGGAAAGCAAATATCTAACTTGGTAAGCTGTTAAACGTTAGATTTCTAGTAAAATGGGATTTATATTAATGTTTGTCTTAAAAGAAAGAGTATTGCAATTAAAAAGTGGGTTGGGATAGATTAGAGACTATTCTACTCTTTGTAGAAAGTCACCTACCTTGTCAGATTTTTTTTTAAAAATTGCCACTCTTCAAATAGAAGTATTGAGGTCCACATACGACCTACCTGTGACCTGTACCTAAGCAATGACACTAGAGCATTTATTAGTGCTTGCTGGCCCCAAGGAGCTTTTCCTATTCGGTAGAGTTCTTCACTTTTTTTTAAGATTTTATTTATTTGAGAGAGAGAGCACAAGCAGGGAAAGGGAAAGGAGAAAGAGAAGCAGATTCCCTGCAGAGCAGGGAGCCCAGCTCAGGGCTCAATCCCATCATGACCTGAGTGAAGGCAAACGCTTAACTGACTGAGCCACCCAGAGGCCCTGGTAGAGTTCATTTTTATCCATGATTGCTGTGAAGCTAAATTTAGGTTTGAAGAGTGAATGAACAGTGTCAGTAACCGCAAAACAAAGTGCAGGAAGACAGTGGGCTGAGAAGTAGAAGTTCAACAGGAATTTTAAGGAGGCAACGTGAGGTAGGCAGAAGCTTGCAGACACTCGTTAATAAAGAGTGTTAGGCTGGAATGTTTTAGCTGTTGGGAATCAGGTTTAGAGAAATCAAGGTCAGAAAAGCAGGTACAAAATTAAAATAAGGAAAGTCAGGAAGAATTTGGTTATGAAAAGGATGGTGTGTGTGTGTGTGTGTGTGTGTGAGAAGAGAAACGGTAGTCAGTTTTTGGTTGCTTGTGATTAAGATAATTAACAATTCTGTTTGGTCTTAGCAACATCCTTGTCAAACCTTATGCAACACTGGCCAGTTTGATTTTCTTCTTCTCTCTGGACTGCAGATAAATTTATTGTGAATAAATGGAAAATAGTTTGGCAGTGGGTAGAAGGAAGAGGAAAAGCCAAGATTCTGGTTAATTTATAAACCAGACATCTTGAATAAATGAGTTGGCTATAGCTCTTAGAAAAAAACAACTTTATTTTGCCCTTCAAGTTCTTTTCTTACATCTGTTTTTATTTCTTTCACAGTTTGTGAAGTCAATAAAATTTTTTAATTTTATTGTTTTAGAAGTCTCCTTCCATAGCAGAGCTTTCCATACTCGGCCAGACATAATCTCCCTCTTTTGGATTCTCAAGACTTCTAATTGATACCTTTTCATATACACAGAGGATGTCTAGATTTTGGGGTTTGTTTTTTTTTTTTTTTAAAGATTTTATTTATTTATTTGACAGAGATAGAGACAGCCAGCGAGAGAGGAAACACAAGCAAGGGGAGTGGGAGAGGAAGAAGCAGGCTCACAGCAGAGGAGCCCGATGTGGGGCTCGATCCCACAACGCCGGGATCACGCCCTGAGCCGAAGGCAGACGCCCAGCCGCTGTGCCACCCAGGCGCCCCTGGGGTTTTTTTAATAGTGAATTTTTTAAAAAAGATTTACTTATTTTAGAGCACGTGCATGTGCACAGGGTGGGGAGGGGCAGAGGGAGAGGGAAAGAGGGTCTCAAACAGACTTAATGCTGAGCACAGCGTGTCACGGGACTTGATCCCATGACCCCGAGATCACAACCCAAGCTGAAACCAAGAGTCAGATGCTCAACCGACTGTGCCACCCAGGTGCCCCTCAGTAGTAGATTCTAAAATCAGATAATCTTCCTTTATCTACCACATAGCAACGAGGGCCTCATTCTTGAGATTAAATTTGGGGTGTGGCTTAAATAGGAGCCAATTGATGCTGTGAGCCTAAATCGTTTCTATTAAAATTTCACTAAATGTTCATGGTATCCCCATTTTATGACATAATTCTGGTGGAGCTTTAGCTTCACAGCTAAAATTTTTAAAAATTCATTTCATACAGCTTCCACTACAAATATTAATTTGATCTATGCCTGTTACGACACCAGAAACAGTGGTTCTCAGTCTTGACTGCATCCTGCCATCACTTTAAAACACATATACCTTGGGGCACATGGGTGGCTCAGTTGAGCGTCTGTCTTTGGCTTGGGTCGTGATCCCCTCCATGGAGACTCTGCTTCTCCCTCTGTCCCTCCCCTCCACTTGTGCTCGCACTCACTCTCTCAAATCAATAAATAAAATCTTTAAAAAAATAAAACAATAAAACACAGATGCCTGGGTCCCACCCCCTATAGATTGTGATCTCATTGACTTGGGATTCAGCGCTGGTATTGTGGTTTTCGTTTTTAAAGCTCCATGGGTGACTCATGGTTGAGCACTATTGACCAAGAGCATGACCTGTTGGCTTATTGGTTCACATGCAGTAGATTGCTGGGGAAGATAATTTTTACTAAAAATGTTAGGAAGGCAACTGAATTAATAGCATAGTAGGCATGTGGGATTTATATCAATAAGAAAGTAAAGATCATACCATGCAGCACTGGTAGTTTACCCCAGAGTCATCTGTAAGCCCAGATGTGCTAGATAAACTAATATTAGATCAACTGTGCCATGATGCTGTTAATGAGTTTCCTAAACCTAGAAGTTTTACTTGAAGACGTCACATTGCTAGCTGGGGACAGAACCAAGAGTGGTTCTGGAAAATTATAGTACTAACATAACGTAGTGCTGTAGTAATAATAGTGTTATTATATAGCACTTACACCACTAATCCGTGGTTTGTTGACTTGATTATTTAGGTCAAGGTCTGCATACCTTTTCTGCAAAAGGGCCAGATCATACATATTTTAGGCTTTGCGGGACACAGGGTTTCTGTCATAGCTCCTGACTTTTGCCAATTTAGTGAGAAAGCATCATGCACAATATGTAAAAGAATGAGTGTGGCTATATTTAAGTAAAACTTTATTGACAAAAATACACTTATTTTTGTGTACCAGATTTGCCCTGAGAGTTGTGGATTGCAAACCTTGAGTTCAGGTATATTTTAGTTTTCCCACCGAGGGACTCGTGGGCTGTAGCTTATGGTCCCCTGATTCAGGGGCATTTTAAACTTCTACTTGAGGGGGGGGGGAGGATCTCAGTGATCCTAAACACTGATCACTCCATTCCACTTACTTACTGGCACCTACTGATCCTATTTTGGTGCCCTCTCTTACAAGACGCTAAGTGCATACTTATGGAATTAATGTATACATGCAACCTTTAACACTTTTTTCTGTTATCTTCTACCAAACCTGTATAGCCAGTCTTCCAGTAGGGGAAAAATTGGCACATACGCCAGCTTTGGAGAAAAAATGCACTTTGAAGTCTGTGGCAGGCTGTAATTGCTGGGTTTGGTAGAATTCTCAAAGTGAATAGAGATCTGATTTGCTCTGAGGACATTTATTATCCTGATTTCTTAGAGCAGATCCTAAGACTTTATTTCTAAAAAAGAATTCTTTTCTTTTTTTCAAATTTAAATTCAAATTAGTTAGCAGTGTATTATTAGTGATTCATCACTTGCATATAACACCCAGTGCTCATTACATCAAGTGCCCTCCTTAATGCCCATCACCTATTTAGCCCATCCCCCCACACACCTCCCCTCCAGCAACCCTCCGTTTGCTCTCTGAAGTTAAGAGTCCCATCTGGTTGGCCTCCCTCTTTGTTTTTATCCTATTTTTCCTTCCTTTCCCCTATGTTCATCAGTTTTGTTTCTTAAATTCCACATATGAATGAAATCATGGTATTTGTCTTTCTCTGACTAATTTTGCTTAGCATAATACTCTTAAAAAAGTATTTCTTAAACTTGGTTTTGTAATAACTAGGGTGTTGTTAGTGATTAAAGAGTATGTTTAGTTTTTCAAAACAATATTTCATTTCATTTGGATTTAAGATCACTATTGTGCTTGTATGTGGTGAGTGGAGTCTTTGGCAAAACAGAGCGAATACTGGAAATAGCGCTCCAGATCATGAATTTGCAGTGCAAAACACAGTGGGCCTGACCCTAGTTTGTGTGGAAAGAGCACTGCCCTTGGAATCCAAAGCCCTGGTGTGATTCTTGGCTTTACCACTATTTACCAACTTTACTAGAACATGGAGATGTCTGTCCTGCATGACCTACATGACAGCTTCTGTCAGTGCTGAAAGTGGAATGTGGTGCGCTATATGTGAAAGTGCCTCATGAGGTCTTTCCTGGACTCTCCTTGCAAAGTCTGGGTCAAATGGAGCAGGAACCACAGTGCAGCCCTGCGCTGACTAGGACTGGACTGTCATGGAGGGAACCTGAGGGATATGCCCACTGTTCTTCAGAGAAAATGTGTAAGAGTATATAGAGGAGGGACCTTCTTGGCCTCAGCAGAGCAAAAAGATGAGAAATCTAAAAATTGAAGGGCAAGTGAGAAGGAGGTCAAAGCAGGGAAGAGGCAGAGAAGTCTGGAACTCTGTCTTGATCTGTTTAGTTACCCCACATCAAAATTCACATTCTTAACTTCATATGTCTTAAGTGGGATTTTTTGAAGCTCCTGGCTACAAATGTTGGCTGAAATAGAGGCACAGGATCAAGGCAAGTGGTTGGAATATAACAGATGTAATCCCTTGATGATCTTCTGAGTGAAAGCCAAAGAATTATGAGCTGGAGCCCTTGTCCAGAGGGTACTCACAAACTCTATGTAGCTGTGGTCTCTAACATCAGCCTAGTCATTTACCACCACCTGCGTCTATCGCTGCCTACACTTACCGCCTTCATAATGGACACAACAATGCCTGCCTGCCTTTATCTCATTAAATTCTTTTTTTTTTTTAAGATTTAATTTTTTGACAGAGAGAGACAGCCAGTGAGAGAGGGAACACAAGCAGGGAGTGTGGGAGAGGAAGAAGCAGGCTCCCAGCAGAGCAGGGAGCCCGATGTGGGGTTCAATCCCAGGACCCCGGGATCACGCCCTGGGCCAAAGGCAGACGCTTAATGACTGAGCCACCCAGGCACCCCTATGTCATTAAGTTCTTGAGAGGAGCAAATGAAATGATGCATATAAAGTGCCTCACATTCTGCGTACTTGGCTCAGAATAAACAATGTTGTTATGTTTCATTACTACTATGGTTAACGGTAGCAAATCTGTTGTATACTGTGTAAGTTTCAAAGGATTAGGAAATCCCAAGTTATAACTGTTAATATTTTTGTGACATTCAGGAAAACAATGTGTGTATGTTACTGAAGGATATGTCTCTTAGCATCAGTGTATCCTTGGCTGAAGCTATGCATTGTACTGCATTTATCCAAATGCCTCTTGGTGTCTAGAGAACAGATCAATTGAGAAAAAGCCATTTTGAAAACTAGTTTTCTTCCAGAGAGCGTAAGCCTATTTTAATTCCCTGTCGGGTATATGGGTTATAAGTCTTCAGGAAGAAATCAGGCTTCCTATCCAACGCATTATTTTGCCTCCTTTGGGGGTTTAAACCCAGGGAGGTCACAGAGCAAAGGAGCTGTTGGATCTGTTTGTGACTCAGGAGAATTAAAAGCAAGTGAGGTACTTTTACATTCAGGGGTCTTACGATACTTTCCTCAGTGAAGTAAAACTGTCCACAGCGTTCTGCATATTGCTATTCTCTGTGTGGTTAATTATTGTAATACTTTACATCCCGCTTTATAACCACTTTGAAGGGGGAAAAAGTCCCTTTGGAGATTTTTCTGTGTTTGCTAAGTTTCAAGTCTGCCAGGCTGTGGGATTTTGCAGGTAAGAGGAGAGTGGTGGAGAGAAAGTGGAGTAGCAGAATCAGAGAATTGTGACCTCATCTGGGCTCTAAAACTCCAGTTTTGGACTGCAGAACTCAAACATCCAGGGCCTGCCCCTAGTGATGCTTTGCGGTCAGTACGTTGTATTGTGGGATCGTGCAGCTTCAAAGCTGGGGGCAGCAGCATCACCTCCAAGAGCTGAGGGCAGGTTAGAGTTTCAGCTCAATTTGAGTCAAGGTCATGAGGGCACCCAAAATGTGTTCCAGGACACATTAGCCCCATGGGATGTTGGCTTGTAATCTATGGTGGTAGGTTTTCCTGGACATAATACTGGGTTCAAAGTTAAATAGGTTTTTCTACTTTAGGGCTTTTTGTAGCCTCTAACATGCCCACTGGTATCATGGGAATACAAGGTAAAGCAGTAAAATTTGGCAGGTCATTAGTATTTCACACAGAATCATTGTTAATTGTGGTGGGGGTAGTGGGGAATGGAGTGGATGAGGGAGTGGGGGTGGGGGGGATGGGGATGGGAGATCCTGTTGCCAGAGCAGAGTTTCCCAGAACACACTTTGGGAGAGGCTGCCCTAGGGCAGGTGGCAGGTGCTATGAAGGGTGCTGTAGTTTTTCACCTGGGCTCTTGAGTGGACTGCTTGAACCCTGTGGAGTCCTGAAGGAACCAGTAAATACCCGAAAATGTTCTCCAGGCTTTCAATAACTGCTCTTTTTTCTTCCCTCTAGCCTCGTCGCTTGACTCATATTTGTTACTGCTATTAATAAAATTAAGGAAATTAGTCCTTATATAAAAAAGGTTAAGTGATTTAACCCCTAATTAGACCAAAAACAACAACCAAAAAATGGGTCCGAGCTTTTGTACAGTTGGCTCTGCCTCAGGCACACACGCCTGCCCTGCGCCCTTAAAAGGCAATGAAATGCTATTTTCTTAAAAGGTGTCAAAGGGAATACATTTGAAAATTTTAACAGTGAGTTTGTAAAATGAGGCAGATGGAGAGTTTAGGAATGGCTGAGCTTAATGAATATCACAGCGTACTGCTCATTCAGGCACTCTCACAGGCTTCTGAAACTTAACACACACACGACTGTATCCTTGCATTTTTACTTAAAATGAAAGACACTGCTTATCACATTAGCCAGGAACCTGAGCAAGTACCATCTTTTACTCCTCTCTGTTCTTCTCTTCTTCTGCCAGTCCCCTCCCTATGCTGTCTCAGGATGTCTCACCAGGTGCTCCTCGCCTCTTCAGCCCCTGCTATGGGTGTCGTGCGGGCGCTTAGCCTGTGCTCAGTCTGGTGCAGTGAGGAAGGGGGGATGGGGGAAGCCGGGGAAGGCAAGCATTCCAGATACCCATGGAATTGTACGTATCTCTTTTTCTCTTTTAAATCATGAATTACATGAGGGTAAGGATTATGGCTTATTTGCCATCCTGTCTCCAGTAGTTAGCAGAGTCCCAAGGCACTTTTAATTAGGGAGTTATCAGTACATTTAAGTAGAGACAGAAAGAAAAAATAAAGAACGAAATGAAGTAGAAACTTGGTGGGTTTTGTTAATCTCTTTGCAGTTGATCATTAGATATCTTCATTGCTGACAGAATCATTTTGTATTTTGGAGGCATAAAGACCAGACCTGTTAAATACCGAATTTCTTTAAGTGGTCGTTAAGTACTTAAATGTGCTTTTCAGAAAATTGTTAGGATTCATTGTCAAATTTTCAGAGTCATTGTCAAAACAGCAATTATGATTAATGTCAAATGGAGGAAAATTGAAAAAGGTTATGGAGTCCAGGACACATATTTACAATCATGGTAAAGGGTGAAGGATAATGATTAAATCATTTGGGATTAAAATTATCTGTAATAAATTCTCCATAGCAAATGTCAGACATCATTTTATCATTACTAATACTGTTATCTTTATTGAATAAAGATTGATATTTGTAACAGGCCATGTACTTATTAACTAATTATTGTATTAATTTGCAAGAGAGTTATCGTTTGGCCTGAACTGATCGAAAAGGGTTTATTGGGCATCCCTGGAAGGAGCAGAAGTGTCGGGCACTGAAGCACATGACAGGTGCTGAGAAAGTAAGCCAGTATGAGCAAGTGCTGGGCAGTAAATCAAAAGTTAGGCAATGGGTCAGCGCAAATACAGGCAAGGCAGGCAGAGAAGGAGGCAAGCGAGGACGGCCTGAGGAAGCTGGAGGGAGGAGAGAGACAAAGGATCTGGTTCCCTGATCTGCCACCCTGACATCCTATAGCACTGAGTATTCAAGGGGAGGGAGAAATGTTCCTCTGTCCAAGGTTCTTCTAGTCCGGACTAAGAATTAAATTTACATGAGACAGATTAATAGGGGAAAAAGCCACACTTTTATATGTGTGTACGAAGGCCCAGTAATAAAACTGAGACCTAAAGGAATGACCAAGGCAGGCAGGTTTTATGCTTCTTAGGCATAGAGACAATAGTGAGGAATTGACGGGACAAAGAAAACTTTAGAATTCCATACTCATTGAAGCTCCCAAACAGAAGTTGGACTGAGGTGGCAGATTAGTAAGAAGTCACCAGTGTTGTTTATGCAGCCTCTCAGCAATAAATTCCCTCTCTCTATAATAAAGGTAATCTCTACCTCCTGGTACAGGGAGAGGTACCTTCTGCACAGAGGATAGATCTTCTGCTTTCAAGAGGACAGAGGAGGATCTGAGTGTCCTTGCACAAGCTGTCTCTTAAGTGATTTTTATTTGAAATAATATGCCGAAGTTCTGGCACAGCTCATGCAGGGTGTTTAGATAAATCTAGGGCCCCGTTTAATGTACCTGGTTACACTTCACAGTAAGAAGAAGGAGCTAAGAAATGGGTGTTGTAAATTGGAAACAATTGACCAGATAAAGCACAGCAGGCTGCGGGCCTCTTCTAACTCCGGTCAACTAGAACCACGCTTTGCAAGTGGGCAAAAAGAAACACATGTCATTGATTGTGGTTTCTGTTTACTCCCACCTTCCGCTTTAGTCAAGGCTGCAGACAGAATAATCTTTGTGCTTTAAATAGCCAGAGCTTTCTGTAATCTTGACCAACATTCTTGGTTGAATATAATCAGAAAGTGAACCTCCACCATTGCATGGTTTTAGGGGTGGAAGATCTACCTCTAGCTCCCTTCCCGATGCAGGGGGATGCTGGAGGAAGTTCAGGCTCTAAAGATATACCATGCCAAGGCACAGCAGAACTGCCCCAGCACCAGTACAGAAGTCATCATGGAATGTGTACTTTCAACACTTCTATGCAGGGATTCATGGGACCTAACAAATGAGGGGGAAACATTCAGATTCCTAGAGCCAACATTTAAATTGTAGTGATAAAATGGAGTCAGCAACATAACAGGCACTATGCCCAAGGGCCTCAGCTGTGATCTCCTCCTCAAACCTGGAATTTTGACAAGCTTAGTGTGGTTTGTTTCAGTTCATCTAACAGAATTCTAACTTTCAAGGGAGCAGACAATAGCATTCTTTAGAAATGTTATCTTTTTCATTCTTTATGCATTGCAAAAAAAATATTCAGTAAATAATTTTGGAGCCTATTTCAGGAACATAAAATAAATATTTCTATTTTGAAAACATTTTTGTGTTTTTAGAGGCTGTACATTTCTTTGATCTCATTGCATTCACGCAATGTTGAATTTGATTAAGAAAAATACAATAGTCAATGGTTGCCTTTTTACACATTTTATTTGTGCTCATTCAGCTATGGGACCTTGAAAAAATTGACCACAGTTACCTACCTTCAAGGCTTATTTTGAATTCATATTGCTTTTGAACTTTAAAGACCTCAAGCAATCTGCTTTCTCTAACAGTATGAAATTCTATAATTTTAGGTAGCATCATCTGATGAGGTCTGGAACATTAGCAGTCTGTATTGACTGTTAGTGACTCTAGTAAATGTAAATAAAATTACAGATTATGATGGATGGAAACATTTGAGTCAGTTGCTGGGATTTTTAGCTGCTGCTGTTTTTATCTAGACATCTGGATAGTTGCACAATTCCAGATGTTTAGAAATCTGTGGGGTTGTGAGAAAGATTACTCGGGTAAAAGGTTTTTCCTAGGTACGTAGAATTTGTGTAGAAATGACCTTGAATGTTTTAAAATTAGGTAAGAACGGAAATGTTTGAAATTTTATATAGAATTGGGCTCTCAAATAGTTATATATCTACTTACTGCTGAAATTTAGAAAACATCTCTCGTGAGATAGAAACTATAAGAAGGTAGGCGAATGAAGAGAAACTTGCCTAAGGTCTCTAGAGTTCATTTGTTCAAAACTTTTTATCGTTTTGTATGATGACTTCTGTACTGGTGCTGGGGCACTACTGTGTGGCAGGTGATGTTCCTGGGACACATCAGAACAAAGGTCACTGCCTTCTCAGAGCTTACATTCTAACCAGGGAACACAGACAATAAACAAAATAAATGTGGTATTGATTTACTTTTATTGAAGTATAATTGATATACAGCATATTAGTTTCAAGTGTACAGCATAACTCTATGTACATTTCAAAATAGTCACCACAGTAAGTCTAGTTACCATCCCTCACCAACATTACGATTTTTTTTCTTGTGATAAGAACTTTTAAGATTTTACTTTCTTACCTTTCAAGTTTGCAGTACATTATTGCCTGTAGTCACCATGCTGTACATGACAATCCCATGATTTATTTTAGAGCTGGAAGCTTGTACTTCTTGAATCTCTTCACCGCTTTAGTCCACCGTTCTACCCCTTTCCCTCTGGCAACCACCAGTCTGTTCTCTATGAGTTTTGTTTGTTCAGTTGTTTTGTTTATTAGATTCCACAGATAAGTGAAATCATACAGTATTTGTCTTTGACTTATTTCACTTAGCGTAGTACCTTCAAGGTCCATCCATGTTGTCGCAAATGGCAAGATTTCATTTTTTTAAATGATGATTAGTATTCCGTTGTGTGTGTGTGTGTGTGTGTGTTTTCTTTATCCATTCATCCAATGATGAACACTTCGGTTGTTTCCATGTCTTGGCTATTTTAAATTATCCTGCAGTGAAATAGGGGTATATATATATTTTCAAATTAGTGTATTCATTTTCTTTGGGTGCTGGAATTGCTGGATCGTATAGTATTCTATTTTTAATTTTTTGAGTAACCTCCATACTGTTTTCCATAGGTGCTGCACAAATTTACAGTCCCATCAGTAGGGCACAAGGGTTCACTTTTCTCCACATCTTTGCCAACACTTATTGTTTTATTGTCCTTTGAATACTAGCCAATATGACAGATGTGAGATGATATCTCATTGTGGTTTTGAGTTATAATGAGTGATGTTGAGCATCTTTTCATGTGTCTGTTGGCCATCTTTGTGTCTTGTTTGGAAAAATGTCTATGCAGATCTTTTGCCCATTTTTTAATTGCATTGGGGTTTTTTTGTTGAGTTATAGCAGTTTTTTGTATATTTTGATAATAACCTCTCATTGGATATATGATTTGCAAAAATCTTCTCCCATTCAGGTTGCTGTTTAAATTTTTATTGATGATTTTCTTCACTGTGCAGAAACCTTTAGTTTGACGTAGTCCTATTTGTTAATTTTTACTTTTGTTGCCATTGCCTTTGGTGTTAGATTCCCCCCCTCACCCCCTAAAAAAAAAGCTAGCCCAGAAAACCAAAAACAAGACCAATGTTAAGGAGCTTACCGCTTACGTTTTCTTTTAGGAGTTTTATGGTTTCAGGTCTTTAATCCATTCTGAGTTGATTTTAGTGTATGGTGTAAGAAAATGGTCCAGTTTCATTCTTTTGCATGTGTCTGTGCAGTTTTCCCAACACTATTTATTGAAGAGACTGTCCTTTCCTCATTGTATATTCTTGGTTCTTTAGTCACAGATTAATTGACAGTATTTACATGAGTTTATTTCTGGGCTTTCCATTCTGTTCCATTGATCTGTGGGTTTGTTTTTATGCCAATATCATGCTGTTATGATTCCTATAGCTTTGTAATATAGTTTGAAATCAGGGAATGGGATGCTTCCATCTTTGTTCCTCTTTTTTTTTTTTTTTTTTTAAGATTTTATTTATTTGTTTGACAGAGACACAGCCAGTGAGAGAGGGAACACAAGCAGGGGGAGCGGGAGAGGAAGAAGCAGGCTCCCAGCAGAACAGCAAGCCTGATACGGGGCTCGATCCCAGGACCCTGGGATCACGCCCTGGGCTGAAGGCAGACACGTAACTACTGAGCCACCCAGGCACCCCTTGTTCCTCTTTTTTAAGATGGCTTTGACTCTTCAGGATCTCTTTTGGTTCCATACAAATTTTAGGATTGATTGTTCTTGTTCTGTGAGAAATACCATTGGAAATTTTGATAGGAATTGCATGGAATCTGTAGGTTATTTTGGGTAGATGGACATTTTAACTATTAATTTTTCAAATCTATGAACATAGAATAACTTTCCATTTATTTGCATCTTTTTCTATTTCTTTCATCAGTGCCTTATAGTTTTCAATGAACAAGTCTTTCAGCTCTTTGGTTAAGCTTATTACTGTTCTATTATTTTTGATGCAGCTGTAAATGAGATTGTTTTCTTAATCTCTCTCTGTGATAGTTTGGTGTTACTGTTTAAAAATGTAACAGATTTTTGTGTATTAACTTGTTTATTCTAACAGTTTTTTGGAAGCCTTCAGGGTTTTGTATGTATAAAATCGTATTGTTTCCAAATAGTGACAGTTTTACTTCTTCCTTTCCAATTTGGATGTCTCCTTTCTTTTTCCTGCCTAATTGCTCTGGCTAGGACTTCCAAATACCATGCTGCATAAAACTGGCAAGAATGGGCATCTGTGTCTTGTACCTCATCTTAAAGAAAAGCTTTTCACTTTTCTCCACTGAATATGATATAGCTGTGGATTTGGTATAGATAGCCTTTATTATATTAAGACACATTACATCTATACGCACTTTGTTGACAGCTTTTATCATAAATGTTGAATTTTGTCAAATGGTTTTTCTTCATCTATTAAAATTATCATAGTGACTTTAATTTTGTTCATGTGCAATATCACATTGATTGGTTTGCAAATGTTGAACCATCCTTGCATCCCTGGATAGATCCCACTTGATCACTAGTGTATGATCCTTCTAATATATTGTTCAATTCAGTTTGCTGATATTTTTGTTGGGGATTTTTGCATCTCTGTTCATCAGGGATATTGGCCCGTAATTTTATATGTGTGTGTTGTCATCGTCTGGTTTTGGTGTCAGGGTTGTGCTGGCCTCATAATGAGTTTGGGAACATTTCCTCTTTGGGTTTATTGTTTTTTAAAGAGTGTGAGAAGAGTAAGTATTAAGCGTTATTTGAATGTTTGATAGAATTCACTGCTGACAAGTCTTGTCCTGAACTTTTGTTTGTTGGGAGGTTTTTTTATTACTGATTTAATTTCCCTACTAGTGATTGGCCTATTCAGAATTTCTATTTCTTCATCATTCAGTCTTAGAAGATTGTATATTTTTTGGAATTTATTTGTTTCTTCTAGGTTGTACTATTTTGTTTAATTTTTTATATTATAAAAATTATAAATAATTATAAAAATATTTATATAATTGTTGATAGTAGTCTCTTATGATCCTTTGTACTTCTTTGGTATCAGTTATAACTTCTCTTTCGTTTCTGGTTTCATTTATTTGAGCCCTCTCTTTCTTAGTCTAGCTAAAGGTTTGTCAATTTTGTGTCTTATATACAGCTCTTTGTTTCATTGGTTTTTATTTATTTTGGTTTCTATTTCATTTCTTTTCACTCTGATCTTTATTATTCTCTTCCCTCTAACTTGGGAATTTATTTTTCTTTTTCTGGTTCCTTTAGGTGGAAAGTTAGATGGTTTATTTGAGATATTTCCTGTTTCTTGAGGTAGGCCTGTATCACTATAACCTCTCTTAGAACTGCTTATGCTGTATCCCATTGATTTGGGTATGTTATATTTCCATTTACATTTGTCTCATGCTATTTTTTTAATTTCTCCTTTGATTTCTTTGTTGACCTATTGGTTGTTTATTATCATGTTGCTTAATCTCCACATAGTTGTGATTTTTCCAGTTTTCCTCTTTTAATTGATTTCTTGTTTCATGCTGATATAGTTGGAAAAGATGTTTGATCTGATTTCAGTGTTCTTAAATTTATTGAGACTTGTTTTGTGGCTTAACATGTGCTTTATCCTGGAAAATGTTTCATGTGCACTTGAAAAGAATGTGTATTCTGTTTTTGGATGAAATGTTCTGTATATATCTGTTAAGTCCGTCTGGTCTAATGTGCTTTATAAGGCTGATGTTTCCTTATTGATTTTCTGTCTGAATGATCTATTCATTGAGCTAAGTGGAGTGTTAAAGTCCCCTACTGCTATTGTTTTGCTGTCAATTTCTCCTTTTGTGTCTGCTAATATTTGTTTTATATATTTGGGTGCTCCTGTGTTGAGTGCAGGGATTACAGGTATTATATCCTCTTGCTGGATTGACCCCTTTACTGTTATGTAACATCCATCTTTGTCTTTTTTACAGTCTTTGTTTTAGAGTCTGTTTTGTCTGCTGTAAGTATAATTACCCAGCTTTCTTTTGGTTTACACTTACATGGAATAATTTTTTCCATTCCTTCACTTTTAGTCTGTTGTCCTTACATCTGAAGCGAATCTCTTGTAGGCAGCATGTAGGTGGTTCTTGTATTTTCAGTCCATTCAGGCATGGAACTTAATCCACTTACATTGAACCTAATTATTGATAGGTATTCACTTATAGCCGTTTTGTTCTTTGTTTTCTGGCTGCGTTATAGTTCCTCTCTTTCTTCTTTTCTTGCTTTCTTCCCTTTTGGTTTTATGACTTTCTATAGTATTATGCTTAGATTCCTTTTTCATTGTCTTTTGTGTATGCACTACAGGTTTTGGCTTTGTGGTTACCATGAGGCTGACATATAACAGCCCATATATATATATAAAATAGTCTGTTGTAAGTCAATAGGAAGTTAGATTTGTGAATGCGTTCTAAAACTTCACATTTTTACTCCCCACCCTCCATGGTTACATTTTTAATGTCCCGTTTTACATCTTTTTATTTTGTGTATCCCTTAACTAATTATTTTTTTAAGATTGATTTATTTTAGAAAGAGAGAGAACACAAGTGGGAGGGGCAGGGAGAGGGAGAAGGAACCTCAAGCAAACTCCACGAGTGTGGAGCTGGTCACGGGGCTCAGTCTCACAACCCTGAGATCACGACCTGCCCCCAAACCAAGAGTCAGATGCTCAATCCACTGTGCCACCCAGGCACCCCTCCCTTAACTGATTATTATAGTTATTGTTATTTTTACTACTTTTGCCTTTAAAATTTTTGTACTAGCATTATAAGTGATTAATCCATTACCCTTACCATATATTTACCTATACCAGTGAGGTTTTTACTCCATTTTTTTCTTACTAATTAGCGTACTTTCTTTTCAGCTTAAAGAAGTCCCTTTAACATTTTTCGTAGGGCCAGTTTAGTGGTGGTGAACTCTGTTGGCTTTTGTTTGTCTGAAAAGCTCTTTATCTCTCCTTCAAACCTGAGTGATAACCTTGCTGAATAGTGTTTTGAATATACCATACCACTCACTTCTGGCCTGTAAAATATCTGCTGATAAATCTGCTAAAAATCTTATGGGTATTCCCTTATACATAACAAGTTAACTTTTCTTTTACTGTTTTTAAGATTCTTTAACTTTGGACATTTTAAGTATACTGTGTCTTGGTGTGGGTCTCTTCGGGCTCATTTTTGGGGAATTCTTTGCGCTTTCTAGATCTGGATGTCTGTTTTCTTCCCCAGGTAAGGGAAGTTTTCAGCCATTATTTCTTTAAATGAGTTTTCTGACCCTTTCTCTTTCCTCTATAATTCCTATAATGAGAATGTGAATCTCTTGTCCCATAAGTTCCTTAAACTATCTTCACTTTTTAAAGTTATTTTCTTTTTGCTGCTCTGTTGGGGTGACTTTCACTCCTCTGTCTTCCAGATCACTGATGGTTTCTTTTGTTTCATCTACTTTGCTGTTGAACCTCTCTACTGTATTTTTCAGTTTAGTTATTGTATTCTGCAGCACTGTGACATCCTTTTGCTACTCAGATTTTTAACTCTTTTTTGAAGTTCTAGTGTGTTTATTCATTCTTCTTCTGAGTTCAGTGAGCATCTTCATGGCCATTACTTGAACTCTGTATCAGATAAATCTCTTATCTCTGTTTTATTAAGTGCTTTTCAGGGGAGGGGTGTATCTTGTTCTTTCATTTGGAACATATTCCTCTGTCTTCCTATTTTGCTTGACCTTCTTTTCATTTCTGTGTGTGCTAGGTGAGACAGCTTTCTCTCTCAGTCTTGGATGAGTGACCTTCTGTAGATGATGAACCTTATTGCTAACCTTGCCTTTTGTTATCTCTCGAACCTTTGTGATTGTTTAAGCAATGTGATTTATTCTTGATTGGCCCCACTTGTTGAGGGAGTGGCTAGCCCTTTGAGTCTTCCAGAAGGTGGGATCTCAGTCAGCCCCTAGCTTTAGGCAAATTGGAAGCTTAACTCTCAGGCAGGAGATTTTAAAATACACAAATATGTACAGTCTTGTGGGACCACAGTTGTAAAGCCTGCTGGCCTCCAGATCAGGCAATGTGCAAGTGTCCCCTTGGTGACAGTTGGAAAGACTGGGGCTCCAGAATAGTGTATAAGCTCATTTCTGGGAGGTAAGCTGTGGCAAGGCCAAGGGAGGGCACAAAGGTAGTGTCCCCTGGCCTACGTTCCCTGAGAGCATGTCTGTGTGGCCTTTAAATATGTAATAATCCTAAAGTGTGTCCTTCTATCTGAAGTTCTAGGACAACTAAATAGTCCTTTTTCACATGAGAGTGGAGTTGTGTTTTAGTCTGCTGTCTCTACAGTGTCCTGGGGGTGGTAATCCATCAAGAACTGTCAGTCCAATGTTTCAAACCTGCTGGGACCAGAAACACAATCTTCCCTGGCACCAGATCCAGGTGCTCAAAGGACATCCCTGTGAAGGGTGTACCTACCTGCACTAGCAGGTTAGAGGGGAGTGCAGAAATGGCACCCACCAGTGCCTCTCTCCCTAGAGAGAGTCCTAGGATTAGCAAATGGATCTCATTCACGTGTTGTCTAGGTGCTTTTCAAACTGCTGCCCTTGTGCTACGTCCCAGGGTGAATGAGTCTGCAGTCAAATGCTTTATGAGTGGAATCTCTGTTTCCTACAGCCCTATATTCTTCTGAATGTAAGCCCTGTTGGTTTTCAAAGCCAGCTATTTTGAGGGCTCCTCATCTCTCTGGTTAGGTTCCCAGGGTCAAGGTGCCTCACGGGAAGCACATCACCTTGCTCCACAAGGAAAAACTCCGTATTTGTGACATCCTTCCCAGTTGTGGATTGCCACGGCAAGGGTAAGGTTTTTAGTGAGACACTCTCTGTCTCTCCTACCCATATTGATGTGGCCCTATAGTTGCTTGCTATAGAGGATCTGTTCAGTTAGTTTTCAGGTCTTTTTCCGGGGATTTATTTCATCGGTAACTATAAATTTGTTGTTCATGGGAGGTGAGTTCAGGGTCTTCCTATGCTGCCATCCTAAACTGCCTTCCTCAATAATGTAGTTTTTAGAAGGTAATAAGTGCTATGGAAAAAAATAAACTATACAGCTAATCAGAGTAGTAGTTATATTGAGATGGTCAGTATAGTCCATATTGACAAGATAAAATTTGAACTAAGATGTGAAGAAGATGAAGCAATTAGCCAGCAATTATCTGGGGGAAGAGCATTCCAGCAGAGAATGCTAGACCAAAGGTGTACTTGGCCCGTTTGAGGAACAGCAAGGAACCAGTATGACTGTCATACAGTGAACAAGGGGGCAATACTAGCAATGAGGTCAGTGGTAAGAGGACAAAGATCAGATCACGGAGAGCCTGTCAGCCCTTTTAAGGAAGTGAATTTTTATTCTGAGTGAAATATAGAGCGATTGGAAAATTTTTAGCACAGGAGTGATGTGATCTGATTTGGTTTTTAAAAGGGATATTTCTCTGGTCCTGTTTGAAAATATGGATTGTACTTGGCAGGGGGGAGGGGTAGGAGCAGGGGGACCAGGCTGGAGTGCCTTGCTCTAATCCAGTTAAAGTTTATGGTCATTTAGGCCAGAATAATAGCAATGGAGTGTTGGTGTAGATGGTGGAATTGGCAGAATTTCTTGATGGATAGGATGTGGAGTGTGTGAGAAAAAGAGGACTTGAGGTTGCTTCCAAGCTTTTTAGCCTAAGCATAGGTGAAGCTGCCATTAGCTGAGATGGAGAAGACTATAAAGACAGTGGTTTGGGGTGAGTGTTGAGAGACAAAGGTGTCAGATTTGGGTATATTGAGGGTGAGGTAGCTCTTAGACATACTAGAGGAGAGGCTAAGTAGGCAACTTGAACGTATTAATATTTCTTAACTTTTTCTTCATTAAGCAAGTGATATGCTTTTAATTTTTTACTTTATCTTTTTTAAATGAATTTATTCTTTTTTTTTAAGATTTTATTTATTTATTTGTCAGAGAGGAAGAGAACACAAGCAGGGGGAGCAGCAGACAGAGAGAGAAGCAGGCTCCCTGCTGAGCAAGGAGCCCAATGCAGGACTCCATCCCAGGACCCTGGGTTCATGACCTGAGCCAAAGTCAAACACTTAACCAACTGAGCCACCCAGGTGTTCCTATTTATTTATTTTAAAGTGCGGGACTTGAACTCATGACCCAAAGATCAAGACCTGAGCTGAGATTAAGAGTCCAGTGCTCAACCAACTGAGCCACTGGCTAGGTGCCTTTTTATTTATTTATTTTTTTGCAGGAATTTTTTAAATTATAAAATTAATTTTCAATAGATACAGTTTTATTCCATAGTTTTTTTAATATTTTACTTTAATTGTATCTTTTTATAAGTTTTTATAGACTACCAATTTTGAAAAAATTATTGCAAATATATTTACATCTAAAATACCATCAAATCCATTTTATGTTAGGAAATGTTTTTCCAAATTTTTTAATTTAAATTCAACTAATTAACATATAGTGTATTATGAGTATCAGAGGTAGAGTTCAGTGATTCATCAGTCTTAAATAATACCCAGTGCTCATTACATCCCATGCCCTCCTTAATGTTCATCACTCAGTTTACCCCATCCCCCACCCCCTCCCCCTCCAGCAGCCCTCAGTTTGTTTCCTGTGATTACGAGTTTCTTGGGGTACCTGGGTCGCTCAGTCAGTTAGGCATCCGCCTTCAGCTCAGGTCATGATCCCAGGGTTCTGGAATCAACGGGGAGAATGCTTCTTCCTTTCCTGCTTCCCCTGCTTATGTGCATGCATATTCTCTCTCTCTGTCTCTGTCAAATAAATAAAATCTTAAAAAAAAAAAGTTTCTTATGATTTGTCTCCCTCTCTGATTTAATCTTGTTTAATTTTTCCCTCCCTTCCCCATGCTCCTCTGTTTTGTTTCTTAAATTCCACATACGAATGAGATCATACGATAATTGTCTTTCTCTGATTAACTTATGTCACTTAGCATAATATCCTCTAGTTTCATCCATGTCATTCAAATGGCAAGATTTCATTTTTTTGATAGCTGAGTAATATTCCAGTGCGTGTGTGTGTGTGTGTGTGTGTGTGTGTGTGCGTGCATACCACACCTTCTTTATCCATTCATCTGTTGATGGACAATCCAGGCTCTTGCCACAGTTTGGCTATTGTGGACATTGCTGCCATAAACATTGGGGTGCAGGTGCCCCTTTGGATTACTACATTTGTATCTTTGGGGTAAATACCCAGTAGCGCAATTGCTGGGTCATAGGGGTAGCTCTATTTTCAACTTTTTGAGGGACCTCCATACTGTTTTCGAGAGTGGCTACACCAGCTTGCATTCCCACCAACAATGTAAGAGGGTTCCTAGGTGACCTTTAAATTAAAAGCTTTTCATTTTATTTTTAAAAATACATAAAATTTGCCATTTTAACCATTATAAGTGTATAGTTCATTGGCATTAAGTACATTGGCGTTGTGATACCATGACCACCATCCATCCATAGAACCCTTCGTCTTGTAAAACTGAAACGCCGTACTCATTAAACAGTAACTTTCCATTCTCCTATCTCCTCAGCTCCTGGCAACCACCATGCTACTTTCTGTCTGATTTTGACTACTCTATGTAGCTGGTATAACTGGAATCAAACGGTATTTGTGTTTTTTAACTGGTTTATTTCACTTAGCATAATGGCCTCATGTTCATCCATGTTGTAGCTTGTATCAGTATTTCTTTCCCTTCTAAGGTTGAAAAATATTCTGGGGGCGCCTGGGTGGCACAGCAGTTAAGCGTCTGCCTTCGGCTCAGGGCGTGATTCCGGCATTACGGAATCGAGCCCCACATCAGGCTCCTCCGTTATGAGCCTGCTTCTTCCTCTCCCACTCCCCCTGCTTGTGTTCCCTCTCTCGCTGGCTGTCTCTATCTCTGTCAAATAAATAAATAAAATCTTTAAAAAAGAAAAATATTCTGTTGCGTATATATGCCACATTTTGTTTATCTCTTCATCTGTTAATGGATAGTTGGGTTGCTTCCATGTTTTAGCTATTGTGAATAATGCTGTCTACGTAGGTATGCACACATAAAGGATATATTTTTTTAAACTTTAATACACATACAACTTTCATAGATTTTCTCTTTTACATAACTAATTTCTAAGCACATTTTCATTATAAAAGATTTAAATGATACAGATATATAGACAGCAAAACATGAAAGTTCCCGTTCATCCTCTCCTCCTACTCCCAGTTCCCCCAGTTGAGTTAGCCCTGTTACTGACAGATCCCTTTCTAAAGCATTTATGCACATTTGTATGCATCTTCCTTTTTTAAAGGGGATCCTACTGCACATATTTTTCTATAGTTTTTTGCTTTTAATAATGTTTTGGAGATCTTCCCAATCTTATTTTTGTTTTTCTGTTTTTAACAGTGGTTCATATATTCCATAAAGTTGCATTGACTATTCATATACTTTTGTATATGTACATTAACTTTTACACACACAGGATTCTTTCTGTACATTCTTAGAAGTAGAATTCCTAGGTCCAAGAAAATTTCTTACAGGATTAATCATATTTTCTTTTCTAAGATCCTTTATGGTTTGCTTATTTTTCTGGAGAAGTTATTATGGAGCTCTAGAAGTTTGGAAAAACAAATAGTATTCTAAAATAAATTTCCTGGCTATGGATTTGTTCCCCTATGCAAAGGAGTGGTAAACCATGAGTTTTATAACCTTAATGGGTTTATTAAAAAAAAACAACAACAAAACAAAACTAGTTGATCTCTTAATCTAGACATTTTGATTAACACATGGGAGATATGGTCCTTATTTATATTTATAGGACAAATGGGGAGTTTTTGAAGGGATGATAAAAAAGCATTGTTGAAAAATATCTTTTAATATTTTTAGTGGAGAAACCTGGCAGATGCCGCCTTACCCAGGGACCAAAGTTAATATCATATGTGATAATCACATTGATAACACCCAGTGATCCACTACAGTGAGATGGGCACATTGTCTTTATGATGTCCTGCCCTCAAACCCATAAACCCAATTTAATCATGAAACAACATTAGAGAAACTCTATTTGAGGGACAGTCTACAAAATACCTGACCATGACTCTTCACAAATGCCAACATCATAGAAAACAAGCAAAGACTGAGTGACTCTCTCAGGTTGGGGTGCAGTAAGGAGACAATGAGAACTAAATGCAATGTGATATTTTAGATTGGATGCTGTAACAGAAAAGAGGTGTTAGTGGAAAAATTGATGAAACCTGAACTAAATCTGTGGTTTAGTATTGTATCAATATTAAATTCTTAGTTTTGATAAATATACCATCATTATATAAGATGCTAATTTTAGGAACCTGGGTGCAGCTCCCTGTAAATCTAAATATATTTCAAAGTGAGTTTTAGCGAGGGGTGCGGATCACACCTGAGCAGCTCAGTTGGTTTAGCGTCTGACGCTTGGTTTCCACTCAGGTCATGATCTCATGGGTTGTGAGATTGAGCCCTGCGTCAGGCTCTGCGCTCAGCAGGGAGTCTGCTTAAAGATTCTCTCCCTCTGCCCCTCCCCCAATGCATGCTTGCTCGCTCTCTCAAATAAAAAATCTTTTTTAAAAAAGTAAGTTGTGTGTTTGTGTTTTTTTTAAGGTATCTCTTTATTCTGGACAATGTACTCCTAAAAAGTTTGTCTTCTCTAGAACATTACTTCTTACCTCTTAAATCCAAGAGAGCCACTTGTCCCAAGGAGGGAAGTCCATTGAGCTTTTACAGACTAGAGACTTGGTGCAGTTGGAAGAGATGTCATGAATGGTTGAGGCAGTATAGACATGGCCATAGCAAGGCCAGAAAGATGGGATCTGGGGAATGAATAATATGGCAAGAGAGCAGGCCTGAAGAATCAGAGAACCAAGTGGATTTTCCTTTGGAATGGATAGCCAGAGAGTATGAAAGAGCTTTTTGAGAATGATTTGGCAAAATATAATAGCAACGCAAAGTTTTGCAAATAGGAGACAAAGTCACCCTGATCAGTAAGAGGGATTATCCACCACTCACAAGTGATACAAATGAAGACAGATAAATGAAAGGGAAGCCGAAGTGGCAGCCTCTCCAGTTGCAGTCAAAGATGAGGCTGGATTGATTAATTGAAAATATCTGAGGCCTTTTGCAGTTAGCATATATCTAGACATTCCTTACAGGAGATGTGACCCAGCAAGCATACATGAGTAACCTAAAGGCAGAGGATTACAAAATGGGTAGGACCAGTGGCTGAAAAGATCATCGGTCCTCAGGAAGAGACATTATTTAAATAGGACCCAGTCCCTCACACTAACATAATGTAACTGTACTTGTACCTGTGTCTAAGATTAACTGTTTAGTCACTCTTCTTGGTAAGTTGGAATCGAAAAGCTAATATTAAATTTCTTGAATGGGTGGACCATCTGGTTACAGTTTTGGTTTCAGTTCCCTGTTATGCAATTGGCACCCAAATAAGAACTGTCTCCAAATGTAAGTAGGCTGAGTCAGTCATAAACACTCAAAAAAAAAAAAAAGTTACTTCGTTTTGCTATTCCAAGATCTTAGAAGATGAAGTATTTAACGAAATGGTCCTTTTTTTTTTTTTATGGCACATTTCTTTACCATGATGTGTTCGATCCAGAACAGTGGTCAGCAAACTTTTCCTGTAAAGGGCCAGATCGTACATATTTTTGGCTTTGGGGCGCCTGGTTGGCTCAGTTGGTTAAGCATCTGCCTTCAGCTCAGGTTGGGATCCCAGAGTCCAGGGATGGAGTCCCGCATCCGGCTCCCCACTCAGCAGGTAGTCTGCTGCTTCCTCTGCCCCTCTGCTCCTCTGCTCATGCAGGTGCGTGCACTCTCTCTCTCTCTCTCTCTCCCTCTCTCTCAAATAAATAAAATCTTTAAAAAATATATTTTTGGCTTTGCAGCCACAAATGGTCTCTGTTGCCTATTTGTCATTGCTTTTTTTTTTTCCTTAACCCTTTAAAGATGTGTTTTCGGTGTCTTTCACCATATTTTCATACTTTGTGATAGTGGCTAAAGTTTGCAGGCTGGTATTAAACAATGATCTAAAATCAGGTTTCTGGTTGTAGATTCATTGCCACTGACCAAAAAAAAAAAAAATCGTAAACGTGACTTTAATCCATTTATAAGAAATGGGTATGTAGTGGAAACCTTACTGCAGGCATTTTGGCACATTCACGGGAGATACTCTCTAATATGATTCTTGCAGAAAACCCATCATACCCTGAGAGTTTGCTATCCAGAAATAAATGGGCCTCGTTTCTAATTTCAAGTTATTTATTCAAGATATCTTTCGTTTCTAAATAGGTTAATTATTAAAGTAGTTTCATCTTTTAATATGTAATGTGATCTATTTTTCAAAGATTCCGTATAATGTTTCCTCATTTAACCCATTAGCTGCCTCCTTTTTATAGTTTTGTTGCTATAAATCACATTCTTGCTTTCAGTGCCTCGTTTTACAACCATGTTATAGTTTCTGCCTCTGATTTGGAGCTAAGCTCTGGCTTTTCACTGTTTCTGTCTCAAGGCCCTACTTCCAGACCCCAGCTGGTGGCCTTTAGGACCAGGAAGCCATCCTTGGGATCACTGTGGAACAGACATCCTAATGCTCCTAAAAGGCTAGTAGTTGGATATCATGCTACAGATTTTAGAGTTCTACTTTGCCTACTTCACATGGTTTATCTAAAAAGGTAGATAGGATCACACATTTAAAGATTTGAGCTTTTATTTCTTCTGTTTGCATTTGTCGCAGTATACTGTCAAGTAATCTGTATATCTTGCACTCAAACCCTTTGTTCCATTTGGCTAAACAGTGCTTAGTCCAGCTGGCAGCCTATTTTAGCAGAAGGGTATCTGATGAAAACCCATTTACTGTTGTAGCACTGGATTTCTCACACTTGTTGACAATACTTGGAATGGTTAATATCTTCTAAAATTTGTTTTACCAAGGTAAATTTCAAGGAGAACACAGAAAATAAAGCAGCATGTGCAGTTTTTAATTAATACTGTTTAATCAAAATAAAGGAATTTTTTTACTCAGTAAAAAGTTGATTGGGTTTTATTAACATTTCTTGTTTTGAATAATTAAGGCTTTTTATCTCTTATAGTTCTCTCTCTAGATATTTGGATTCTGTAAAAATAAAACTGTTTTTTAAACAGTGAAAATTTCTTAAATGGAATACTTTTATTTAGTCATGATAATATTCCTGGTAGAAATTTTATTTTCTCCTAAGCAAGGTCCAGTCTATTGTTAACCAGAAGTTAACAATCGGGTCTACTAGAAGAAAGGGAAATTTAATATGAGTAGTATAAAGAGAAAAGAGTGGCATATGATTTCTTAAAAAGTCTCAGAAAGTCAACAATTAACTTCTTATATCAGGAATTGAACAAAAAATTTATCTATTTTCCTACATCTATGTCTTAACAATGTATTTTAGTCTCAGTATTTTAGAGTTTTGAGCTATAGATATGACGGTATAATTTGTATAATCCTTTTTAAAAAATTGGGGTATTAGCTTATATATGTAGATCTGGAGTCTGAGTAAACTAGTGAGTGAGAGGGGCATGTGTTCGTTTCTCACTGAACGATTCTTCTAGAGTCTTTAGGTCTCTGTCATGTCGGTGCTTTCCTGCTTTGTTCTTCAGAGTCACTCAATGACTGGTGACTGTCTGGCTGCTGAAAGGAACACTTGCAACAGATGAATGCTGGGGCCCTCCTGTCCCCTCCTTCCCCTGTAGCAGCTGCATTCTGCCCTTTCTGTGGCCCTGCAAGGAAAGGAGGGAGAGAGGGGCGGGGGTGTGCCTATGTGCGTGTGTGTGTGTGTGCGTGTGTGTGTGCGTACGCACACGTGTGAGTGTGTGCAGCGATCTCTTGTCAGTATGCATTACAGGGTTTCTCAAGCACATGGAATGAGATCTTTCCCAAGAAATTCTGTCAAGGCCACCACACACGGGAAATGTATTGCTATGCTTAGTCTTGTATCTGTGATTGTTTTTGTTTAATGGGGTAAGAAGAAATTTAATTCATGGAACATAGCTGTGCTCCACCTCTCTATTTACCTGTCCTTTCTTTTTGAACTCTTCCAGGCAGCAGTACCTGCCCAAAGATCAATATAGTTCCACCTTGTTTGAAGAGAAGCACAACCCCACAGGTTGATCAGAATGTATGTAATGAAGAGGCTCAGGGAATAAATGGAAAAACGCCAGCGAAACACTCAGCTGCAAGTCCAAAGCCACAAGGTATGCTTTGTTTTTGGTTTTTTTAAATTTTATCTGGTTGGGTGTTTTGTTATTGATGAAGGCTACCCAGAAGAATGATAATGACTAAAAAAGAGTTTTAAGCTTTAAATGGGAAATATTGGGTGCATTTATTTTTTTCAGGGAAAAAAATCAGTCTCAGGCAGAGTTGGGTATTTGTTCTGCTAGAACACCTTACACATTTTTCTAATATAGTTCTTTTCTCATTACTGAAGTTTACGTGTCCCCTTAAGGGGACTGTGGTCACTTCATGCATTATGCTTGACCTAGTACATGGCCTGACTTACTATTTGCATAATAAATGTGTGACAAATGAATGACTACTGTCAGAAAGTCAGTATGACTTACTAGATGTCAGAGGATCTGTGAAACAGATAATTGTAAAACTGTGCTTAATATACTTAGTAAGAATGTGATTTATACTATTCAGGAACTGGGGCTTGAAAAGGCTTCTTAGTAAAGTCATCCACAGATATTAAAATAAATGGCCCCTCCATTCAAGAATTGAGCAGTCAACAAGGGGGAAAACAATTATAATGGTGGAAGTCTTTGAATGTTTTGTTCAGGGACCATTTCCTTTTAGCAATAAATTTCTAGTGAACTGGTTATTAGCTTTGGGGAGCACAAAACTGCAATTTTGATGACAGAGAGTAAGACCTTTGGAAACGTTAACACAAAGCTGAGCCCTACTGTGATTTAGTGTGTAGTTTCTTCCTAATAGATTTTTATTTGTACCAAATGCTGAACATTCAGCCAAGAAACAATACTGGGCATTTTCAGAATTACTAATACTTTGGAAAAAATAAATTTCTATTTGGTTTATATTGTATTTACTTTGGTCTCTTTCTTGTTCTTTGAAAGAAAAGTTAAAGAGAACACATCATAAAAGAACGAGTGTTACTCTTTAAAGTTCTTATGTTTTTAGGATTTCTGAAAGAGTCTTAAAGGCGCTTAAATAGAAAGGGGCTTAAAATAGAATCTGCCCGATTGTGGGACATTTTTCTTTTTGTTCTCACTACTAGCTATATTTGTGGTGCTATGGAGTAAGGCTATCAAGTGAGGTCAGATAATTGGTGATTCAAATGAATGACTCATTCATGAGTTTATAACCTTTTCTTTTGACCATATTCCTCCCTATATAATTGATATGAATATGAGCATAGAAATTTTTTTGATCGTGATTTAAGCTGTTCTATTTGCAAAATACAAAATTCCGTCTTGCTTATTAGACCTGAGATGACAAAGAGCAAATGAAGTAAGAATATAAAAAATGAATGCAGTTCAGTTTTATGTAATCGCCTAGATCACAAACAGGAATTTCAGTATTTATAAAGCCTTTTTTGGGAAGATGCATTACTTCATTGTTTTTCATAGTTCATTGAGATAAATTACACCAGTCCTTCCTGAGCTGCTGTGTGCCAAAATAATCATATTCTTTAGGGAGATAGCACTTGATCTTGCTTTGTGTTTGGAATTATATTAAAGTCAATATATTGATATTTAAATACATATATACTTCCTGTTCTGAATATGGATTAATTTATATAAGTTTACATAACTATAGGGGCTATTTCCAGGTATAAAATAAATGATTTAGAGAACATCGTACTTTTTAAAAGTACTCTCACTCATTGTCAGGCCCTTCCTTGGTTCCCCAGCTAAAATTTTAACCCCACTGTCACCTTTGACATTTCGTACTTCCTCATACCTACTTTATTTTTTCTCATTCATGGCAATCTGACCTACTCTATGTTTCACTCATCCATCTTAGTTTTTTTCTGCCTTTGTACTGCCAGTCTCCCGTGGCATTGCAGGCCTTCAGTAATACTTGTTGAATGACTCCCTGCTCCATAGCCACGTTTCCTCTACTTTGTTTCTGCTGTTCTTTGTTTAAAACTTGGAAGAATGTGTGCTATATAGAGAAAAACATTTGGGAAATGAGGCTACATCTTGGTTTTACCAGATCAACTGCCAAATAAATTGGGCACTACTTACTTATTGACCAAATAGAAGTGTTCCCCACCCTCTAGTGGAGAGAAGCTTACTTTTAATTTCTGCAAACCCTTAAGAGTATTTAGGTAACCGAGGCAGAGAAAGGAAGGGGTTATTAATGGGGATCAAGGGATTATCGCACTGATACCTTTATTCCCACTTCCTGGCAAATCCCTTACAAATTATGAATGGTGAGCCTGCTGAGGCTTCAAGATCCATTCTGTAATTTTATTTTAATTGAAGATTCTTATTTTAAATCAGTGTTCTCAACTGGAGATAATTTTGCAGCCCCCCCACCCCCACCCCATGGCCCGCACTTGATATTGTCTAGAGACTTTCTTGCTTGACACCACATGTGGCAGTTTCTAATGGCAGCCAGTGGGGAGAGGCTAGGGATGCACAGGCCAGCCCCCCAAAACAAAGAGTTATCTGACCTGAAATGTCAGTAGTTTAAGAAACTGATCTGGATCCTCAAAAGAGCTCGTAATTCAATCCTTTTTTTTTTTTCTCCTGTGGAGTGCTAATAATGTCATAGCTACAATTTATTTAGTGATATTTAAAAGGAGGGACAATATCGAATACCTTTATTAGTGATGATTATGTGGTAATATGTCTGAACAAGGTCAGGTTTGTATTTTTGTGTTTATTAGTAAGGAAGTTATGGGGATATAGTGTATAGCTTGGTGACTATAGGTTAATAATACTGTAATATATATTTGAAAATCACTGAGAAGAGATCCTAAAAGTTCTCATCACATGAAAAAAATTGTAACTGTGTGGTGATGGATGTTAATTAGACTTTGGTGATCATGTCACAATATATATGAATACTGAATCATATTATACACCTGTAACTAATACAATGTTAAATGGCAGTTATATCAATTAAAAAATACCAACAAGTATTTTTGAACAATTACGGTTTTTAAAACAAGGAAAGAGCTAAATTTTGGATTAGATAAGCTTCCATTTGAATCTAAGAGCCTGTAGCTTTTGAAATGGATTCCTTTAATAGTCAGAGCTTGTTTGCCTCAGCCTCAGAAAATACCCTAAAGCCTTGGAAAACAATGGTTTATTCACTTCATACCAATCCTACCCGTCAAACAAATAAATTACTGAGCAACTTCCAACATAAGTCTTTCTTCTTGTTCACCACTTTTAATATTGGCCTATTTCCTGCCATGCTAGTCATAACTCAAAATAACTTATTTAGCATTTAAAGCTAATAGTTCTTTTTCTCTCAGGAGCTTTGATCCACAGCATTCTCCATAGTTGTCTGTTTTGTAGAGCCCATGTACTATCACTCATCAGTCATTCAACTTTAATGTTTAAAAAAGTTTCATGAGGGGCGCCTGGGTGGCACAGCGGTTAAGCGTCTGCCTTCGGCTCAGGGCGTGATCCCGGCGTTATGGGATCGAGCCCCACATCGGGCTCCTCCGCTGGGAGCCTGCTTCTTCCTCTCCCACTCCCCCTGCTTGTGTTCCCTCTCTCGCTGGCTGTCTCTGTCTCTGTCAAATAAATAAATAAAATCTTAAAAAAAAAAAAAAAAAGATATATTCAGTGGAGGTGCTGATAGAACACCTAGGAGATGTCCAGAAAGCATTTGGAAATGTTGACCTCCATAGGGTAAAAGATCAGAAATGATGAGAGGGGGCAGGGGAGGGGAAGATGAGAGTCTTTTTTACTCATCAGTTCTGTTTTTTGACCAAAGCATACGTTATTTCCCCCGAAGGCAGTGTTTCTGACACTTTAGCCATTCATGTATCATCTTGAGATTTTTATCATATACATGTAACATTTGTGCTCTTTTATTTAAAATGTGCATATTTACTTTATTTTCCACTTGGATTATCTCCCTTGTGAGATGCCTTCTAACAGTACCCAATGCCCACTTTTATCAACCTCATTAAACTGTCTCCACACTAGCCTATGAACTCCTTGATGACATTAATTTGTTCCTTCATGTATTCCACAGATTTGCCAAGCACTGTGTACATGGTTACTGTGAATATATTTGTGATCAAAACAGACTTGTTTCTTATCCTCACAGAACTCCAGCCTTGCGGAAGAGAAAGCTTTACATCCAAACTATACTTAATATTTTATTTCTGGTTTATTTAATACTATTTATGACTACCTAATCATAATAATTTATTATAAGCACTTTGCAGTAAAAGTACACAATGCTATGAAACAGTTTGAGGTAGGCGTAACTGAGATGGGAAAAGTCAGTGGAGTTATCTCTGAGAAACTGGCTGATACATATCATCTTATTTGAGTCTTCTAAGCATCTCACAGTGTCTGGTATGTAATAAATAGCGTTCACTGAGCAAACTCTAGATGGATGAATTATAACAATTTTATAACAATTTTTGTAACAGTTTTTATAGAATTATAAAGAACACGCTCACTTCCTTTTTTGAATATTCTAATTAGGAACATTGAAATTATTCCTAATATTAAAACTGTTTTTTGGGGGGGGATATTGTCATAGTTGGCTATTTTGGTGTGTATTCCACACAGGAAATTTTTCCTTAAAATTAACAAATATCTCACTTATATACGTCGCTTCTTTCTCAATGGATACTATGTTTAACCATCCCCCCTGAGCATTTCTTGGAAAATAACACCATTTCCATAGAAAGAAGCTTGCCATTTTTTAATTGGGATTTTCTTCTTGTGTTGAAAGGGAATTAGGTAAATTAATTGTTATACCTGTAGTTTACTGTGATATGGGGTTTTTTTCCTTCTTTGTAAGAATTGATAACTCACATAGAAATGATGACATCTAGGCCAGTGAGCATCAGGCAAGTGTCACCCGAGTTTATAGAAGAGAAGAGATGACTGAAAACCAGGGTAACCAGCTGGGGGAAAATGGGGCATGTAATTAGAAGGAGACATGATTCCTTACCCTTCCTTGGGAAGTCAAGACAAAGATTTAAAAAAAGAAAAACAATTTGATTTGATTTGTTAGAACCAGTTATAGAAAAATGCGTGCATGTTATATAATCCTTTACCCAGGATGTTAATCTAAGAGGAAAATTATATTGGTTTTCAGAATTGAAGTAATTCCTGTACTGATGAAGCAAGCACTTAGGGCGTATTTTGTCATCTACAGAATTTCTCATGTTAGAGAAATTGTGTCGATTTTAGTATTTCAGGAAATGATTTGTTAACTGAGGGAAGGACTTAACTGCTAAGCAAATAATTGGTGGTGTATTAATGCAAGCCAACTATTAACATAGCAAACAATAATAATACAACTCCTATAACCCCCTTTTTCTGGTTTTGTGATAAGGAGCAATGCTGACAGAGGAAGGAACTAGAGTCTAGGTACCAGTCATAAAATCAGATCAGCCTTATTTCCTCCAGGGCAATCACTTAACCACTCTGAACCTTCATAGACCTAAGAGGTGAATAATGCTACTTACCCCAAAGGACTGTAAAGTGAAAAATTTCATCTAAGAGCAAATGAAATCAGGTGCTTTTGTTAAATGGGAAGATGCTATAGTAATTACTGTTGTTTGTTATTGTTTTGTTGGCTTTTATGTCTAATTTACTAGCTCTGGATTCTGTTATATTAGTTATTACTCTATAATTAGAAAATCTGTTTCATAACAAGCAGTGTATCCCTAGGAATTAGTTTCAAATTTAGTACTTTCTTTTCTCTATTTAGATGAATAACTGCTATGTTATCTCTAACAGCCATTGGAAGTTCACAGCAATGTGTAGATCTCTAGATGTTTAATAAAGCCATCTTTAAAATGACCTAAAATTAAAAGAACCACTTGAATCTTGGAGATGGGATTTCCACAGGACACAGCAGATGTCCTAGACAGAGGTCCCTTGGTTAAAATTCAGTACAAATTTGACAGACCCCTTTATAAAAGTTCGATAATGCTGAAAATTTTTGCACCCAGGCCACCAGTTTTATTTGTTTTGGAATACATATCAGTGAAATACTGAATTCTTTTCATTCTTTTTCTACAGTGCCTCCAAAGCCATTACATCTGCAGAACTCACCTTTGTCCAATAGACACCAAACCCCCAGGCATAAAGCTTTATCTAGTGAGAAACCAAGGATGGAGGAAGTTAAACCTGCCTCTGCTTCTTGTGTCTCAAAAGAAAAACCCAGTAAGGTATCAGATCTCATCAGTCGCTTTGAAGGAGGCAGGTAAGAGCTAATTTACAATGGGAGGAAGAGGAGGGGAGAAGAAAGCTGGGTTCTCTCTCTCTCTCTCTCTCTCTCTCTCTCTGTGTGTGTGTGTTTAAGATGATAGAGTAATAGATTTTCTAAATAGTGAGTATTTAATTCTACTAGGTTTGGTAGGCTTTTAGAAAAAGTAAATTTTAAAAATACTTAAACTTGCCCTAATATGAATTGTCATTTACTGTATATTCTCTATGTGCAGCGCGGTCTCTGCCGCCAGCTTTTTCATCACATTATGTGCCGTATAGATCAATAGATATGCGCCCTCATTTCCTTTGTATCTGCCTATGTCACGTTGTGTTACGCCTCGGGGTCATGCCGGTGGTAGCTAGATGTCTGGGTTGGGAAAGCAGGAGGTTGTCTCTCCTTGTTTCTCACTTTGCACGTTTGTGGCTGTAATTTCTGCCGGCCTGTGGCCTTCTTTCTGACCCACTTTTTATTTAACATCAGTCTTCAGTATCCATTCAGCCCCCATTCAGTCCCTCTCCCCACTCCCTTGTATCCTGCTAGGTTTTATGAGGAGACATTGCCAATAGCAAAATAAGTGCTAAGTTTCCATTTTGTATTTATTAGATATAATTTTATATTCTTTAGTCCTGTTTCAAAAAAGGTAGGCAAAATGTGAATTTCTCACTTAAAGGTAAAAATAAACTCCCATAAGTTGCTTTTCTCCTTTATGACCTCAATTGCTTTTTCTTAGAATTCCCATCACTGACATAAATAGAATTTTTTAAAAAATTTTTATCAGAAGGACTTTAATTTTATCTATCAGCAAAAGTCTATATTTAATTAAACAGTGTATATAACCTCCCTTTCATCCTTGAAGCCAAATATTTCCATTCATTCCGGTGTAATATTTGAGAATGGTTTCCCGCTAGGTGATTGCATTATTTATTTGCAGGATTTATTGTTATTTACATAGTGGATCATAGCTTGGAAATACTTCAAAAATCTTCTGAAATTGTGACCAAGTACAAAACTGCAGTGTCCTTCATTTAAAATGAGACTATATTTAGAAACAAGTTCTTGAGAAGAAAAGTAGTTCAGAAGCCTGTCTTCATTTTCATTCCCAATCAATTGTGGGAACTTGAGTCATAAATATTTAAACTTCAACGTCTCTTCCTCTGAAGTAGAAATTTTAATACGTTTGCTATCTTAAATTATAGTAATCTTTACCGGAATGATTTAATTCCACTTTAAATTTTTTTGTTTCTCAGGGCAAGTTGATTCAGTAGCACAAAGAGTCACCTTACCTATTTGCAGATTCTCAGGGCCATGTCCAATGACTGCATAATATCAGGAAGGGCTGGAGCCCTGACCCCTGTCTATAGTGCATACCAGGTTTGGGGGGAGCTGCGGGAATCCCTTAATTAGTCAGTATTGAAAAGGTTGGACCTTCTGATTCTCACCATGTTGGTAATCCACTGTTTGCATTCCTGTCCATACACAAAATGTACATAGTTTTTCCACCTATTAGTACCAGTTTTCTGTTACTCTTTCAGACTTCACAGATTCAAAGTCATTTTGACACTAAGTTTGAAGGTTGTATCTAAGGAGAGATGTGTTGTTTTAAGCAAACTTATTCTAAGTGCAGATAGAATGTAACATGAGCATTTTGGCAAATCTGGTGAAGGGGTGTTACTTGTAACAGAGTCTACTGCCAATATGAAAAATGATTATATGTTCTTAGTGAGGTATTGCCAGTAGGAACTGACCGTAGAAGTGTGGGAATGGGTTAGCATTGCGTTGAGTCTATAGGATTTGAATGGGAAGTTTATTTCCTGTTGCGTGATGTCCGTATGCCTATAGTATGTGTAGCCTTCAGGTTTTACCCCAGTTGTTGCAGCTTCAAGTAGCATCTTGTGGCATAGAGATTCAGCAGGCCGAGTTACTACAGTAAACTGACAGGGAGAGTGGGGTCATAGGTTACCAACTACTAGACAACACTATTAAGATTTTACCTGTGTATCAGAATTTGCAGTAATGTGGGGCGCCTGGGTGGCTCAGTCGTTAAACGTCTGCCTTCGGCTCAGGGCATGATCACAGGGTCCTGAGATCGAGCCCCACATCGGGCTCCCTGCTCAGCGGGAAGCCCGCTTCTCCCTCTCCCGCTCCCCTGCTTGTGTTCCCTCTCTCACTGTGTCTCTCTCTGTCAAGTAAATAAAATCTTAAAAGAAAAAAATTTTACAGTAATGCAAGTAACACTATTATATTAAGGTGAGTGATTTGAAGGATATATTTGGAGCACATGAATTTTATTTATTATATATGTCTGTATGTATTACTATGGTTTCTTTCTTTCTTTCTTTCTTTCTTTCTTTCTTTCTTTCTTTCTTTCTTTTTTTTTTTCTTTTTTGGAGTGTAAGAGAAACTAGTCTTTTTAACCTATGAACGATTTCCAGATTTTAGAAAAAAATAACATTTTGCACAAAATTGAACCCTGGTTTTTCCTAAGAATACGTCAAGGCCATCTGTTTTTCCTCACGGTCTGATACCCACAAAACAGCAGGAATATATGTACTGGTTCAACCACTGCTTTTACTGACCTCTCACCACCTTCTCTCTATCCCACCTCCATGCGCCTATCCCCTGGGTATCACTTATTACAGGAAATTCTTACCCTTCATCCAGAACAGTCCTTTCCAAAAATCCTAAGCAAGCCTAGTTGGTTCACAGGCTCTGCTGAGGATCTTTCTGCTGGGTTTCTGGACACTGATGTGGGCAAGAAAAGGAAGACCATGCCATTCAGATCTCCAGGGACTGCTTGAGAAATCATCTAGGCCAGGGGCGTGCTCCCCTAGAAGGCACATATTAACAGTGGAGTATGTGACACGTACTTACATGGACAACCACCAGCTCTTACATATATGGCATTTTCCCTGCCAAATTGTTCCTTCCCTTCCCGTGGTGCTGAGCTTACCATGTCTTTTGTTAACTTTCTTGCCAGCTGTGGTTGGTTATTCTCTGTGCTGTTCTCCATCCCAGACCAACAGTGTCTGGGAGGAGTAGGATGAAGGGAGAAGGTAACACCCATCTGAGCGCTGTCCATGGGCTGTGCTGCTGTGTCCTCGAGCCCGTAACCTCTGTTTGCACTGGGGAAGAGGTCAGACCTGGACTTCCTTCCCACGTTCTGTATGCAGGCTACTCACCTGCTCCTCATTCCCTCCTCCATGATCTAATATATTACAATGTGGGCTTAAGACCATGGATTTAGTCAGACTTCAGGGTCAGACTCTAGCTGTATCATTTCTTAGCCATGTGACATCACCTCATTATGCAAGTTTCTGAGCTTCAATTTTTCTGTTTTGGGGTCCTATTTTAGAATTATTATGAGGTTGAAATAAATAATATAAAGAATACCATGTATTTTCCTGCACTTAATAATAAATGCTAGCTGCTGTTATTTAGTGACTGTCCTGATCACCATTACGGTTACTGTCACTTATTATTGATCCCTGAGCACTTTCTATATGCCCAGCCCTGGGCTACGACGTGGGAAGAAAGCAGAGAACAAGAGAGGCGCAGTCTGCACCCTCACGGAGTATTAGTCTGTATTTGCTTTGTCTCCTTATTAGGTCATAGGAATCTCTCCAAGACTGCAGCCCAGAGATTTATGTTTTTCCTCCCTGGTATCCTGGAATAAAATATTATGCACATATTTATATGGGGACATTGTAATATATTGGCAGTTAGGTTTTATTGTACTATTAGGATTACATATAATACCAAGTAATAAGGGCTTTAAGGAAAACTAAAATGAGATGTGTAGTTTCTGGTAGAGTACACTTAGAATAATCCAAGAAAGCCTCTTTGAGGTGACGCTGAGCAGAATCCCGAATGATGGAAGGAGTCAGCCACACCGATGTCTTGGGGAAGGTCAGCTTGGGCAGAGAGAAGAGCAGCTGCAGAGACCCTTAGATGCACACATTGGCTGGTTGGCGGTGTGGGAACAGCAGGGAGACAGGAGTGGCAAGAGACAGTGAGTGAGGACAAATGGAACTGAACGGGGCCAGGGCAAGTGGGGGCTCATGTGTACAGACTCCTAGGCCGGGGACAGGATGCTGGATTTACCTTCTAAGTGTACAGGGTGCCCTCGGAGATTTCGACCTCTGTGGTCGAGCTGGAGAGAATGGATTTGAGAGGATGGAGACTGGAAGCAGAGAGGTCGGTTCGGTTATGGCAGCAGGGGTAACAACATTTCTGAGAATGTGTTCTGCTTTCTAAACAGAAGTAACCTTTCATTTCTAACCTGTTCATAATTTGGGGTCTGATGATACTCGTTTTTGAATTGTATAAAAGTAAAATTCTTGGGAAAAGATGGCTTTCACTGTAAGTACTTCCCACATCTCAGTCCGTACCGATGAGCCACATTGACAAGCCGCGCAAGGAAATGTTCCAGACCCTATAGCAAATGCTCAGTCTTACCATCTTTACTTACGTGTGTGTAGCATCCCAAGAGACTGAGAACCATGCCCGACTATTCCAGTCCACATTTCTAAAACCGTCAGAGGAAAAAGTCTTCGCTCAATATTCAGCCGGAATAAGCTGGTCTATCTTCTAGAACTTTTCCATGCCAGTGTTTACATGCTTCCTCTTATATTTTATCTTTTAGCGCATTATCAAATTACAGTGATTTGAAGAAAGACTCTGGTGTGAACCTGAATGTTCCTAGAACCCCAGGAAGGCATGGACCGACAGCCACCCCTCAGCAAAAGCTCCTCTCCCAGCACCCACCGCCGAAGCCGGAAAATGACGCAGATCCAACTCAGGGTGTACAGACTGGTGTGGCTAATGGTGTGATGGCAGCACAAAACCAGATGGAATGTGAAGAGGATAAAGTGGCCACTCTTAGCCCAGAAACTCCAGTTCAAACCTCTGACCCCTTGCTTGCTGTGAACTTAGTGAACGGAGAAGGAGAGGAGGAAGCAACCACAGGCTCTGCATCCCCCACAGCAAATGACTATGATGGAAATGCTTCTGACAGTGGCTGCAGGACTCCCAGGGTCAGCCAGGTGCTCCCCCTGGAAGAAGGAGGGGCAGACACAGAAGCCAAGGTGCAAGAGCGGGAAGACGGAGAAAGTCCTCTGGAACTGGACCAGCTGGACCAGCACCACGAGATGAAGGTAAAACGTGAGGCTGGTTCCTAAGTAGGAGGAAGCACCAACTGTTCCACTGTTTTTAAAGTTCTACTTAATAACACCCGTGAAATGAATGAGTCAGATCACCCACACCACCAGTTCAACAGTTTTTTAGCTTTAGCTGCTAATGGATGTGTCCCCTACTCTTTGAGGAAATATTTCACTTTTTCTGGTATAGTTTCTGTTGATCTTTCTATTATGATTTCAAAAGTCAGAGCATTCTGAAGACTTTAATATAGGAAAACCACAAGCTTGTTGTTTTACTTACAGAGGAAGAAAATGTTCTTTGTTGCTGTAGATATTTGGGCTACCTCCCTAATATTGATGGGCTAAGCAAGAGGAAATTGTGTAATCTTCGCTTTTCACACATTTCTAGTCTAGACCTGGAAGAGTAGTGTGCACTAGCAAATGTTTCATTTAAGGACACAAATATGGAAGTATTCACAAATTATTCAACAGATTGTAACCATAACTCTTTCCAGGCTTCTAATTGTTTTTTTTTTCTTTAATTTCTAATTAGGATAGTTTTAAAATAATCAACTTTATCTTGGATTTAGAAGCCTCTTTAAAGATCATCTTTTTTTTTTTTTTTTTTTTTTTGACAGAGAGACAGCGAGAGAGGGAACACAAGCAGGGGGAGTGGGAGAAGAAGAAGCAGGCTCCCAGCAGAGCAGGGAGCCCGATGTGGGGCTCGATGTGGGGCTTGATCCCAGGACCCTGGGATCACACCCTGGGCCGAAGGCAGATGCTTAATGACTGACCCACCTAGGTGCCCCTTTAAAGATCATCTTAACTAAGCAATACATTTATAGACGTAGAGACAGTTCCAGAAAGCTGAATGATTTTTCAGGTCACAATAATAGCCTGGACCATTGGTGCCCTGACTCACGGGCCAGTATTGTGACCCTGATGCAAAAAATATCACAAACTGAAGTGCCTAAATGCAGAAAATATCAACAAATGCAGCATCCACGAGTAGTGTCCTGGAGAGAGCGGGGCTATGGCAAATTAGAAGTTCAGATCCTTTCTAAAGAGGGCTGCAGGTCAATGAAACTGAGTCAATGGCGTATCTGCCCATGTGCAGAATCTAAGCTTACAAGTTGCTGATTTGCTGGTGAGATACATTCATAATTTATCTGTGCTACAGAGGAACAAGACCAGTGCATTTGTATTCTTTATTCATGTCAGTATGGTGCTTTGGAAGGATTAATAAATACAGCTTTTACAAAGTACCTGGAATTTCTCAGATCAAAGATGCAATATAAGCATCATTTTACAGTTCCTTGGAAGAGAAAGTTGTGCACGTCTCTGAAGACAAAAGAGGAAAAAAAAAAGGTCCCATTGCTCAATTTCTCTTTTTAATTATAAATAACAATCTGTGTAGGAGAGTTGAGAATTGAAAATTTGGCAATTATAGGAAAATCTGTAAATGACAAATCCAAGTTCTAAATTTATTTAGGATTTTTTATAGTGCCATGCCTTACGTGGCATTACCATGGGAGAAATTCAAAAGAACTGATACTAAAATATCAGAGTAAAAAGTGATTGATCGATGTGTTTACAACTTTAACTAAAATGAAATCCACATTATGGTACAGTTTTTACTGACCCTGAAAAAGGTCCCAAATAGAGAAAAAGCCAGGGATTTATTTTCTTCTAATTAGTGAATAAAATTTAAATGCTGACTGTCAGGCAGGGAAAGTTTAAATAAGGAAGTGGGTGGAAGAAAAGTGAGTCATACTTGGTAACGTTATCTGAAACGTTAAAGAGACAGGACATTGCAAAGTGAATCTCTTCACTACATCTTGATGTAGTGGCAGAGTTTAGTGCGGCTGTGCTTGAACCATGGTGAACAGAAGAGAAGGTTAGAATCGAGCAGCTCAAGACTCCTACATTTGTCCTTTTATAGTTGGGATGATGCCACCAGCAAGTATTTATGAAACAGTAAGAGCTATTCTTATTAATATTTTCGTTGGTAATGCCTGTGGTTGCTGGGTAGTACTTTTTTTTTTCCTGTCCTATATTATTATCTGTACATTCTCATAGATGAGTCGTATTTGGTTTGGGAGAGACTTAAATAGGGGCTTTCTTATTAAACTAGTGCAATGGAGTAGTATAGCTGGATGGCACATGCTCTATGTAGGAACAAAAATGCAGTTTTCTCTGCAGAGCTATTGATACAAAAACACCACATGTGTCTCTCACCTAAAGGTAGTATTAGGGGACACCTGGGTGGCTCAGTCTGTTAAGCTCTGCCTTTGGCTCAGGTCACAATCCCAGTGTCCTGGGATTGAGCCCCACGTTTGGTTCCCTGCTCGGCGGGGAGCCTGCGTCTCTCTCTTTCCCTCTGCCTGCAGCTCTCCTTGCTTATGTGCTCTCTCTGTCAAATAAATAAATAAATCTTTTTTAAAAAAGATAATAAAAATAAAAGTGAGTATTAAGATTTAATTTCTACACGGTGATAATATGTTCTCCTTTGCTGCTCTGGTGTCTGTTACATTGTCTTTGTTCAAATAGGCAAACATAAATGTTAGTAATGTTAAGATGGTAAATTTTATGTTATGTACATTTTGTCACAGTTAAAAACAAAAAGTGAAATGTTAAAAAAGAGTTAATAGTATATAGTAGAATCACTGGAACCAGGAAGTTTTGGTGCTCCTTCTGGCTCGTCTACTAACTAGTGGTATGACCTTAAACAAATCAATTAAATTATTTGTGCCTTTAGTTAAAGGATATTAACTGGGTGTAATCATAAAGCCCTTTTCAGTGATAATGTAATAATAATTCTCTGTTGTTATTTCTGGGTATCTTCCTTTGTTAGCATAGCCCATATTGTCGGCTGCCTCTTGAACTGTCTGATGTGTTGAACCTCTGAGGATACAATGAAATATCAGGGCGAATATGCAGACAACAGAAAAACATTACTTCAATCTTTATATAACTCAACGTAGAGACTTACATCACAATAGTCTTAGCTAAGTTTAAACCGGTATTAAATGTAATGGCTATTTCTTAATGCCTGCAAGGAATGGGATTGGGGGAGGAAGGGGTAGGAGCAGAGTAGACTCACAAAGATTCTTCAGAAAAGCAGATAGAACTCGAACAGTCATTGTTAATATTGAGAACTGACTTGAAAATTGTCTCAGCTTGTGTAACTTTCACTGATATCTGATGTGTTATTGTGATCAAGAATCACTTCAGTGGTGAATACAGAATATTGTTACTTTTACTGTGCAAAAGATAATACCTACCTCATTGAAACTATCGTCCTTACGATACTTTAGCAAAGCTACGCTTTTCCAATACTTAAACTTTTGGCAGCATCAGTGATCTAGAGTATAATCAGGCACCTCAAAGTAAGCAGATAGTTTTTTTAAAAAACCTCTGAACTAAAGGAAAATTGTGAGCACTTTGCGACACCTTCAGCTCCAACCCATAAGGGGTTATCGGTATCTTTAAATTAAGGTTAATTATGTATTACAAGAGATTAAAAGACTGAAGTCTAGTAAGGGGAAGATGCATTAGAAGGAAACCTTAACCCATAAGTGACGGGGGCCGGAAACTGTCGCACGGACCTGCGCGGACCTGCATACTTGAGGGAGTCAGGGGTAACAGTGTTATAATCCTGTTTGGCATGATGAATTTGGGTTATCATAAATAGCTTAACTATATTAAGAGATTCAGGTAAATGGGTCAGGACATTTTAGAATGAATTTCATTTAAAAATGGTTATTTTTTTTTCTCAGATTTTTGTGCTTCAGTGGGTAGGCTTCATTAGAAATGCATTAATGTGGAATGCGTTCATTGATTATGCCATATAATAAACATTTCTTTTTATCATTTTCATGAGCCTTTTAATATCCAAGATATACTTTCACAGGTTGTTTTGTAGATCTTCCTGAGACTTATTAGTGTTTCTTTCCTCTGTATTTCATATTGTAAGCCAAATATAAACATGCAGATGTGCGGTTTCTGAGACTAAAGTTGATAGAAATTATGAGTCTGCTATTGGCAACATAAGCTCACAGAAGCAATGTATTAAATCTAATAATAGCAGTTTTATCAAGAATATTATAGACACACTTTAAGTTCTTCATTTCACCAAAAATGAAAAATTACATAATAAAGCGAGGAATTGATGAAGATAGAAATTTGATACAACTGATAGAGAATTGATAACGGTAGAGATTTGTAGAAACATACTTTTTTAAAAACTTCGATTTTTTTTCTAGTGCCTTGTTTTTTTTAATTACCATTTTACTTATATTTTAACACAAGCCTGGAGAGTTTATAACCTTTGAACATACTCAAAAATTAAGAAGATAATCATCTCGTAAGGAAAAGAATGACAGAGAATCAAATTCAGGAGTATTGTGAATAGAAAACCAATGTTGTAATCCAGGTTAACTCACTTTCCTTTTTTTCCCTTTAATTTTACTTCATTGTGAATCTTAACACTGTTGATTTTGCAGGATGTAACTCCTGAGTTTTCTGGGAGTTAAAACATAATGCTAACAGTGGTTGTCACTTCCTTATGGGCTAAAAGTTCCTTTTTTGTGAGGCTTTAAATTTCTTTCCCTTCACTTCCTGAAAAATAAAGGGGGACCGCTGTTGAGATCATGTTAGACTTGAAGACAAATAGTCAGTTACTCTTCAGCTATTTCTTCTCTTTCCAACACAGCTTCCATTCCAAGAATGTGCAAGACAGCAGAAGCAGCGAATTATCCAGCTTCACTAATCAGTGTTTGTTGTTGCTAGTATTACAGCGGAAGTTCTCACTGAAGTTGTACGAGCTTTAAATCAATGTGTTGAACAACAGAAAAGTTGTCCCACTAACCATATGGATAGTTCATAAACGTCTTGAGGATAGCTTTTCTTTATTCACTTAGAACTGAATGGTGAATTTAGAAAGTTCTTTATTTTGTGGAGACTCCTTTTAGTATATTGGAAGGGTGTGAGAAAGTAAAAATGAGAAAATGAACTTCAGAGAGCCTGTACCTGAAAAACAAAAAACGAAAAACAAAAACACCTGTTCCATTTGTAAATTCAGTATGTGGGGCTTACTGTGCTAAGTGCTAGAACCCAGTGAACAAGACACACCCTGCCTCCAAAGCCTTGGTCTACCTGGTAGAGAGACAGGTGTGATCCGTGCTTCTCAAACACAGATGAAAAATAACCTGTACCTGGGAGAGGGCTGACTGAGGGGCAGGCTCCTGAGAAGCAGTTGAATTTAGCGTGAAGCAACGTGGTGAGGAGGTTGCCGGGTAGTTGAGAATAGACAGGAATGGGGTGAGGTAAGGAAGAGCAGCTGTATCTAGTCAGACACAAGTGGATAGATGCTGTATTTGTGGGTGTTTCTGGCCCAATAAGAAGAGGCCAGAGGGCTGGAGAATTGCATGAGGGGTAGAAGAAGAGGCTTAAAAAGAAAATGTAAGCTAAGAGCAAATTGCAGTGGGTTTGTATACCTAAACTGTATCTTTCCCCCCTGAAAACAGTGGATTTTTAAAATTGTGGATAAAAATTAATAATCCTCATAGAAAATCAAGAAAATGCAGCAAAGCATAGAAAATACAAAAATCACCCATATTTCCACCACCCAAAGAGAGCTGCTTTAGTATTTAACATTCCAGCTTGTTTTGCTGAGCTGATTTTTGAAAAAAAAAAATTTTTTTTTTCTTCAGTAGCCTAATGTATGGTCATTCTGCATCCTGTTTTGTAGGATTAGACATAGGTGTTTTCCTGTGTTATTTCAAACTTTCCATAAGCCTAATACTATCTGGCCTCCGAGGCACTTAATTAGAGCATGGAAGTGACATGATTATACATCTGTGGGTTTTAGAAAAATGAGTCAGATAAAAGGAAAACAGATGGAGCAGTTGTAAGCAACTGCAGTAATCCAGGTGTGAGAGGATGAGGTCCTGGACAGAGGCGGCAGAGGGGTAGGACAAAGAGGAGAGATTTCTGAGGGCCTCCTGATGGAGGTAGGGAATGAGTCATGTTCAACTCCTAGCTTGGATGAGGTGCCAGATGGTGTGTCACCTACTGAACCACAAGAGAATAGAAGGAGCGACATATTTGGAGGGCAAAAATTTAATTGGGTTTAGACATACAAAATTTGAGGGGCTTATGGATTGTCCTCATGAAGATGTCTCAAACAAAAATGGAATACTCTGAACACGTTATGGTCTTTTGGTTAAGGGTGAAGAGTTTAGAATTAAAAGAGATGAGTTCAAACCCCAGCTTTGTCACTTAGCAGCTAGGTGACCTCAGACATGGTACTTTAACAGAATTCGGCAGGTCTTGGTTTCTTAATATGTTAATGAAATAATTGAGGTGGCAGACAGGAAGGAACATAATTGTGTTTGGAATGATGGGAAGGAGTAGAGTTGCTAATTAGGTTAGTTTTGTACCTGTAGGACATCCATTTGGAGATATTAATTAAGCAAGTGGAAATACAGATCTGGAGCTCAGGAAAGAGGATAAGAATGTAAGAGGATGTACATAATGGTGTGATTAATATTGCCAAAATAGAACGTGCAGGAACAGGAAGAAGGGCAGGGACTGAGCCGTAGAAAGCAAAAACATAATCAAAAGGGGAACACAGTGAGTTGTGTGAGTGGAAAAAGAAGAGAGAGCAATGTCATGAGAACCACAGGATTTGGGGGAGGGGGCACAGGATTATTGGTGAGCTTTAAAAGAGTGATCATCATTTAGAATATGAAACTAGAAGTCAGTCTGCTAACTAGCTCAGAGAACCTGGGTAATCGAATTAAATGCAGTACATTTATATTGCACATACTATTTGCAAGGCACTGCAGAAAATACAAAGAGGAAACAGCTGAAAAGGAGTATTGAGATAAATAACCATTGTCTAAGATATCATGAGGTAAAAGGGAAAAGAGATCTCGACGATAAAATCAAGTTTCAGAGCATGACTGAGAGGGTGAATTCTTCCCTGTTGGCATAATTGAGAAGTAGGGAGAGTCTGGAACTCTGCGAGCTACAAAGACTACAGTGTAGAGGTAACTCTTAGGCTTGGTGCTGAATGTCAGTTTGGGAAGTGCCCCCCATAGAGGCCAGTGAGCAGCCTCAAGGGATTGAGGACAATGGAGAAGGTAAGCTCTCCTGGTGACTTGTGACTAAGATTCTGAGGACCAAGGTCAAAGGTAATGGGCACAATCAGCAGTCTCCCCAGAATTGCTGAGTGGCCTGAAAAATAAGGAAAGAGAAGATCAAACTTCGCAGTGGGCGTGAGGCAAGGTCTGCAAATCAGCGATACCAAGAGAACAAGATCATAATGGAGTCAGACATGGGGTTTAACAGAATGTTGACATGAATCAGGAGGTTTGGGAAAGCGAGGTGTTTGGAGGTCACAGTGCATATCAAGATGCTGTTTGGCATGGGTGGGGAGAAACAGAAAGGCCAGATGTTAAAAACACAGAAGTTGTCATGTGTAGCTTAAAACAAGCCAAAACAAAACAAAACGAGCAATATACCATAACCTGGTGGTCAGGAAGACAGGCTCAAGAGCCAGACTTTCTAGGTTTGCAACCCAGCTCAGCCACTTACTTACGAGTTGTATGACCTCGAGAGGTCACTTAAACCTCTCTGTACCTTAGTTTCTTCATCTGCAACATGGAGATAATGATACCTATATCATAAGGTTATTACGAGGCATAGATCATTGAATCGTTGTAAAAGATTTCGACAGTGCCTTAAAACGTAATGTGAGCTGTCAGTTAGATAAACATAAAATAAAATCCTGTTTCCTCCTCTGTAAGTGAAGATGAACAGACTCATGACCTGAGAAGGACCTTGATAGATCCAAAGTTCAACATATCCTGCCAGGTGAATATCCCAGCAGCTGTCGGTTCCGTGTTAAGCTGACGTGCTCCTTTGCGGGATGCACAGAGAAAATTTTGCATGCCACTTCCTTTTTAACCCCGGTTTCCTATATTTTGTTTGTTTCTCTTGCTTGAGGACCATAAGTTATTTCCACATACTGCACTCACTTATATGCACAAGGTTTTAACTTTAGGGAACTATCATCAGATATACTTATTAGTGACCTGATTACTTTGATGGCCTGCCTACATTTGGGATAGGTTAATTCAGTTATTGATTGTGAGCATATATTAAATTCTTCTTTGTGCTTGGTCTTTAATTTCTGCAAAAGGCAAAGGACAATTTAGTCTAATGTATACTAAATTGGGTATAAGAAGAACAAAGTTCTCTCTTTGCTACCACTTACTTCCTGTCTGATCTTGTGCAAGTAACTAAATTGTCCTTCTCAGTGCAAGCTCTTTTTTGCCCTTCTCCCTTCTGTATCTCAAAAGGATATAATACAAACCTTCTGATTAAAAGTTCACACTTGGCTATTCTCCTGTTTTGAACTGAATAAATAGTGGAGAGGACATCAGATTGGAAAAATATTGGTGCTGGGTCGAAGGTAGGCTTGAACTGTTCTCCCAAAGCTTCCTGAAGGCTCCTGCTAAAGTAATAAACTGTTTATTCTTGTGATACTATACAGTGAAGCCTTGGGAAAGGAATAATGTGTGTGTATCATAGTGAGTATTCTTTTTCCTGTAATGTGAACCTGGTGATAAATTTCTTGCTGATTACAAATCTTCCCTGAGACCATGTGACCTTCCTTATGACATTGTTACATGATCCTAATTGAACACAAAATTTGTATGTTATTCCCTTTCCTTCTCATTTTCTTGTGACACAAATCCACAGGGACTTCTCTTAAAGAGCTGTAACAAAGCAAGAACTTCATTTTCACAGACCAAGATTTGAATCCTGGCTCAGTCACTTCCTAGCTATATGATTTTGGGCAGGTCACCCATCCTCGTTAAGACACTGCTTCCTCATCTATACAATGAGAGGATAATGATACCTGCTTCTCAGGGTATTAGTAGGGTTCCACTAGATAATTCATGTGAAGCACATACGGTATGCCTAACACATAGTAAGTACTCTCTAAATAGCGGGGGCTGTCACTGTCGCTCACTCGTGATAGCCTGCCTTGACTTCCCTGTTCCTCAGTATCATGAGGAAAAAAATCTGTACAATTCTGGAATATTGGAATGAAGGTGTCAAGACAAGTTAGAGACTTTAAGATGCTTTTTGAGATGACAGGCCAATTATGTGACATTCAAATATCATTGTGATCTCATTTTAAATTACCACCTGCAGCCACATGGAAGACTTTAATGCCTAGGAAGGCATCAAAAATGACCTATCAAAATGTTATGCATCTCATGAATTGTGGTACAAAATCAAGTGTTTATTCCCTAAGTTGACTCATGTTGTTATGAAAGAACGGACTTTAGGGAAAGCAGAAACATACGTATTCATACAAAGTCACATCTGCCTTCTCCATGGAACAATTTAATTAATTGGGTAGAAACTTCCAGAACTTAGAAACATTCATTCTGGTCCTATAAAACCCAGTAGCTTATATACGTATTATTTTAAATATAACTATAATGAATATATGGAAAGAGCTATAAGAACTTTTAATAGTTTCGATTCATGTATTTAGAAAAAAAAATTCTTCCTGCTTAAAATGAAATCATGAGAGCATGTACTGAAAAGTTAAAAACCATAACTGAAGAGTAGTGAAGCTGATATCAATATCTGTTTCATTTTTATGTAATTGAAGGCTTTGCCCTTAAAACATCTTCTAAGAAACTCTAATTGTTGGTGAACCTTTATGAAGTTCTTTCCAAAATATTCGCTCCCCTGCCTGGTGGTTTTGAGGCATGTGGCCGTGCGTATGGCACTGAAGAATGAATCGCTGGCTCCACACAAGCATTTTCTGCCTACCCAGTAAATGAAGTCTGCGAGCTGCAGTGGGGGCTCTTTGTCTGGGCTCCTGCCATATGGAAGAGTCATGCCAGAAGGTCTGAAAAGAGCTGCAGGAGCGGGGGACATCTGTAAATGAGGAGGCAGAACCGACAGTGCAGCACATTCATGAGCCAGCGGGCACAGTGACTCACCACCAGGCTGAGCCTAACCAGTGGGAATGGAGCGTAGCTCTGCTGAAAGGTTACTGGACACATGAAGGTGCACAGTCCTAGCCCCGCAAGTGCATTGTGCAGAGAGAAGTAAGAGAGAGTGGAGGAAAGTAAATTGTGTGATCTTTTACTGCAAGAGGCATGCATCTTACCTTTTCAGTTGGGATCGTTTAGACATACTCTATTGTATTTTTGTTTGAGGCAATATTCTGAGAATCAGCTTTCAATATAGGGACATAGTTATAATTTGCAAGTGAAAAAATCTATTTTATAGAGGAATATGAAAGGTAAGATGCTTTTTTAATAGCATATGTATCATTTTAAAAAGTGAAGTCTATTAATAGGGCAAATAAGATTTTTTATTAAATCAATATTGTGTAGCCATTACTATTTTCCAAAAAAGCACAAGAATATATGACGACTTAGTATAGTGCTAAGCGCAAAGTAGGGTTGGTTATATAGTTTTGAAGTGGCAAATAATAAGAGACAATATTATATAACTTGACCTATTTAACTTTCTGTTTTAAAAAAGTACCATGCTATATCCCCAGTGTATCACCAATTTTAAAATATGTTTGTTATTTAATCCTAAGTCTGATAGAGTAGCAGAGACCCATGCATGCAGATGGATCATGTATTTCTCCCTAAATGTACTCACAGATGAGTTTCAGTAACTAATTTTTTTTTAAAGATTTTATTTATTCATTTGACAGAGGCAGAGAAGGCCAGCGAGAGAGGGAACACAAGCAGGGGGAGCGGGAGAGGAAGAAGCAGGCTCCCAGCGGAGGAGCCTGATGTGGGGCTCGATCCCATAACGCCGGGATCACGCCCTGAGCCGAAGGCAGACGCTTAACGACTGAGCCACCCAGGCGCCCCTCGGTAACTAATTTTTTAAAGTTAGAAGCCATCAGGGGTGCCTGGGTGGCTCAGTCAGTTAAGCCTCTGATGTCAGCTCAGGTCATGATCTCAGGGTCCTGGGATTGAGCCCCGCTTTGGGCTCACTGCTCAGCGGGGAGTCTGCTTCTCCCTCTCCCTCTGCCCCTCACCGCACTCCTGCTCTCTCTCTCTCTCAAATAAATAAAATCTTTTAAAAAAAAATAAAATGAAATAATAAAGTTAGAAGCCATCATATCATTACATCAAATATGACTAAATTTTAATACCTGATAATTATTACTAAAATGCTGAGAAGCCTGTGATAAATAGAATTTATATTGGAGAAGGAATGTGTAAATTATAAGGCCTAGTAGATATCCCATTTCATTTTCAAGTGGATGGTTTGTATTTTGTTAGTCTGTATCCCTTGTAGGCACTTATTACAGTCTTACTTCTTATTGCAGAGAAGAGTTAGAGTGAAAACCACGGGTTTACTGACCATGACAAAAAGTCCCATGCTCTCCTATATGATTGGAATCTGATTCAGTTACTTTTTAACTGTGTGACTTCGGGCAAGTCACCTGGCCTTTCTGAGCCTTGGAATTTTGTCTTGTATGTGTGTGCTGCGTATAACACAGGAATAATGTATCTATTCTATAGAGTTATTGTAAGGATGAGTCAATTATGTCAAATATAACAGTGTCTGTGCATAACAACCTATCAGTGAATAGTGTTAGCTGTTCTGGTGAAATTGTTGTTTGGGTCGGTGATTTCCTTACCTCCACCACAAAAATCCCTAGTAACTTTTCGTAAACCTATATGTGAGTGATTAAACTGAATGTCAGCAAGTTTACTTTTGCTTATCTTTGTGTTGGTTTTGGCAAGGTCAGGGACCTGACGTTAGAAGACCATCTGTGTGGAAGGACACAACTTTTGCTAATAACTGCTGGCATCTCCCTTGGATTTTGCAAATTATGACCAGGATACCTACAATATGCCAAGTTCAGCTAAAGTATGACTTAGAGTCAGCAAAAGATCCTTTATTATAAGCTTCCTATTTAAGATCCTGTAGGATGTGGAAGACCTCAGGAGTGACTTCATTGCATAGCAATAACAGACAGTATGACCTGTTGGTTAATGAATTCTCTGACTCATGAAAGATGTATTATTTTATCATGGCCCAAACGTTGCTGGGTGGTTTTCTTTAGAGGTATTTGTCAAAACCAGAATCAGAACATATGAAAGTATGTGAGTGAGTCAAAAAGATACAGTAGTACCACTATTAAAATAAAACTAAGTACTTGGAAAGAGCAAGCCACCAATCCTAATGACAACATGGATGTATCTCAAATGCATTTTGGGAAGTGGAAGAAACAAGACTGAAAAGACACATACTGTGTGATTTCATTTACACAACATTCTGGAAAAGGGCAGATCTGTTAATAGGAGCTGGTGATAGGAGAGAGGCGTGGGGCCGAGAGGAGGGAGCCATAGTGCATATACCCTTGCATTTCATTGGCTCCTGAACCAATCTCTGTGTATTCTTGATTGTTAGGCTGTCTTTTGACCTGGACAATGAGGGTAGTTTCTCCAAAGGAAAGGCTACATAGTAGTAAGGTAGATACACTGAACAGATCTGGATATCATTAAGAAATGGAGGGAAAGGATGTCAAACAGGCGAACGATAGTGCTAATACTTTACCCTGAATTTGTTGTTGTTGTTTTTAAGATTTTATTTATTTATTTGACAGAGAGAGAGACAGCCAGCGAGAGAGGGAACACAAACAGGGGGAGTGGGAGAGGAAGAAGCAGGCTCCCAGCGAAGGAGCCTGACGTGGGGCTCGATCCCAGATCGCCGGGATCACGCCCTGAGCCTAAGGCAGATGCTTAACAACTGCGCCACCCAGGTGCCCCCCTGAATTTGTTGTTTAACCACAACCTTGGCTAATTGTGGGATTTAATGACTACATAGTTCTTATTTCAGTATTTTTGAGACCACAAATTATTTAAACAGTCTTATGTTACTTTACCTGAAGACTTCACATAAAAATCCCTCATTTTAGTGCTGCTGTAAAAAGCAAAATGGTAACTTCTCACATTAGAACAGATATTGCATAGGGGCGCCTGGGTGGCACAGCGGCTGGGCGTCTGCCTTCGGCTCAGGGCGTGATCCCGGCGTTGTGGGATCGAGCCCCACATCAGGCTCCTCCACTATGAGCCTGCTTCTTCCTCTCCCACTCCCCCCTGCTTGTGTTCCCTCTCTCGCTGGCTGTCTCTATCTCTGTTGAATAAATAAATAAAATATTTAAAAAAAAAAAAAAAAGAACAGATATTGCATAAAGCATAAAAGTAGACCTCATATGTTGAACACAATGAAGCATTCCTACAGCTTAATAGCATTTTATACATAATTTCAAATGTAGCCTTTGCACAAATTAGACACTGGTCTAAAATATACTTTGTCCTGCTTTGGTATTAGAGTTTTTACTAAACCCTTACTATGCTTCATACTTGCCTAGAATGAAAAGGGTATTTCAGCAAGTAGCTAGGTCAAAATTTCTCAACAAAAAGATGTTTAGGTATAAAATAGAAAATGAGTTCTAATAGGACCAAACCCAAGAGCTTTGGATAGTTGAAGAAGGCTCCATGGACAAGGAATGGAAATTCAGCAGGCCATCCAAAAAAAAAAAAAAAAGTCTTAAACACCTAGAGAGATAAAGCAAGAATGTATGCCATGCAGAGAGGATGGAAAGAAGTAAGGTTTGGGAATGACCATGGACATGTTTGGATAACATGTGGATTAGATTGGTGTGTTTGGAGGGAAGGGTGCCTGCAAAGATACAATGAGAAAGAAGTCTGAGGAAGTGAGTAGAGAGAGATTTGAACAACCCTGATGGATTTTATCCTGCTGATGAAAAGAGGACTGTTGGAAGTTTTCCTTCTATGGAAAGTAGAATGATCTTGGCAAAGCAGAGTTAGAAAGATTGCTCGTACAACAGCATATAAGGTGGGTCTAACTAGCCAAAAAATCAGATCAACTGGGAGCTATTGATTGGCCTGGGCTTGAGATGTGGTATGAGCAAAACCAGATGGCAGTGATGAAAACTTAAAGGATGGATGCTAATGATGTAAGAGTAGGAGCTCATAGCAGCTGGATTTTGTGGTAGGGGACTAAGTTTAGAGTGATTTAAGATACCAAAGCCAGGTAATTGGAAGGGGATGGAACCATTGCCAGGCTGGTAAAGTTCTGGTGGGGTGGTGTGGGCTGGGTGGGAGGTGGGAGGATAGAGGTTTTCCTGAAAAGATGAGTTTGGTCTTACATTGACAGCATGTCAGTAAATGTCCAACAATAGTTAGGTTTGTGTGATTGCTACTCATCCATTCATTCAGCAATATTTTATTGAATGCCAGTATTTTATTGAAGCATTGTCGTAGACGAGAGTTACCAAGTTATCGAGAAAAAAATGTTCCCAATCTCATGGAACTAGCAAAGCTCTACAAATATATTTAAGAGCTAAGTAAACATATACTGAGGAAATAATAAAATGTTTGTATTTAAAATAATATGGGGTAGAGGGAGGGGAGCATAGATGAAACAAGATGAAAAATGAGTTGATAGTTGTTGAATCTCAGTAATGGATACATACTGGTTCCTTTTACTGTTTACTCATATGTGATTGAAATTTTCCCTAACGTTTTTTTAAAAAGGCAGAAAGTTAGGTGTGTAGGGCTAATAATTAGACAAGATATCTGAGAGAGTGATGAAATCATGGCTAAAGAGTGGCCTGAGAAAGGCAGGGAGAAAATGAGCCAAATACAGTGTCTGAGAAAGATAAAAGGTGTTTCAAGGACAGAGGTGATAGTGTCAATTTTGACAGAGGCTAGCAATGTTATAAGTTATATCTAGCAGATTGTTCATTTTTAATTATGTTCATTTCTGGTTGGATGGCCCTTCATGGCTGAAAAGAATTGAGTACATGAGAAGCTTGAGAAAACTATTTTGAGCATTTGAGAAGGTGTTTATTACTTGAAAAATAAGTCCAGGCTTTATTTCCTAATATGTGAACATCTGTTGTGTTTTTAGGAAACTAATGAGCAAAAACTTCACAAAATAGCCAACGAACTTTTGCTTACAGAAAGAGCTTACGTCAACCGACTTGACCTCTTAGATCAGGTAAGATTTTCCCTTTCAGGGTTATTTTTTGGCATTGTTCATCATTCTTAGTCATCAAGGGGTTTTAGAAACTATAAGAAGGGGATGACTGTTTTTGGCCAATGAAAGCTTTTTCTTCAAGGGAATCTTTACGATTTTTAGCTTTGTCAGTGAATTCACTAGACACAAAGGGTTTTCAACTCATAAAGAGCAGATTCAAGGACTCTCTGTGAGTCACAAAATCCCTTTATCTGTATGTTTCAACACTAAACACTAGTATGTTTCTTGACCATTTGTTATGATTCTAGAGCCATGTTACCATTATAATCTAAATAAGAGATTGGTGATTCTAATTCATACGAGAATATGTCACTGATTCTGTTTCTCTCATGCGCTCTTCAGCCCCATGTGACTCATCTGAATTGATGGAGTAATAGGGCCAGAAGAATTTTGAACGTTCACTTGCTCAAGCTTGTAGGAGACATCTAATACAGTGCCTGGTATAAAGTTGCACAGTTAATATTTGTTGGAAATGACATTCTACTTTATCATGTTTTGTATTTCGTCATGGTGGAGCCTTGAGTATCATTTCAAATACATGTATGTTTACAAAGAAAGTTTTAAAATGCATCATAAGAATCGCTTGAAAACTAAGGCCTCTTAATATTGTTTTAATGATAAAAGAACAAGATAATTGGTGGGTTGCTAATATAGACTCCTCTTATTAGAAGAGAAAGTTGCCATGTTGGAGTGTTAATTATAAGAAGAATTGCCCCACTTCTGCCATTGGGAAACTGGAACTTCATGGGAACACGCCATCCTGGGTGTACCTCCTTATCGTCGGTTCCTAGAATGAACTCTGGCCCTGTTAGAGTGAGCCTTAAGGGGCCCAATTAAGGGTTCTGTTCTTTGAAATAATGAGTTTGTGACTTAAATACTCACTTTCCAAAGAATTTCACTTTAAGTCCATTGATTCCTATTGGGTTTGTACTTCTGAAACAGTTTTTCTCCTCATGGGGATTACAGACCTGAAATGTTAGGTATTCCCATCATGGAGACATGTCTTTTCCTCTTATCAGGTTTTATGGGGTTTTGGTTTTCGTTTTTTGTTCTTTTTTGCTATTTCTTATTAGTAGCTGAGAAGCTACTGACCTTTTAGAATGAAAGCTGACCTTTTAGAATTTTAGAGTCTTAATTACTTACAATATCCTATCTATTAGAGTCTCTAAGGACATAATTTTGTGTTCATTTTGCCTCCCAAGAAAATGCAGTGGAGGTGAATTTAGAAAATTAACAACCATCTGGACATTATGAAGGAACAGACCTCCTTGTGCCTACATTTAACAGAATGGCAATTAAGAGGTATAGTAGCCCTAGTGGAGTATAGCTAAGACTGCAATTTTTTAAATTGTTTTTAAGATACTCATTATTATGTACAAGAGATCTTTTTATCCTCTTAGAAGTGTTCAAGTTATCATGAATTATTACTTAAAAGCAGGAAGACATCTGTGAACTAAAATACTTTCACTTATCCATTGACCAGATACTTATTAAGCACCTGTTCTACCATGGGAACTAAACTCTGATGGCCTCCCTCCCTCCCCAAGGGGGCATACAGTTTAAATAGGGGAAATGAGATTCATGCCAACAAATTACAATAAAGGGCAATATGATATACATGCCATCTAAGTCATTCAAAACATAAGAGTGAAATATACCACAATTGTTATATATAAAGTTTTCCATCTTTATAAACTCTACTTATAGATAGGAGTAAATCCCTTTACCTCAATTGGAAATTCTCTGGCATAGGAAAGGTTAACATAGCCTAGGCATAGGCGTAGCCTAGGTATAAAAAAAAAAAATCTTTTTTTTTTTTTTAAGATTTTATTTATTTATTTGACAGAGAGAGAGACAGCCAGCAAGAGAGGGAACACAAGCAGGGGGAGTGGGAGAGGAAGAAGCAGGCTCCTAGCAGAGAAGCCTGATGTGGGGCTCAATCCCAGAACACTGGAATCACACCCTGAGCCAAAGACAGTCGCTTAACGACTGCGCCACCCAGGCACCCCTAGAGTCAAGTTTTCTAATTCTGATTCCTGGTTCTTCTCAATCAGAGCATATATTCGGACATTTCAAAAATGATTTATTCCTTGAACCCTGAACCTTTTCATTGACTCAACAAAAGTTACTAAGAGCCCACTATATGCCTAGCACAGTGCTAGGTGGTAGCCAATAAATTTAAAGTAATGTTTGTTTTATTCTCTTATTCAGGTATTTTACTGCAAATTATTAGAAGAAGCAAATCGAGGCTCATTTCCAGCAGAGATGGTGAATAAAATCTTTTCTAATATTTCATCAATAAATGCCTTCCATAGTAAATTCCTATTGCCAGAGCTGGAAAAACGAATGCAAGAATGGTAAGAGGAGTAGATGGCAAATGATATGTCTCAGGCAGTCATATTAGATGTGGTGTTATTTGCTTTTAAATTGAAACAATAATGCTACACAAAGCTACAGCCAAACTTTGTGTTAAATTTTTACCATAAAGACCACTGATTAGAAGTTGTGGTACATTTTTAGCTTTGGTTGAAAAGGATTTCATCTCTGTTTTCCAAACAATCTTTTGATTAGTGGAGATGAGGTATTGGGGTAATCTGGAGCTTTAAAAACTCTATAGCATGTCTCTTTACTATGTCTTTCCTAAACTCCCTTTAGAAAGGTGCTGCTTTATTTCTCTACCCGTCTGACAGCAAGGTGGCTTGGATAAAGCACGGGGAGTGTGTAGAAAGTCATCACTTCATTTGGAGTCCTGTTAATTCACTTATTCTGTAAGAAATTTTAATGACCTGTTTCTGTATTTTGTACAGGGAAGCAACCCCTAGAATTGGTGACATCCTTCAGAAATTGGCACCATTCCTTAAGATGTACGGAGAATATGTGAAGGGATTTGATAACGCAATGGAATTGGTTAAAAACATGACCGAGCGTATTCCCCAGTTCAAATCAGTAGTTGAAGAAATTCAGGTAATTGGACTCTTGTTCAAGGCTGTGAATTAGTTTTTCTGTACAAATCATAAGGTCTTCTAGATCTAAAGTTGAGATTGAGACATCTGTCTGAGACTGCCAAATTCTGTGCTATTCTGAATTATGCAGAAATCATCTCCGCAAAGTTAACATATTTATTGAGCACGTGGCATGTGCTGAGCAGTAAATTCTCCATTTGCTTTTGAGTCTAGCTTTTATAAAGATCCACATAAATTTATAAAGTGGGTTCCCATTCAGCTCTTTCCCTCTCTTGTTCTCTTTCAGAGATTGAGATGATGGAATGAATATATATAAATGAACATAAAGAATGATTGCCATAAACCCTGACAGTCTGCAAACATTATTATTCTGGGTGTGTGTGTGTGTGTGTGTGTGTGTGTGTGTGTGTCACTTTATATGTGTGTCCTGATTTTTTTTTTCAATTTCACCAAACCTGGATAATACACTTTAATAATACCATAGTAATTTTTATTTGATTCTCTAGTCAAAGTCTTTAATAACTTATTACTTGATAAAGTTTAAAAATCAAAAAGGAATTCTTTAGGTCACATTAGATTCTTGGGGTGGGGATTCTGATGCTCCTCTGTTTTCTTTTGTGCTATATAAATATTTTTTATTTTACCATTTTAATTCCTCTCGGACTTTTTCATTTTTTTTCCTACTGTCTGTTGAAGGAATTATTATCTGCATCTTAATTTATCAGTCTACTTCAGATGAATACTAACCTAAATTCTGGTAGAGTACAGGCATTTTGCTCCACTGTAGCTCTGTTCCTCCATGCCCCATGCTTTTAGTCTCTTATATATTACCTTTACATGTTTTAAATACAATAATACAGTGATATAATTATTATTTTTTATAATTTTATGCCTTTGAATGTAGGGAGGATATAAGAAAAAATAGATCTATAAATGTATTTATTAACCCATATATTTACCATTTCTGAAGTAAGTTCCTTTCCACATAAAGTGATGTGTTTCTTGCAAGGCAGAATTGGATAGCAACAAATTTTCTTGGTCTTTGTTTATCTGGGAATATCCGTGTTTCTTCTGCACTATTGAATTGTGTTGCTGGATACAGAATTCTTGTTTAATTGTTGTTGTTTTTTTTTCTTTCAGCAAAATGAATGTCATTTCACTGTGCTCTGTCCTCTATTGTTTTATATGGGAAGTTAGGAACTGCATTGATATTTCCTATATGTGATGAATTGTTTTTCTCTTGTTGTTTTCAAATTTATCTCTTGGCTTTTGTCTTTGAAGAGTTTGAATATGATGTGTCTAATATGGCTCTATATTTTTCTTAGGGTTGAATTTCTTAGATATGTAGGGTTTTTTTAATCAATTTGAGAAGTTTTCAGCCATTATTTCTTCAAATAATTTACTCCAATTACACGTGTGTTGGTATTCTTGTTATTCTGCAAGTTTCTGAGATGATTCATTTTTCAATCTTTGTTCTTCAGGTTGTATCATTTCTATTAATCTTTCTTTGAGTTCATTGATTTTTTTTTCTCCTGCTGTCTGGAATCTGCTTTCGAGTCCCCGAGGTACATTTTTCATCTCAGCTCTTGTGCTTTTCAACTCCAGAATTTCCATTGGTTCTTTTTATAATGCCTGTTTCCTCCTTGGAAATTGCTATTTGTGCATTCATTGTTGTTACACTTTTCATGTTTTCCAAAACAATTTCCTTTCATTCTTTGAACATTTTTATAATAGCTACATTGAAGTCTTTGCCAGCTACATCCAGTATCTGTGTTCAGCGACAATTTCTTTTGATTGCCTTTTTTCAGTTTAGTAAATAGTAAAGGTTTTCTATGTCTTTGAATGTCTCATATTTTTTTGCTGAATAGTGGACATTTTAGAGAACCTATTGTAGCAACTCTGGATTCTGATCTCGCCCACTGACAGTAGCTTTAGTTAGTTTTGTTTGTTTTAGTAACTTGCTTCAACATGATCTATAAAATCTGTCTCTCCTCTGGTGTGCAGTTGCCAATGTCTCTACTCAGTATATGGTTTAATATTCATGTGTGTGTGTATGTGATCCCAGCCTTCTAGGGATTGCCCCTATGTCTACCTAGGTTAGGGGTCAGTTATTGAACACAGATGACTAAACTACCGAGAGCCGGTAAACTGTCATCTGCTGATGGACCTGTCTATGCATAGGGGAACGCATTTAAAGATCGGAGCATTTTCAAGTCCATTGGACCCTTTTACGTCTCCTGTCTATATGTTATTAGCCTTAGGGAAGCCCAGAGACTCTGCTGCCTTAAGCTGTCTTCTGCCTCTGCTGATCATTCACACAGCCTCAACCAAGAATATTATTATCTAACCTTCCCTCCTCCCACTTCCAACCACAGCTTCAGGCTAGTAGAGCCATTGGTCTTTTCCCCACTTGCCCACCTTCACTTTCACTGACAGTGTTGCCGGGTGTGTGCTTTGCCCACCACTCCAGATCTAATGAGCTGTCTCAACTTTAGCAGAGACACTGCCAGTCTTCACAGCCAGTCGCACCCAAACTAAACCTTCCAGTCATTGAATCTTCATTTGCTAGGGGAGGAATGGGTATGGCCCCAGGCCAGAATGCCACAAATTCTCACTGTTCTTACCCAAAGGTCAATAGTTTTTAAAGCATAAACTCTTTTCAGATTGTTCTGTGTCTTTGGTCAATTTCTAGATTGCTGAAATGGTTATTGTATCATTTTTATCCAGCTTTCTAGATGCTTTTTCCAGGGAGTATTTTGCCAGTCTCCTCCCTCAGCCATACCCAAAAGTCCTGCCTCTATCCATTCACTCTTTTTTCTTCTTCTCATGATTAAGCACTCATCTGCCTTTCTGAATGCTGGCCTTGATTCTTTTACTAGCCCCTTTTGCTTAAACTGGACAGGGTACAGGTTTGACTCTTCACATTCTTCTTGGCCTTCACACCCTCATGTTCCTGAGCCTTTAGCCATCACTAGGGTCATTGTTTCCAGTCGTTTCCTACCTCTAAACTGTCATAGCGGAGTGGGAATCAACCAAGTTTAGAATTCAGCCACTTAGTCACTGGACCTTAGAAGACTAACTTCTCTGAGCCACCATTTCTTCATGTAAAAATGTGGGGATCAGTAATATTTTCCCATATTTCATATACTAATAATATATAATATTATATACACATTTACAATAGGTTTTGTATACACATTTGTATGTATATGTATACAATTTGTATACACATTTACAATAGGTTTGTTGGAGAAAATCAAATGAGATGACTGAACTTACAACATTAATATTTTATACTTTATTAAGGAAAGCTATTATTTCCTCAGTTTCCATCTTGATTTCAGGCTCTTTGTACCTTTTTCCTGATCTATAGTATTAAGTTCCAAACTAATTTCCCCACATCTCCCTAAAGCCACACTGCAGTAGGTTAATCTTAATACATCTCAGATCTAACGATACTGCTTTCCTGCACAAAAACCTTAGATGAAGTCAAAACTCAGCTTGACTTATTACCCCAGATTACCTTTTCTTCCTCATCACCTGTTTCCCTGTATGTATATCTTATTTTCCAACAAAACTCAACATGTTTCATGTCCAGCTGCCTTGGGCCTGCTCTCCAAGGTCCCTCTTCCTGCACTTGTCCCCTGGTCTTCCCTTCCCTGCCCACCAGAGGCTGCCCTCATCAGAGTTCGTGTCAAATGCTCTCTTGTCTGTGAAGGCTTTAGTTTCTCCTTCGCTTTGAATGCAAACATCATGTCTTAATACCACTTTTATACCCAGCAGTGCCTTGATCATGGTATGAGTTCAATAAATATTTGAATGGGATTCCTGGTTTGTTTAATATGAACAACAATGCATCTTATTTTTCAAATAATCTTTTCCCTGTCTTATGTTAACAGCTTATTGAAAGCAAGGGCTATAGACTCAGTTTTGCTGTAAGAAAAGGAGATCTATTTACAGAGTTCAATTTCAAATGGAAAAGACTGACATGGCCTAATCAAAAATTAAAGTTTTGTGGGGCGCCTGGGTGGCACAGCGGTTAAGCGTCTGCCTTCGGCTCAGGGCGTGATCCCGGCATTACTGGATCGAGTCCCACATCAGGCTCTTCCGCTATGAGCCTGCTTCTTCCTATCCCACTCCCCCTGCTTGTGTTCCCTCTCTCGCTGGCTGTCTCTCTCTGTCAAATAAATAAATAAAATCTTTAAAAAAAAAATTAAAATTTTGTGAGAGATAATAAGATGCTCAGTTCTTATCATTCTTCTATGTGGAGACTTTAAGTTCTCAAAGGAAATGACATTTATGGTACCTTATTATTAAATAGTTTCTGCTGAGTCCAAAGTCTTTTAATACAGTTGTGCTTAGTGAACCTCATTAAATATATGCATCTTTTAAGTATGTCTGGAGTATGATTCAATAATGTGACCACAATAATGTGACTAATTAAAGTGGTTGCCAGCAATCTGGAATTTTCTCCCTTAAAATTCTGCTTGCTTTTTCTTTCTGTTCTTAGACTAGATTGGTGGGCCTCGAACTTTAATGCTGTTAAGAATCTGAGGTATTTTAAAATGCACGTTCGCAAGCCTTAGCCTCAGAGATTGTGATTTCATAGATTGGGATGGGGTTCAGAATTTGCATTTTTCATAGTGCCGTGGATTGATCTACTGCAAGTGATCCACAGACCACATTTTGCAGGGAAATACTGTCCTTGGTGGAAGTTCTGTATGACAGTGAGTTTTTAGATTGGCCACCTTCATTTTTAAATCTTTCTTCAAAAACCTTTCTCATCGTAGAAACAGAAGATCTGTGGGAACTTGACTTTGCAGCATCACATGCTGGAACCTGTTCAGCGAATTCCCCGGTATGAGATGCTTCTGAAGGACTACCTGAGGAAATTGCCCCCTGATTCTCCGGACTGGAATGATGCTAAAAGTAAATGCTTCTCTCCCTCCCCCTTTCTATTATGGGGTAATCAAGTGACCAGGAAGCCTTGTGGTTGAAGAGCGAGATATGTCTCACAGCCAATTCAGTAAAATACCGCTGCCAAAAAATAACCTCACTGGGAGTTGTCATCAACATCTCAACTAGGCAGGCACTTCTGAGCCCAAATCACAGGTTTAGAGCAATGCCGGTCACATTTCTCATGCTGATTTCACGTTAATCATTAACTCGGGAATCTGAAACTATAGTCTTAGGGACATCTGGAATAGCAATACACAATTACCTTCTCACAGGAAGAATACAACCATTCAGAATTACTGGTGCTGCTGGTTAATTAGATGGGTTGATGCATACCAAGAAAGCTAAAATGACATTTACTATGTAAAAATAACCTAAGCAAAGTTGTTCTACCTACCCTAAAAGAAGAGAAAATGATGCTTTTAGTGGCAGTTAAGATTTTCCCAGGAAAACTTTATTCCTATTCTTGTAGTTGCCTTCTGTTTTTTTCATTAGATCCTAACGAATGGGTTTTTTGAAGGCTCAGGAGTTTCAATACTTTTAGCTTTCTCATGTACTTTTAAAAAATCAAAGCATATGACTCTTGATCTAAGGGTCATAAGTTTAAGCCCCTCATTGGGTGTATAGCTTACTTTAAAAAAAAAAAAAAGAAGTTTAAAAGGGGGCGGCTGGCTGGCCTAGCCAAAAGAACATGTGACTCTTGATCTAGGGGTCATGAGTTCAAGTCCCACTTTGGGTGTATAGCTTACTTTAAAAAAATTGTTTTAATTAAAAAAAATGAATCAAGTAACTGAAGGGAAGAATACAAATTTAAGGAATAGAAATGGCTTCGTGTCAAGAACTAACAGTGCTGCTGTACAGTCTTGAAACATTGGTACTTTGCTAATAATTTCTTGTTTTTATTTTAAGTGTACCCTGGTAAGAGATGAGGAACACAGAATACAATCTTTGGTCTTGGCAGCCTGGGTCTTTTTTTTTTTTTTTTTTGAACAAAGACTTTCTTTGTTACATTTCTCCCACCACCCAAGTGAGTCAATGACCACAGGAACTTCTCTTCTTCCCTTTCCCACTTTATAGTTTGGAATTATCCTGACTTGACTTCTTCCACTTTCCACTTCATGCCCACTTCCCATTCATCTGGGCTGTGTGGTTGGTTTTGGTGGCAGAACTCTAGTGGTAGGACTTAAGATGGGGTTACCACTGCTACTCCTCAAACTGCTGATCCCAAGTTATTTTATTTTGTCTCCCTCTACCTTGGATCCTGTAGGGAATGCACAGAATTGCCCCAATCGGGATGGTCCTCCAAAATCTAAATAAACATTCAGTTTCTTCTATACTCCAAGACTTGGACTTACCCGAGGGTGGCAGTGTCAGCCATGAGAAAGTTAGCAACACTGTTGGATATTTTATTACTCTCTTTGGTTGCCCGTTGCTCCTTAAACTAAAATTGTAAGGAAATCACAGAGGTGCTTTTAGAGACCCAAAGGAGAAGAGAAAGCAACAAAAGTACATTCTGTTCAGCCATGAAACAGAGAAAACAGAGAATTTGGTCTAGAATTAATGAGGTTGTAGCAGTAACAGAATTAATCAGGCCAGTATTGATAAGATAGAAAAGAAAGAGCAGGTCATGATCTAGGATTGAGGGCATTCCCTGGGGTTGATCCAGCAGGAGGCCTCAGCCTCCACAGCTCTTCACCAGCAGTGCCAGAGCCTCCCTTGCCCATACCAGCAGTTCCCATTCCCATCGCTCCCACCACCTGCCCAGCAACAAAGCTTCCATCAGCATTGGCATCAAAGGATTCCCCTTTACTGACCAAGACTAGAACTCTGAGTGTGTTTTCCCAAAGAAAGATGGTTATGCTTGGTGGTTAATTTGCTCATAAATCTCATAAAATAGTTTTCCTGCTGAATTGTTGTAGAGCTTTGACTGAGAAGATGTAGGTCCCAGTGTGGCCCTACAGTATCGTAGTTGTATGACCTTAACCAGGCCACATCACTTGCCATTTGTTTCACCTGCCAAGTGGAGCTAGCTAACAGACTCTCCATTCGAGGTTGTGTAAGAATGAAGAGACATCATATATATGAAAGCGTCTGGCCAAGTGCCTCGTGCCAATCTAGTGTACACACATTTGTTGATTTTGAAGGTCCGTTATATAGGTCATCTGTATAGTTGTATGTAGGTCATCCGTCTATGTCATCCATTTACAAGGAAATGCCCTTCATGTTCCAAGTAACGTACTTACAAATGAACTTGTTAAAGTATCCGTTTTGTAAATGGAAATTGCCCCTGCTTTTGGTGTCAGATGTGGTTGTCGGTCTCAGATTTCTTCTTGTTGTAGTATATGTTATTCACCTATCTAGTAGCGTAGGAACAACAAAATACATTTAATTTTCTTTTTTCCCATTTAGAATCACTTGAAATTATATCTACAGCAGCAAGCCATTCTAATAGTGCAATAAGAAAAATGGTAAGTGATTTTCAAAGGAGATGGGAATCTTCTAGTTAGATAATTGTCAATAACATAGCCTAATGTTACCTGCAGGTCTGGACCAAAATGAATTGATACAGGTGAACAAAAAAGATTCTTTATTAAATGTTTAGTGTTATGTGGAATAATTCCCTCCCCTCTTCTCCCAGGTTTCAATTTGCTCATAACTGACACATTTTATACCAAATTTATGCTTAGTCCCAGTCCCTTCTGAATCATCCAGATTTTAGCTAAGGTCATTGTATTATTAAAGCCACCAAGGTCAAACCTCCCTTTATTTGGTCTTGCTGTGTTTTGTTTTAATTTCTTAGGAGAACCTAAAGAAACTCTTAGAGATTTATGAAATGTTGGGAGAGGAAGAAGACATTGTAAATCCTTCAAATGAACTAATAAAAGAGGGACAGATCCTCAAACTAGCTGCTCGGAACACGTCAGCACAAGAACGCTACCTTTTCTTAGTGAGTATTATAGTGTGAGCTGGTCACAGAAGAATAATTCATAAATGTTGTTCTGTACATCTTGGAAAAGTCGGCTGTTTTCTTGCTCACCAAAGCAATTCTGTCTAACCTGGTTTGGTCAACACTGTTAGGATTCCACAAAAGGGAATCTCCTTAGTAACTAAAACTTGTTCTTTCAAGGACACAAATCTTCAAGTATTTAAAAAATATTTTTCTGTGTACCAGCACACAACTGCGACAATGTGACCTGTCCATGATGATCTTAGCTATCAGTGTGGGAGGGGAGGTATGATATGTTTTCTCAAATCTTCCTTGTTTCAGTTTCACTCCTTCCTTTCATTCTTATAGGCTAATAATGGGTACCATTTTCTGACCAGAGTTTTCTTCCTAATCCGCTCTGGTCACTACTTTTGATCTTTCCAGTTTGAGGAAATGTATACTCAAGGTTGTGAAGCTTGTGCCTAAAATATCCCTGTGAAAAGTACGTGAGTTTGCCTTATAGTTCCTTTTCACTGGAGTAGGTCCCTGTCCTTTCCTTTACTTCCTGGAAATGACATTTAGTCTGGGGCTTATCTCAGATGTAAGAGCTCTTCCTGGGGCATGCAGGCCATTATGTTTTTAGTCTCTGTTAATTCCAGTCCCTTTCTGTATCTGTTGGTATAATAATAATCACAGTGATAGTTAACATGGAGTAACAATAAGCTAACACTGAGTAATAGCTCAGTAAATGTTAGCTATTGTTAGGATTGTTATTAGAGTCACAGAAACAGAGACACGTTGGTCATGAGGCTGCCCAGTGCCTGGCACACAATACATTCTCAGCATGTGACTCACGTCTGACTTTGTGCTGCAGGGCAGTCATCCCACCAGCCGTAGTATGAGTTTAATTGGGGACTTACAGGTTTTCATTTTCTGGTTACAGCCTCCTTTGAAAGGAAAACTTAACAGGAACTAAATATCATGCATAGGGGTGTTTAGTATCTCTCATTTTTCAAAAAGAACATTTGGTCACCATATTTACTCAACTGTTTTCCCAAGTTTGTGTAACTCAAGGAAATTGAAAACATATGTCTCCACAAACATGTTTATGGGTGTTTACGGCAGAATTATTCATAATAGGCAAAATATTTGGACATATGGATATAAAAGGTATATCTATGCAGTAGAATGTTATATGGCAATAAAAAAGAAGAGAATATTGATACATGCTACACGGGTGAACTTTGGAAGCACTGTGACAAGTGAAAGAGCCATTCACAAAAGCCCATACTGTGTGATGTCATTTATATGCAATGTCCAGACTAGACAGATGCAGAGGGGCGGAATGGAAGCAGTGGTCACCTGGGGCTGCTGGGGAAAGGAAATGGACACAGGGTTTCCATTTGGAGTCATGAAATGTTCTGGATTTAGATAGAAATGATGATTGCACAATTTACAACTATATTAAAAACCACAAAGTGTACATTTTAAAAGGGTAAATTTTATATTATATGAATTACATCTCAAGAACTTTAAAAAACTTATAGATGCTCTAAAAATCTTCATTTGAGCTCAACGAAAGTACTTCACCTCTCAGAGTTTATAGAGAGCTAAAAATGTAAAGCAAGGATTGTGATGTCCTCTCAGGGTTCAGAGGTCTATTTATTTTGAAATCCAGGTTTTGTTATTCGGGTATGGTAAGGCCACCAGATCAGGAGAGAGTTGCCATGAGAAACATCATTAGACCCACAGATTCCCAAAAGGAGAGGCGTGCCATACCACGGGGGTTACCTGAGAAAGCAGCCGGGTCCATAAGGGGCAGATGGAGCAAGCAGAAAATGTGAACAAGAGCTTTTATTGTCTGTTCAGTGAGAAGGAATGGGCAAGGCAGCATAAACAGGCTTGGGATTTGCTAGTTTAAATAATTCCATCAGGCTATGGGGCCTTTGGGGGCTGTTGTCTGATACCTGGCCCTGGGGGGTGAGAGCAGGGGAATACTGGCCCAGTAAGAGCTCAAGAAAGGAGGCAGTGGGGGTGGGCTCTGGATGGGCTGCTTTCTGTATGAAAGGCATGCAGGTGAGTCATTTACGACTTCGAGGAAGTGAGTAACCCTAAGAGGGACAGGTCCCTCCATTGTCAGCAAAGCCCCAAGATGTCAAAGCATCATAAATACAGATGAAAAAGACAGGCTTACTCTACTATTTGGGGCAGAATGCATGGGAGTTAACATCTACCTTTGCCTTGACCCTTCGTTCAGGTGCTTAGGTAGTGCTCCTTTCCCCCCTCCTGGATTATATTACGGTTTCAACAGTTAAGCTCTAGCTCTGTGTCTAACCAATTGCCTGGGTTTAATTTTCACATTTGAGAATTATTCTGGAGATAGTTTAAGGTTGAATACCTTGTTGCAGAGCCAAACTAAGCAGCTCTTTGGAGGACAGATGGCAAAGAGCCTTTGGGGAATACAGCTGTAGGGACTTTGAAGAAAGGACCCATCTTGTTCCAGTGATTGTAAGCTATCAAACCTCTCTTGCCATCGCCTCCCAGGAGAACGGAGTCGTAGAGCAGGAGTTATCGGAAAGCCGCATTCGTCTTGTGAAGACCGTCTTAGAAGCATTTCTGTAGGTGCATTCTAGTAATCCCTGCACGCCACTCACCTCCACCCCCCGCACTGTCCTTGTCACACATTCTCCTCTTCACAACACCCTTTTCTTCCTGTAGAACATCTTGGGTTTTTGTACGTAGAAACTTCAGAAGTGCCGTTTTTATTTGTCTCTGTCTCTAGGAAGAAAATGAGGGCTAGTTTTCTGTATCCTACTCTGGCGATCTTACATTTCTCTAAAGAGCCAAATCGCATGTAGAATCTGATTTCTGCTTTCAGCTGAGCTTCATATGTTTGCTCATTTGCTTGCCTCCACACCATGCTTTTTTCTATTACTACAGGATACTCTGTTGACTAAATTAAAAAATCACACACCTGACATCTGAAAGTTAAAAAAAATCACCAAATTATCCCGTAGAATGACCCAAGAGGTTTCATTCTTGGCCCTTTGTTGTTCTGGTCTTTATTTCGTTATAGCTTGACAGATTTCAGTTTTTTTCCCATTTGACTCATTTAAACTTTGAATACAGAGCAGGCACTGGAAATTTTCTCCAGCCATGTACTTTTACGAACTTTAAAACAAACTTTAATGAAACTGTGTCTGGTGAAACATGACATTGAATTGTTTCACTCAAATATTTCAAGACCCTTGAAATAAGTAGTAGGACCACTGGAGATCAGGAAGGGGGACTCTCCCTGTGCTTTTAATAAAATCGAGGCTGGCTTCTGGCTTAGCACTTTGAGAGCTTGCCCCACCAGCCAGAGATCACACGTCCATAACTACTTCTGGCCATCGGTAAAATGCAGTGTCCCGCACTGAGAGGGAAAGCCACCTACTTGGTGTGCCAGTTGCTCTGACTTCCCCTTTGAGTACCGGCGGAAACCCACAGGGAAGGTGATGGTGGCTTTTGCCACAGCAGCAAGGTTCACAGAAGGAACAGAGGGCATCTACTGCTTTGTAAACAATATTTTATGTCCTTATGCTTTGACCTCTAGGAAGAAGAAAAAGGGTATTTATTGACTAGCATTAGATTGTGATATGAGTTAGATAAGGTTAATAAATAGTTATTGACAGTTTAGAATGTAAGGTCCCACTTACGAAGCCTGTGTAATCGGGGAAGCGTAATCCTGCAAGCATAAAATGGAAAGGAAACATCATTTATAAGATAGTCTGTCATCTTGTATGAGTGTCACCACAAAAAACAAATGCCTAGAACTTCCATATTTATGGACTATGTTTCTATAAAATAACAAGACTTTGCTGAACTTTATAAAGTGAACTTGAGTGCGCATATCAGATAACTCAGAAATTTTATGCTGTAACATTACATTTGTCACTCAGTTTGCAGAAACATGACGTAGTGGTTGCCGTCTTAAAAGCTGAGCCTTGGGGCACCTGGGTGGCTCAGTTGGTTAAGTGTTCAATTCTTGATTTTGGCTCAGGTCATGATCTCAAGGTCGTGAGATGGAGCCCGATGTCAGGCTCCGTGCTGGGCATGGAGCCTGCTTGGGATTCTCTCTCCCTCTGCCTCTGCCCCTGCTCGCTTGCTCTCTCTCTCTCTCTCTCTCTCTCTCGATGTCAAGTAAATAAATAAATCTTTAAAAAAGAGAGAAAGTTGAGCCTTGTGTATGTTGGTGGCTTCTCTGCAGCTCCTGCTGCATCATTCACAACCTTGACCAAATCCCCTTCTGAGAAGGCCTTCACACAAGATAGGGAAAAAATGTTAACAGGAACAGTCAGCCCCAAGCGCTTGCCTTAAGCGGAATGGTGATGAGAGCCTTTCAGAGTGTTTTCAAATCCCTGAATCCTGTGTACTATAATGAGGCTGGGGAGTGCCACACTTAGAACACCATGGACAGTTGATGATAGGTCATTAGGGTTCTCTTCTAGAAATGTAAATGTGAAATGTGGTGCTGAGGTGCGTCTGCTAAAGTGTATTTTTAGTACCCTTTCATTTCTACGTTATCCAATGTGGAAATGAAATTCATGACGCTGGTTACAGGAACTTACAAAATAACGTACAAAGAACAACTGATAAGAAATGTGCTTTCAGAATGAGTACAATGGGCAGTGTCACATAAACCGGTTGAAATGTTTTAAAAATCCATCCCCATCTCTTGTCTTGATGGCTCGGTGGAGCCAAATGGAACCTGGCAAAACAGGACATTTTTCTTCATTTAATCCTCTGAACAACCTGTGACTTTTATAGATAATAATCCCGAGACATGAGAGGTTACATAGTGCACAGAGTTTAAGTCCCCAGTTGTTCTTGTCTTTGAAAATTATATGTAACTCTAGAAGCAGTGTCAAACAATAAATAGGAAAGAAGAAGAAAAGTATGGGCCCTCTTTAGGAATCTGCCTACAAATTAACCTAAGTATTTAGCCTTTCCTCCTTTTGCATGTTTCAAGATGTTCAAAAGTGAATCAAATGTCTCCCCAAGCTTATTGTTTGGTCCTGATTAGCAGGCATTGTTCATTGTTGACCAGAAATGGGGCATTATACATACTTTGATTCAGTTTCAAAATAAAGTCCTTCATTTTAAAAGAACATCTGGTAAAGATCTTTAAAAACTTATTAAAATAGATGACTTTTCTATCCATACATGACAAATTCTTAAGATGTAGATCAATAAATTAGTTTTTTCCATAGGGTTTAGTGTGCTAACCCCACATGTTCTTAACTAATAACTTGGCGTTTTTTTCTTTAACTTAATATTAAACACACTGGCAGAAATAATCATTAAATAATACTCATTTCCTCTAACTAGCTATTGTAGACTTGCTTTGTAAGACACAACAATTAGATATTTTCTTGCCTAAGGGCTTCAGCTTATATGGTTGAGAACTTCAATTCCTGGTATATGGAAAGTCCTTAATAAATTGTTGCTGAACTTAATTGAACTAATTTTTTTTCATAGTACAAAATGATTGTTTACTTAAATGTCTATAAAATATTATGAACCACTAAAGGGAAATGTAAGTGTTAAAATAAGGTAATTTTGATACAAGCGTAAAATCTCAATATAGTATTTAAATAATCTTGCTCACATAGAGGGTATGATATTCCCTGGAAATTCCTTGGAATTTTTGTCTAGGGCTGCTTGTAATACCGGTTGCTTCCTTCTTTCCTCTCTGTTTTCCTACTTACTGATGTGTGCGCTGTGTCCTTGCAGTTCAACAACATGTTGCTATACTGTGTACCAAGGTTCAGCTTGGTGGGCTCTAAATTCACGGTTCGAACGAGGGTTGGCATTGATGGAATGAAAATCGTGGAGACTCACAATGAAGAATATCCACACACTTTCCAGGTATCTGGGAAGGAGAGAACGCTGGAGCTGCAAGCCAGGTGAGAGAAGCCTTCCTATCACACAGCTTTCCAAAAGCATCAGAATGAGTCGTAGCACAGAATAATTCTGAGGATCTTTCCCACGTGAATACTATAGACCTCTGGGAATCTGATTAGACCTAAGTAAAGAAACAGAATCTCTTAAAGGCAGGAATCATGTTATCCCTTTTGATTCCTTCGTAGTGCCTGGAGAGTGGTTTTCAGACAGTAAGAATTCAGTAAATTAAATTGACTCTTAGATTTGCAAGGTGCTCAGAGAATGAAGTGGTTGCGTTTGAGCCAGAGTTTTGAGTCTCGTAGGAAAGGGTTCTTCCTCCCTCCACCCTTCGTTTTGGTGCGCGATGTTTATTGATGCTCACTGTCCCGTGCTAAATGTTGAAGCATTAACTGTCAGTCCTTCAGTGGCTCTGCATTCATGTGACTTATTGACATTTTGATGGAGAGGATTTTCAGAGGAGGCAGAGTAGAAAAGGTAATGATTTTCCTGCCAAAGTTGGGGGATACAGGAAGGGGGCAATTGGGGTTATAATGGCTTCTGGAAACCAGGACTTCTGGAAGGGATGGTTCTTCATACAAGCTTTGTTGAGTTGGAAAGAAGGGCTGGGGTTCTGGCATCCATCTGCTTAACATAACCATGTTTGGAAAGAAAAAACCATGAGAACCACTGCAGTGGCTACCCCTGGGGTGAACCTCTGGAAGATAGAATGCTGTCATGTTTTGAAATATCTGCCTTAGAAGACTGCCCTCCGTTTATCCTACAAAGGCATATCATGGTGCAATTTGGGAACCTTCAGAAGGTCACAGATCAGAGGGTTAAGTACCAACCCTGACTCTGATGTTCTGATACCCTAGAATCTGGAGACTCAGCACTTCTGTTCCTTTTTGTTCTCTTGCACCAATAGCATATGGTTCTGGCTGCTCAGGTGAATTCATCCTGGATATTTGTACTTAGTGACTGCATAAAAGTTTGAAGTTCAGACTTTTAAAAGAGAATAATTCATTTTAGCAGGAATCTGTGCCCAGGGAATCAGGGAATTGGTGAAATTACAGTTAAGGGAGATACGGCAGGCTGGTACAGTTTGAAGAAGTAGCCCTTTGATTTCCCACAGAAAATCTATACTGAAGCTGCCATTACTTAGGGAGCTGCCTGGGGACTGCTCTAAGGATTAGAAGGTGGCATTTCGAGTATAAGTTAAAAGTGTAGAGGACTTGGCTTTGAATGGCATAGTTTTCCTACCTTATGGTGGGATTTTGGGCCCCAACCACCAAATCCGAGGGAAGAATGTATTATGCTGTGCTCGGAGGCTCCTGACCTGAGTCCTCACTCAGTACTTGACTCACTGAGTGAATGGTTCTGGCAACAGAGAGTTCTCATCAATAGTTCTGACCATCAGAGAAGTCTTCATTGCAGATGAAGGAAGACATTGCTGCTCTGAAATCCAGCATACTTCCAAATCTAAAAACCCGAGAGAGGTGTTGAAGCAGCAAAAGAGAGGTGATCAAGGTTTTGGGGGTTGCCTAAATGGACACTCCAGCCATGCATTAGCAGGTTGGCCTATTTTCTCTTCAGGATAGGGCTGATGCATGAGGAATTTTCTTACGTATAAGCAGTAATCACTTCGTAGAGTTCCAATATGCAGTATTGGATACATTTCAGTTGGTATTGAAAACACAGTCATTTTACCTTAAATTTCTTATTTCCCTAATCTCATTGCTGCAGTTATATTTCTGATTATATGGTGAATTGAAAAGCTGAATTATGGGGCGCCTGGGTGGCGCAGTCTTTGGGCATCTGCCTTCGGCTCAGTGCGTGATCCCGGCGTTATGGGATCGAGCCCCACATCAGGCTCCTCCGCTGTGAGCCTGCTTCTTCCTCTCCCACTCCCCCTGCTTGTGTTCCCTCTCTCGCTGGCTGTCTCTCTCTGTCAAATAAATAAATAAAAACTTTAAAAAAAAAAAAAGCTGAATTAAGTGATTACTTTTCATCTAGTGTATGATTCTTACAAGAATAAGGGCAAACATTGGAAGTCTCAGAACATCAGCGTGTTACGGTGATTACATAAGCCCAAAGTTGGGTATATATTTGGAGATATTTAAAGATCATTCACTTCCAAACCCACCTGGGAAAAAAAGCGTTCTGCTTTTCTTGCTAAATGATTCAGCCTTAAGACTGACCTTTTACACTCTGTTTCCTCTTTCATATTTAAAAGAATATTAAGTATTTTGTCTTGTATGGTTTTTATGTAATGGTTTTATATATTGCTAAATTAATTTTAAAAAACATAGTAATAAGTAAATTAGAGGAGTAAAAAAATCTGCCAAGACGAGGCAGTAAAACAAAAAGCATTAAAGACTTGTCAAGTTTCTTTGCATTGAAAAGGCTAGAAACAACCGGGAAATAGCTGTGATTCCAGAGCAGTGGAACTGGTTTTAACCAGGCAGGGCCCTGCAGTAGAAAGTCTCTTTTGAGGGGCAAGATTGAACCCCCCCCCCTCAGGCTCTTTGTCCAAGGATCCCCAGGTGGACAATAAGCAGAATCTTCCATTTGACAGGCACGGATTCCAGCAGCATTCTTGGCACATCATGATGCTCAAGAATAAATTTGCTGGAAAGATGGATGATGTCATAGGAGCACAGCTCCGGCCAGCACCACGCGTATGTGATGCCTGTGGGAGCGAGGCATGTGAGGTTCAGGCTGGAGCTCACGCTTAGCCCTAGCCTACCAAACACATGCAAACAAAGAGAGCCCACTCTTTTGGCATTCTTCAAAATCCTCCAGTTTGGAGATCTAGCTGTGTCCAGAACCTACTAATGGGGACTTTCCTAATAGACTCTGTGACAGCAGCCGGCTGTATAAGCTACCTACAAGGGAGATGAAATAAAGAAAATTTGCCTCAGTAGGAAAATAGAAGACTTGACTATAGTCAAGGAAATTTTGTCCCAACAGAAAATTATTAAATACTGGAATGAGTCCATTAATCTGTGAAACTTCCTTCCTACAAGCATCTAAAATGTTTGCTTTGCTTTATCTCCAATAGTTTAAGTACGGTATTGCCTAAAGCTTTCTAGCAAAATTGTTTATCAAAGGAAATGTTAAATAGCTCCCTAAAGCCTTACAAAGATATTTTAGATTCTAGAGGATAATCGTAATCTTTTCTAAGATACGTTGTGACTAGTAGCCTTCAAAAGCCTCCTGTGTTTTCGTAAAGGTGAATTGGAAGACTAGTTGTGTGTCTGGTACAGTGCTAAATCTGCAGTTACCTAACATATTGAGCTAGGTGATGGTTGTTAAACTTAATTAACATCAGGGCAATATATTAATGGAAGCTAAATGTAACTATCCCAGTCAAAAGTTATGTGTACCAAAAACTCTGTTTAAGGGGCACCTGGGTGGCTCAGGTGGTTAAGCATATACATTTCTTCTCAGGTTGTAATCTCCAGGTCCTAGGATTGAACCCCAAATTGGGCTTTCTGCTCAGGGATTCTGCTTCTCCCTCTCTCTCTCTCTAATGAATAAGATCTTTTTTTAAAAATTAAAAAAAATAAAACTCTGTTTAAGAATTTTTTTTGTTCAGGGATGCCTGGGTAGCTCAGTTGGTTAAGCATCTGACTCTTGATTTCAACTCAGGTCATGATCTCAGGGTCGTGAGATTGAGCCCCAAGTCAGGCTCCACGCCCAGTGTGGATAAATAAAATTCTCTCTCTCCCTCTGTCTCTCCCCCTTTTCTTAAAAAAGAAAAAAAAGAATTAATTTGTTCAGTTGCCAGCAATTCTGTTTAATTTTTATGTAACTCCTCCCTAGACATCCCTGAATTTTCCAGAAAGTTGAAACAGCATTAAACCATAGTTTTATTCATGAGGTATAACTCATTACTTTTCTCTGTACTCACTTGAATTTTGTTTTGTTTTAGTTCTGAGCAAGACAAAGAAGAATGGATCAAGGTAAGCCATATTTCTGTTTTTTATTTTTGTTTTTTGGTAACCTTTGTATGTGTACTCAAACGTGCACATAGAATAGATAGAATAAAATCTGTCATATAATATTTGTCATCAGAACAAGGTCATTTAATTTTTAAGATCATTCTTACGTCATAGATGTTGTTCGATAAAGCATTTTCATTAATCTGCATGTGATATTTTAATGTGTGCTTTGAATCTCGTTTATATTTTAGGCTCTTCAACAGACCATTGATGCTTTCCATCAGAGACATGAGACCTTCAGAAATGCAATTGCAAAGGATAACGACATGCACTCAGAGGTTTCTGTAAGTCGAAATAAAGTCTTCAAGTTCTTTTCTCTTTGCAGTTGCAGATCTGTCTAATCATTTTCTTATCTTGCCTTTTCTCTTTGCAATGTCAGAACTGGCTATTTAGACAGAATCTCATTCTTTCTTACATGAATACAATAGTGAGTGCCTTTTTATGCTGCTTAAACTTCTTTAAACTTTCTATTTCTTTTCCTAGGTCATGAGGTTCATAGGATGATATGAGCAGTGTTTTCAAAGTCCTTTTTAATAAATTAGTAAATAAGTAAATAAATAGATGGAAATGACAGCATTTTCTATTAAAATTGAATCCATTTTAGACTGCTGAACTAGGGAAAAGAGCTCCAAGATGGATCCGAGATAATGAAGTAACAATGTGTATGAAATGCAAAGAGTCTTTCAATGCACTAACAAGAAGAAGGCATCATTGTCGAGCATGTGGACATGTAAGTGAGATTTCTTAATGATCATGAAGGTTGTTAGTAACTAGGTAAGTGTAGTATAATCATCAAGTTTGAAAAGGAGGGGGAAAAATCATTCAGTAAATAAACCACCTAATTGATAAACTTATTTTGATGACAGCTATGTGTAAAACACTGTGCTGGGTCCTGGAAAAAATTTGATAAACGAAATGATACCCTTCTTCACCTAGCTTACATTCTACTGGAGAATATAACAAAAGTCAAGTAAATAGACAAATAAGCATTTCAAATTACTATAAAAACAATAAGGAGGCAATGAAGAAGTTAGAATGGAGAATAATGTTAATGGAGGAGGACTTGAAATCAATTTTACTTAGAAAAATGAAGACCTGGGGCGCCTGGGTGGCTCAGTTAGTTAAGCGTCCGACTCTTGATTTGGGGTCAGGTCATGATCTCGGGGTTGTGAGATGGAACCCCCCGTCGGTCTCCCTCTGCCCCTCCCCCTTCCCTCTCCCCCTATTAAAAAAAAATTAAGAAGAAAGAAAAGAAAAATGAAGACCTATCTGAAGGGTCGATATTTAAGCTGATGCCTAAAGAGAGGTGGGAAAGGCATTCGGTGGCTCTGTATGTCAGAAGCCCTGAGATAGGAGAAAATTGGGTCTGCTCTTGAGATGCCAGAGGTCATGAGGCAGGAGCCCAATGAGTATGCAGAACTGTGGCGTAAGAAGTAGTTAGAGGTAAATAATAACCAAACGAGTTGATGTCCTTGGGAAAACAAGAGATGGAATTTAAGGCTTCTAATGGGAGAGGGAAACTTCCCTCCATTATAACAAAAAGGAAAAAGGAAATGATGGGTGCAAATGTGGGTGTGTTTTTTATTTTATGGTAGGAAATTTTCAGTATGATGATAACTATGTTGTCATTGAAGTATGAGGAAGAGTCATCAGCTGAAAGAAAAGGGGGAAGGGTTGGAGAGATGGGGGAAATTCAAGAAAGAGGGCTCAGTATGAAATAGTTGTCTCTGGGCAGGGGAGTGAGCCTCCCCAAGGAGCAGGTGTGGACTGCTCTGTGCCCATTAGAGGTTTACGATTATATATGCAAAGGGACACACAGTCCACTTACTGGCAAGGATTGTTCTCTCACAAAATTCAACACCTCCAGCCAGAGAAGGCAGGTGACAAGTTTTCAGTGATTTGAGTTGTTTCATATAGAAAAGGTGAGGAGGAACAAAGCACGAAATGAGGCAGGAGAGAGAGAACAGCAGGTTTTGGATGGCCTTATAAACCAAGTTGAAGGTGATATACTTTCTTCTAAAAAGCAACAAGTAAACAGAGAAGGGTAGGCTGTGCTTTAATATATTAGTAGTATGCTAACGTGCAAAACAATTCTTATTGATAGTTCTTCTAGATTATTCTCTTATTGCAGATTTATTCTTCCATTTTTATCGTGAGTTTTCTCTCAGTGAAGCAGTTTTGTGGTCAAATTCAATTTGATTGCAAACAACTATTTTTCTCCCTGAGGGTAAGACTTTTGATCTGTCATTGAGTTTGTTTGAAACGATTTTAGGTATTGACTGATAGACTCACCTTCAGTAAACAAACAAAACTGTGTTTGAACGTGGACTACCAAAATACTATAATATGATTTGAAAATAAATAAGATAGTAGCTGATATGAATGTACAAATGCAGGCATGTCTAATTCCAAATCCTACAGTAATTTCATTGTAATTATGAGAAAACAATGAGTAGTTCTTTATCATGAATTTATATGCTGTGAACCTAAACTAAAAGTTTTACTAATATTTGTGTGTTCATAAATGCTTTACTACAAATTGGGAAAAACATGCTTCTAGAAGCAAGTAGATAATTTTTTATTTATTTATTTATTTTATTTTGTACAGATTTTATTCAAATTCCAGTTAATGTACAGTGTCATATTAGTTTCAGGTGCACAATATAGTGATTCAGCACTTACATATAACACCCAGTACTCACTACAGCAAGTGCCCTCCTTGATCCCCATCACCTATTTAGTACCTCCCCCACCTCCCCACTGGTAACAATCAGTTTTTTCTTTATAGTTAAGAGTCTGTTTCTTGTTGTGGCCCTCTTTTTTTTTCCCCTATGCTCATTTGTTTTGTTTCTTAAATTTCACATATGAGTGAAATAATGGTATTTGTTTTTCTCTAACTGACTTATTTTGCTTAGAATAATATTCTCTAGCTCCATCCATGTCATTGCAAATGGCAAGATTTCATTCTTTTTGATGGCTGAGTAATATTCCGTGTGTGTGTGTGTGTGTGTGTGTGTGTGTGTGTGTGTACACGTGTGTACACACTACATCTTCTTTATCCATCCATCAGTCAGTGGATGTTTGGGCTCTTTCCATAGTTTGGCTATTGTAGATAATGCTGCTGTAAACACTGGGTGCATGTATCTGAATTAGCATTTTTGTTATCTTTGGGTAAATACCTAGTAGTGCAATTGCTGGGTCAGAGGGTACTTCTATTTTTAACTTTTTGAGGAACCTCCATACTGTTTTCCACAGTGGCTGCACCAGTTTGCATTCCCACCAATAGTGCTCCTTTTTCTGCATGCTCCCCAACACCGGGTGTTTCTTATATTGTTAATTTTAGCCATTCTGACAGGTGTGAGGTGGTATCTCATCATGGTTTTGATTTGTGTTTCCCTGATGATGAGTGACGTTGAGCACCTTTTCATGTGTCCGTTGGCCATCTGTATATCTTCTTTGGAGAAATGTCTGTTTATGTCTTCTGCCCATTTTTTAATTGGATTATTCGTTTTTTGGGGTGTTGAGTTTTAGAAGTTTTATACATTTTGGATACGAATCCTTTAACAGATATGTCATTTCCAAATATCTTCTCGCATTCAGTCGGTTGCCTTTAGTTTTTTTGTTTCCTTCACTGTGCAGAAGGTTTTTATTTTGATGAAGTCCCAATGGTTTATTTTTGCTTTTGTTTCCTTTGCCTCAGGAGACATCTAGTAAGAAGTTGCTATGGCCAAGAAGATAATTTTTTAAACTGGAAGGTTTTTTCCCTAACAGTTATCCTATAATAATCAGAAAACAAACTGCTAAGAAATAGCATGCATTTGCATTGTACTCATTCATTTACTGGCATTTTGTAAATGTTCATTGGGTGCCTTATGAGCAAAATAAATAAGGACAATTTCTCACAGAGCTTATAGCCTAGTGAGGGTTACAAACATAAACTCTGAATAATCACATGAGTATATGATTAAAAACTCATCAGTGCATCAAGAAATGTAAGGGAACTTCAGTAGCATAGGTGACAAGAGACAGTGCTCTATTCTGGAAGTTGGAGGAGTCTTCCTTGAGGAAGTGAGATTTGAGTCAACATCTGAAGGATGAACAAGAGTTAATTCACTGAAGCAGAAATGAGAGAGGAACGGAGTATAGCACCTCAGGGGCTCTAAGAAGCCAGTGTCATAGGGGACACAAAGAGGAAGAGGGGCAGATTGTATAGCATGTTGTAGGCCATGGGGAAGAATCTGTTCTTTATCCAAGAGCAAAGGGTAAACTGTAAGGATTTTAAATAGAGGAGAAACCTATCAGATTAGCATGTATAAAACAGCATCTGGTGCTGTTTGGAAAATAGCTTGGAGGGATGTAAAAATAGAGGCTAGAGAAGGCTCCAGTAAGAATTCCAGTAAGCATGCTACAAGGACCAGTCATGAGACTATAATAGTCCAAATTACAACATTGATAGCTTGGACTTGGAAGGAAGATGTAGAAAAATAGACAGATTGAAAAATATCTAGGAGATAAAATCATCAGGACTTTGTAATGTGGTGACTCTGTGGGGTGATGTAGAGGGAGGTTTTGAAGATGATGACTCCTAGGTTTCTGACTTGCCTTGACTGGTTAGATGGCTGTGCTATTTTCTGTAATAGGGAGCACTAGAAGGGAACAGGTTGGGAGGGGTGGGGTGAGTCAGGAGAGATCTGAGGGCAGGGAAAATCAAGATCATTAGTTCATTTGGGAGTATATTGATGAAACATCCAGAAGCATGAAGGGTAAACGTCTGGACCAAGCCTTTGAAATCTCCTGCCTTTAAGAGTGAGCAAGACAAGGGTGAACAAGGAGAACCCATACTCAACAGAATTATAATACCATGGTATATACTCCATTAGGATACAGGTATCCTAATGTTCCTAGGGTATTCTTAGTCTAGTTTAAATTTGTGTTGAATATTTAACTCCTTCTTATTTATTATTGCTCTGATTATTGCTCAAATCTTTATGATTATTCACTTTTTTTAAATTTAAGGTGGTTTGTTGGAAGTGTTCTGATTACAAAGCTCAACTTGAGTACGATGGTGGAAAATTAAACAAAGTTTGTAAAGACTGTTATCAAATAATAAGTGGATTCACAGACAGTGAAGAAAAAAAAAGAAAAGGAATTTTAGAGGTATGGAATACTAAATGTTTGATAACTTTTAAATTTTTATGCAAGGAATATAGAGTTGTCTTTTAACCCTGAAGAATACAAACAGCATATCTTGTTACTTCTCTTACTATTTAACAATTTGAAGAACAAACAAGATTCATGTCCTATCCTGCTAGATTTGGGGATCATATTCAGTTGTGTAGAAAGAAGAGGGACAAGTGCTGTATTTTAATCAACATGCATTTGAGAGTGAAATACGCTGGTTTTGTGAAGGTGACTATAGTCAAATATTAGAGTATTACTTGTTTGTTCTAATGCCCGACTTATATTTTTTAATACGAAAGCTTTTCTGTCAGTTTTATCATATTGGCTTCAAAAACCACTGCCTGAAATTATTAAAATTCATGTTGAAGTATTTATTACCTGAAAATGTCTACCAACTTCTTGCATTAAAATCATCATTTGATAGCCAGTGACAGTAATCTGGTAACTGCATTGAAATATCATTGAAATGTCTTGCAAATGAATTGGACTCATGTTTTTAGACTAAAGTCAGAACCTCCCAAGCCTGGGAACTATAATGCAGCTTGTATCTGAAATGAGTTTTACACTCAAAGACATTAACATAAGGAATAAATTATGTAATAAGGCCTTTGTGGCAGAAAGTTCGACATAACCTGGAAAGTCTGTGAAGAATAGGCTCATGATCAGGATTCTGTGTATCTAAAGCCAGAGACATACTTGGTTTATTAAGAATTTTCGTGGTTTATTAATAAATAAGCATTTATTGAGCATCTATACAGTGTAAGCATACCAAGGTCATTTCTGTTCACTGAAAAAGAACCCTAAACTTCAGCATCCATTGAAGTTTAGTGTAGGCTGAGAAGCTCAAAGTATAACTGAATTCTTCTGGGGTATAGATGTTGCTTGTAGGCAGATCAAAATGCACTTTCTCTGGCAGGGAAGGTGGAGACACATTTCATTGGCTCCCAGGAACACAGCCTCAAGACTTAAACGCAGCAACTGATGAAACTGGCATACTATAATGAGTCAAATAACTTGTGTTAAGGGATGAATTTCAGTCTGTATCTATGAAATAAAAAAAAAGCTCTAGGTAGTTTTCTTAAAAAACCTATACTTGGGGGACAAATTACCAGGGTAACACTTTTAATCAAGTAAATATATAATGTGAGGTCCAGCAATAGGAGATAGTACATATGTGCACACACACACACACACACATGCACACATATATATTTGAAACTGGCTGCATGCCAACGAGTTTGTTGTGTGCTCTAGACCAACGGTCAACAAACTTTTCCTGTAAAGGGTCAGAGAGAAACTATTTTAATCTTTGCAGGCAAAGAGGAAAAACTGAGACTATCACTTCTATACCAAGAAAGAAAATGTTCTCACAATGTTTTGACAAAATTCAGTAATAACTTAGTATAACTTTTTATAATATGGTAATAAGACTGGAATTCTGTGTGGGTAGGGGAGATAGCAATTTGTTTAATTGGAGTCCAGAGTTAGTGTTTGCTGACACCAAATTGATTTTAAATGTTCATCTATAAAAACTATTCTAATAGCTCATAGACCATACAAAAACAGGTGGTGGGCTGGTGGGCCCTAGCTTGCCAACCAGTGCTTCTTAAACCGTCTCTGATGAAGGGCCAGTTTTATTTCCAAACCACCACAGCTCAATATTTTTGTAAAATACATAATCATGTTGGTTGCATGTCATCACAAAGTCCAGTTGCTCTAAAAATTTCCAGGTGCTTACTCTTACTTTCTGTGCTTTATCTTGAATGGGTAGCAAAGCAGTCTGAACCAGTACTGTTCAGTGGATGGCATTGAGTAGCTCTACCCTAAGGATTAGAGTAATCGAAAATAGAAGCAAACCACTTGCTTCCCATAATGTGTATAATAATATCTATCATTTAGTCAAATGGTTTTGTTCCCTTTTTGACCAGAGATAGATAGATAGATAGATAGATAGATAGATAGATAGATAGATAGATGTCTCTATCAGGAGACAAAGCAGAAAACTGTAAAATCTACAAAGACTTGTTGCAGTTTTAAAAACTTTTAAATTATCTCAGGTTCCAGGACAAAGATTGCTGGTCAGTATTTGCCTTTTTGCTATTGCAGTTGAAGCTGGTATAGATTGTGGTTAAAAGCTCTGGATCCAGACCCAAATGCCTAGCATGCTGGTTCCTAAATGTGTGATCTGGGGAGAGGTACTTCATCTCTGAACCTCATAGATAATGAAAGTGGTATCTTCTTAGTGTCGGTATGAGGATAAAATAAAATAATACACATAGTGGGATAAGAAAAGCACCTGCCTAGCAAGCACTCAGTAAATGTTTAACTTTATTTAAATTTGAGGCCTTGTACTACAAAGAGTTAAAATTCAGTTAAATATTTTCCCTGGCTCATGAAAGATGTAAATGAGTATTTAAATAATCATTGCCGATGAACCCTTTCTGGACATTCCCAAGAGACATTTTATATGAATATATTGTACTTTATGAATATTCCCTTAAGGTGAGTTACTTCTCTACCTGGTTCATTTTGTGTTCTCTCTCTCTCACTCTTTTTCCATTATATTTTTCTAGATTGAATCAGCAGAAGTATCTGGAAACAGCATAGTGTGCAGCTTTCTTCAGTATATGGAGAAGTCAAAACCTTGGCAGAAAGCTTGGTGTGTGATCCCCAAACAGGACCCTCTTGTGCTGTATATGTACGGTGCCCCCCAGGTATCTAAACGGCATCTTTCTGAAGGGACAGAGGTCCTGGGGCGGTTGCGGGGGTGGGGGTGGCAAATAGACACTGAACTCAGAATCCTTCCATTACTCCTCTGCAGAACAAGAGAGCTCAGACAGTTGCATTGTCTTTCATTACAATTGAAAATAATTAGTAACTAAAATACAAATTTATTTAAACTGATTTTTATTTTTTTAAACTTTTTGTTTTTTGTTTTTTTTTTTTAAGATATAGCCTCTGGTTTCTTCACCCCGTGCATCACTTGCCCTCTTCTCCCCTCTCATTCCTGTTCAGTGATTGGAGAAAGGATGATTTGGATTGGGAAGGGGCATGGGAAGCAGGAGTGAAGCAGAGGGAGAAGCAAGGAGGAGAAGGAGGCTGTTTGAAGAGGGATATAATTATTATAGGTTGGGTTTTTTTTTTTTTTTCCTGAATGGATAGATACCTTAAAGAAGAAAGGAATTTGAGAAGAAGGGGAATTTAAATCAACCCCGGGTTTTCATTGTCCAGTAACAAGTTTTTGAGAGCCATGTATGCATGGATCGGACCTCAGTCTGTGGGAGCAACAGACATGCAGGCGTCGCTTCTAACCAGAGCAGCACCAGGCACTGTGGATTGTGTGGTGCTTGAAAAACACCTGCGTTCACCGGGAAAAAGATAAAATCTTAAATGTACCTGTTGTATTTTAGCCTGTCTCTACATTAAGGGCTGGTGAAATTTTATTTTAGAAATAAACTTAGGGGCGCCTGAGTGGCTTAGTCCGTTAAGCCTCTGCCTTTGGCTCAGGTCATGATCCCAGGATCCTGGGATCAACTCCCGTATCTGCCTCCCTGCTCAGCGGGAAGCCTGCTTCTCTCTCTCCCTCTGATGCTCCCCCTGCTTGTGCTCTCTCACCATGTCAAATAAATAAATAAAATCTGAAAAAAAGAAAGAAAGAAACTTAAAATACCAAGGTATATATTGTTTTCTATTTCATTGTTTTTCCTCTTCCCTTTTCTTGTCCATAAATAAAATGATGCATGAATGAATGGATCACCAAGTAAAACTGTGTTTGGTAATCAAATCATCATTAACATTTGCTGGTTTTATACAGTAAGATAACTATTATTCTTTCCCCTTTTCATCTGAATGAAGAGCTAAATGGACTCCGTCACAGAGAGAGGGGGTGGGGTGTAGGGTCCGTGAATCCCAGCTGATTTAGGTGTCTGCTCTCATTCACTAATTCGTTCAGCCAGCACTGAATGTGTTGACCTCACGTCCAGGCAGTATGCTAAGCACTGGATCCCCATCTCTGTCCACAGAGAGCTCACAGCACGAGTCTGTGTCGAACATTGATAGGTAAAGAGTTTAGTGGGAGCCAGATCACAAAGGGCCATGGATAGCAGGCTAATACATCTCACACTCCTGTGTACCACGTTTTTTCCTTAGGACGTCCGAGCCCAGGCCACCATTCCACTCCTCGGCTATGTGGTGGACGATATGCCAAAGAGTGCAGACCTGCCCCACAGTTTCAAACTGACCCAGTCCAAGTCTGTGCACAGCTTTGCTGCAGACAGTGAGGAACTGAAACAGAAGTGGCTGAAAATCATCTTCTTAGCTGTCACAGGTGAGACACCAGATGGTCCCAACAAGCATCCAGCCACCTTGGATGATCATCCCGAACCTAGGAAAAAGTCAGAATGCTGAACTCCAGGACCATCCACGATGTGGAGGTCTCAAGATTTACAGCTCAAGACATTCCCAGCCCTCCTTACTCATCTCTTAGCACTTTATGTTGAAATATAGGCTCATAAATGCATCTTTTGGGGACTATTTTCCTATGTTTCTGTACTGTTAGTGAAACCGATGTGCAGAGCCATTCTACCGATAAAAGTTTGAAATAATGTGAAAATAGAGCATTTTTTAATGAGCTATTCCTTGCATATGTACTTTTGTCTTGAAGAAAACAGTATCAATGGGTTCTATCACTATCAGGTTAGAATAGGCCACTTCCATCTAAGGTCCTTTATGTCTTCTCCCTCACAGGTAGGACTTGTAACAGTTTGAAAAATATACCTCCATGTTGCCAAAATAGATCCATGGTTAAAAAAGAAAAAAAAAATTACAGGGACAGTTTAGGCTATTGTATTAACTTATTTAATTTAGTTTATAAAGCTCAAGCTGCATAAATTATGTTCTTTTAAAACAAAAAGGACAACTTGTTGGTGTTCAAACTTTCAACTTATTAAGAAAAGATAATACTTGTTTTTGTAGAAATATTCCTAAGAAGAAAATATCTCAAGTATATAGCAATTATGTGTATATAGTATTAAATATGAATATAATTATATTATACATGCTTTTCTCTTCAGCTTTAGGTTCATATTTGTCTCTAATTTATTTTTTAAATATAAAGCATGTTTTATCTTGGAATTGAACAATGTTCTAAACTTCAGAAATGTTTTTGGTGATTTATGTTTAACTGATTGACATCTAAGGGTATTGATATTTTTATAATAAGAAAAAGCAGTAATTTATGTGGCATGGGATATATTAGTTCCAACAGTATTTTTAAAGTACTATTTTTTCGTTCTGTGCCTATTTAAAACAGTGCCTCTCTCTGAAGGTGCTAATAATACCTATTTAAATATATAATGAGGGTTTAATTAATGCTTCAGTCTTGATTATTCTGAGATAATACACTTTGGCCACTGGGATGGTGGAAGTCACGCAGGTTATTTTACCTTTCACAGTCCTGCAATTGTTGTAGCAGTTAATATCAGCATGTGCAAAACTGTTCACAGAAACCTGAACCGTACAAGATACCTGACTTTATACAGAGCTGGGACACATGGAAACTACATTTATTGTAATGTTTTTCTTTTCCGTAAGACTGTTAAGCATGGTCAAATGAGGACTATATATAGTTAACACTTAAGGTAACTGTGTGGGCCTATTCCTTTGTCAGATGGGAAAGGAAATTCACATGTGTTTGTGGGGTAGGTAGATATTAGAGGAAGTTTATGCTCAACTCTTCTAACCACCTTAGTGAAGAAGAGGAGAAGAAAACACAATAATCAAAAGCAATATTTTAATGGCAGATTGGGGAGGTACAAGATGTTTGAAGAGAGTCTGAGCATTTTTTTCAAACCCTGTCATCTGGGGAAGTTTTAATAGTCAAAACATGATTTCTTGTCACAAAGGCTGCTCTTCATTATATTATATTGTGGTTGTGATTAAAATCTCACATTAAGTTGGCTATTTAACTTAATCTTTTTCTCAAATTAGTTTTTTCCCCCCATTTATCCTGTTATGCCCCAGACATTATCACTTTCAAATGCCTAAGTCTGCTAGAAATCCACAAGAACGACCCCACTATCTTGGCCTTTGAGAATTATACCTTAAGTGTAGAATGGATTCACTCAGAATTTGAGACAGCCACACATTTATTCAGGCCTGTCATTTTAAGAAATATTTGAAGTCTCTCCTTTTTTCCCCCCACTCCAAAGGAGAAGGTAAACTAGTTATGGCTGACACAATTAGATTGCCTTTCTCTATAAAAGGAATGCCAGCCATGATCATTAATATTAAGCCAAATATTTGGAATCAGAAAGAGATAAAGAAAGGTGTAGCTTCTTAGGCCCTATCAAATCAGGGACAGACCGAAAGAAATGTTACATCACTTCTCTTTTCTAGTTGCCAATCGTGTGGGGGCTGGTGTGTGTGTATGTACAACATACGTATTCAGGGTGGCTTTTGAGATGCTTACACTAGAGCTGTAGATGATGCATTGGCGTTCTGAATCTCCAAAAAAGAGAAGCAATAAAGATGTAGAATGATTATCAGGAGAACATGACTTTTGTAAACTGTGACTAGAGCATTGGAAACGTAAGGGTCGGTTTAGAAGATTTATGGGCCAGATTATTTTTGAAACCTATTCTGAACAGTGAGGAGAGTACACTTTGCCGATCATAAATTGTTATCCTGCAATGGGAGTAACATGAATACACTCAAGTTTTGGCTCAGTAAATATCAATGTTATTTAATTTAGATTATCAAAAGAATATGTAAAAAGAATATAGTCATGTTCTTGACATGATCTTTAATTTCTCAAAAAAATTAGAAATAATTGTACTAGAAGAGAATTTTTGATTATCCAGTTACCATCTTTCATGGTCCACCCTGTGTTCTTTCGACAAGCACAAAGAGAAGCATCGAGGCAGCCTTACCTGTTTCTCATAAAGAATCACTAATGCTTTTACTTGGAGGAAGGCAAGGGACTACCCTTAGGCACGTAGTAAACACCCAGCTAAACCAAAAGACATCAAAGTGTGACTGGTTTCAAGAACCATCATATATGTCTTGGTTTCCGAGACACCTGAGCAGTCATGACAAATTGAACATAAAAAAACAATTGATTGCTTTCCTATTAAAACCAACATTCCATATAGGCTTTATTCTTTATTTTCCCTAATTTGGTGCTTTCCAAGTCATCTTTAAAGTGCCCTTTCTCCAAACTTAAAAAATACTTCTTGATAAAAACTATTCATTAAAACATTCCAATGTTTTAAACTTAAATTTTGCTTTTACTGAAAGTCTACCATTTGGTATATTAAGTATGAAATGTAGTGCAGACTTATCCAGGTTTTAAGTGGGACTCAATAATGAAAAATGCCACCAGCCACTTTTGTAATAATGGCATCTACAATGCCATCATGTATGCAAGCAATAAAATTCTTCAGGGTATGTTTTTATACTGAAATTTTAATATGAATGCCCCTAGCCACAAGGATATAGAGAATTAACTTTTAGAAATGATACTATAACTCAAATTACTGGGTATAGGGAAGGGAATGGGGGGCATTATTCCTTGGATTCAAGTAACTGTCAAAAGCATTTTTCCTTTTGCAAAGGGTATGGATGGTGAGAGAATTAAGCACATCTGCACTACTTTATCCAGCTACATTCATTTTCCATGAAGTTTAATACAACATACAGTTTGGTATACTTAACTGCATTGGGCGACCTACCCCAATTAAAAAAAAAAAATTCCAACCTAAAAAATTACCAAACTTTTTACAATAACGTTTTAAATGTGCCCTGTCCCCATATATAAATACACATTTGGATTTTTTAAAAGAGTACTTGTCGTAGTCATAAGTATATAAACCACAAACTTCATAGTACTGCAGGGTTGTTAAAGATTCATTGATGCCTTCCAAAAACCTTATATCAAAAATACTTCATGAGTTCACAATTCTGTTTTACTTTTTCTTGTCTACTTTGTGGAAACAGGGTAGATTTTTTTTTTCCTTTCAAAGTTTAGATCCCATTTCTGATTATATTTAAAGCCTTAAGTTCTTATTCTGAGAATATTGTCTGTAATAACTCTAATAATGATCTTTCTGGACTAGATATACCCAGAGGAAAAGGCACCAACAGGAGCAAGTAAACTTCTGAGGAACAAAAGTCTTATTTTTTGCAGGTACCCTTGCTATAATGCAGAATAGAAGATTAATTAAAATTTCCTACATCATATGATGTGTTAGCGGGTCTGAGATTAAGCACATGGTATTTATAAGCTAAAATTAATTCAAAAGGCAAGAATGTCTTAATGTTTTCATTCTTCAATTTTGTATTCTTCAAGAATGTATAATATAAAAACTGTGGCTAACCAGTTCTTATTCTATAGAACTGTATTGACACCTGTAGTGGATCGTGTTACTTCTTCATTCTCATCCAATTTTAGTAGAATCAAATTGCTTTTTATTTTCATATTACTATCTACTATAGATTCTTCAGATTTAGAAAATGAGTATGATGTATAAAGACCACTAGATATGCTTTTAAAACCCTTTCTGTGAATTTATGCATATATGTATATATGTAAAAACATTGTTGATTTCCAATTCTGTTTTTCCATAGGAATGAAATTTTTATAGAAAATGTTCTTTTTAACTTAAATATTTTAACATAAATTATTTACATGGATTTTTAGTACAATTCATCCTTATGTGTGCCCCGTAATCATGTTTTCATGAGATTACTTTCTTTACTGATATAGTAAAGAGGAATAAAAAAATTAGGAAATGAAATAAGCAAGAGTGAACAGAGAGGTAGACAGAGACTGCTGATCACCAGATTAGAGCGGTATATGTTCAGACAAGAGAAAAATACTTGAACTGCAGAAGGAATATGAACTATAAAATAGAAATCTTTATAATTGCATACTGATGGGATCTGTGGCACCCAGGCCTTTTCTCCATTAGTTACTTTTTCCTTTAAGCGTAAAATACTTTCATTCTATGGGCCATTTTCTGCACTGTTTACTGAGGTAAAAAATTCCTCTAAAGTCAAACATGATTTTTCCACTTTTTGGACTGAGCATTTGTCAGAATGCAATGTCTTTTCTGTGTTTTGAGATGGACTAGCATATGGCTTCTACAAGATAGTTTTTAGCTCATTGGGGTCACTGAGAGTTACATGATGGTATACTTCTTCCTAAAATTTGTTATGGTAGATTTAGTGAGAAATTAAATCAAGAAGTCTCATTGTAGCATATTTTAATAAGTGAATACCAAATACATAGAGTGAGATATATATACGTATATATATATCAGTTTGGAAAGAAACACAATAGTCTTGGGGACCATTATGATAACAGAATTGCATTATATATTACACATGATGTGGATGTTGGAATGTATCATTTGAGGGGGGTCTCCATTCATTAGCAATCATGCCTGTATATAAAACTTTTTTTTTTAACCAAACTAGCATTTTATTTTGTGAGTGACAGTTGACTGATATTTTTGAATAAGTGTTATCTGGGTTTTAGAATTGTTGACTGATCAGTTTGAAAAGGTATGTTACCAGAATTTTAGAGTTAACTCCAATGTGAAAAAGTGTACACAAAAAGTAATTCTTTTCTAGCTATATGAATGTAATATACTTGCATATAGTGTATATATTGTGTAACATATGTATATTTGGTCATAAAGGCATAGAATTGGAAACATTGTAAAATTAAGCACTTTAATTCCTATTAAATATTAAGCATTTGTATCTTGTAAATAAATACATCCTTAAATGAATTATAAAGACTTAAATGTTATGTTAGGACTATAGGTGTTCACAATGATTTTGGTTGTCAGAAATTTTGGTTGTCTCAGAGAGAAGTTACTCCAGTAGAGTGCCGATGATCCTTCCCACCTCCAATCCCCACCAAAACCTGTGGAAGTGTTTCAAGAATAAACCAGTGACAGAAGCCAGGGTTCCCCAGGTGTAGAACTGGGGACTTCTCCCTGTGGTAACTCCAGGCTTAGATCTGCAGGACCCACAAAAACCATGCTGCTCTGTTCTCCAAGAAATGACTGCTTTGCTATGTAGTTTATGGTGTTTGCCTGCATTGTTCAGTCTTATGTGGTGAAACAGACATGGAAGTGGAAGTCAAAGGAATCACATTTTGAGTCTTAGTCCTGCTATTACTATTATGTGACCTTAGACAATTTACCTGAGTCCCAATAATAAACTCTTATAGTCATTCCAAGAAACATGAAAAACACACTTGGTGACGACAAAACACTATATTGGTAAGTAGTATTTCATGGAATACTTCACTGGGTTTCATACAGTTACTTATTGGCTTTTGATTTAAAACATAAAAGATATCCCAAAAAGGCATGTGTGAACATATGACTTAAGAGAGAAAATATTTCCAGAGATAATCCTTTTAGAAATTAATAGCCTTGTTCAGGTCTTAACGAATTAATTTATCAATTGGTTCTTAAAAGCAATTAGCAGGGTGCCTGGGTGGCTCAGTCGGTTAAGCATCTGCCTCCGGGGGCGCCTGGGTGGCTCAGTCGTTAAGTGTCTGCCTTCCGTTCAGGGCGTGATCCCAGAGACCTGGGATCGAGCCCCGCATCGGGCTCCCTGCTCCGCTGGGAGCCTGCTTCTTCCTCTCCCACTCCCCCTGCTTGTGTTCCTTCTCTCACTGGCTGTCTCTCTCTCTCTCTCTCTCTCTCTCTCTCTCTGTCAAATAAATAAATAAATAAAATCTTAAAAAAAAAAAAGCATCTGTATAATGATTCAACAATGATGTATATTACAAAATGTTCACCAGTTTAAGTGTAGTTACCATCTGTCACCATACAAAGATATTACAATATTATTTGCTACATTCCCTATGCTGTACTTTTCATCCCTGTGACTTATTTTTGTAACTGGAACTTTGTTGTTTTTTAATCCCCTTCACATATTGCTCACATCCCTCCTCACCTCTGGCAACCACTGGTTCTCGGAGATTTTTTTGTTCATTTGTTTTTTAGATTCCACATGAGTGAAATCATATAGTATTTGTGTTTGATTTACTTCACATAATACCCTCTAGGTCTATCCATGTTACAAATGGCAAGATTTATTTTGTTTTAAAGATTTATTATTTGAGAGAGAGTGCGTGGCAGGGGAGGGGCAGAGGGAGAGAGACAAGCAGACTCCTCACTGAGCGTGGAGCCAGATACAGGGCTCCATCTCACGACCCTGAGATCATGACATGAGCTGAAATCAATAGGCAGACGCTTAACCAACTGAGCCACCCAGGCGCCCCAAGGATTATTCTTTTTTATGGCAGAATACATTCTATTGTATTTATAAATACCACATCTTTATCAGTGGGCACTTAGGTTGCTTCCATATTAGGTTGCTATTGTAAATAATGCTGCAATAAACAAAAACCACACATCTTTTTGAATTGCTGTTTTATTTTTCTTTGATAAGTACCCAAAAATGAAATTAATGGGTTGTATGGTATTTCTATTTTTAATTTTTTGAGGAAAGTCCATACTGTTTTCTAAAGTGGCTGCACCAATTTACATTCCCACCAACAGTGTGTGAGGGTTTCCCTTTCCCCATTCTTGCCAACACTTGTTATTTCTTGTCTTTTTGATAATAGTCATTCTGACTAAAGTGATACCTCATTGTGGTTTTGATTTGCATTTCCCTGATGATTAGTGATGTTGAGCACCTTTCCATGTGTCTGTTAGCCATATGTATGTCTTCTTTGGAAAAATACTTTTTTAGGTCCTCTGCCCATTTTATAATCATTATTTGGTGGGGTTTTTTTTGTTTTCTTTATATATTTTGGGTATTAACCCCTTATCAGATATATCCTTTGCAAATATCCTCTCTCATCTAGTAGGTTGCCTCTTTGTTTGTTCGTTGGTGGTTTTCTTCACTGTGCAAAAATTTATTAGTTTGATGTAGTGCCAATTATTTATATTTGCTTTTGTTTCCCTTGCCTGAGGAGACCTATCCAGAAAAATATTGCTAAGGCTAATGTCCTTGAGTTTACCGCCTATTCTTTTAGGGGGAGTCTTATGGTTTCACGTCTCACATTTGGGTCTCTAATCCATTTTGAGTTTATTTTTGTGCATCATATGAGTGGTCCAGTTTAATTGTTTTGTATGTGGCTGTCCAGTTTTCCCAGCACCATTTATTGAAGAGATTGTCTTTCCCCATTTTTGGTTCTGTTGTTGTAAATTTATTGACCATATACACATGGGTTTCTTTCTGGGTTCTCTATTCTCTTTCATTGATCTATGTGTTTGCTTTTATGCCGCTACCATACTGTTTTGTTTACCACAGCTTCGTAGTGTAGTTTAAAGTCTAGGATTATAATATATCCAGCTTTGTTCTTTCTCAAGATTGCTTTTCTATGTGGGTCTTTTGCAGTTCCATACAAGTTTTAGGATTATTTGTTCTAGTTCTGTAAAAAACACTCTTGGTATTTTGGTAGGGATTGCCTGTGTTCGGTAGGATTTTTATGGTTTCAAGTCTCACATTCAAGTCTTTCATCCATTTTGAATTTGTGTATGGTGTAAGAAAGTGGACCAGTTTATTCTTCTGCATGTTGCTGTCCAGTTTTCCCAACACCATTTGTTGAAAAGGCTGTCTTTTTCCCATTGTATATTCTTTCCTGCTTTTTTTTTTTTTAAGATTTTATTTATTTATTTGAGAGAGAGCTAGAGAGAGCACGAGTGGGGAAGACAGGGAGAAGCAGGCTCCCCACAAGCAGGGAGCCCAACACGATCCCAGGACCCTGGGATCATGACCTGAGCCAAAGGCAGATGCTTAACCGACTGAGCCACCCAGGGACCCCATCTTTCCTGCTTTGTTGAAGATTAATTGACCATATCATTGTGGGTTCATTTCTGGGTTTTCTATTGTCTTTGAATGATCTATGTGTTTATTTTTGTGTCAATACCATACTGTTTTGATCACTGCAGCTTTGTAATGTAGCTTGAAGTCCAGAATTATGATGCCTCCAGCTTTGCCTTTCTTTTTCAAGGTTGCTTTGGCTATTCTGGGTCTTTTGTGGCTCTGTACAAATTTTAGGATTGTTTATTCTAGTTCTTTGAAGAATGCTGGTGGTATTTTAATAGGGATTCCATTAAATGTGTAGATTGCTTTGGTTTATATAGACATTTTAACAGTATTTATTCTTCCAATCCATGAGCATGGAATATTTTTCCATTTCTTTGTGTCCTCTTCAATTTCTTTCATCAGTGTCTTATAGTTTTCAGAGTACAGATCTTTTACATCCTTGGTTAGGTTTATTCCTAGGTATCTTACTGCTTTTGGTGCAGTGGTAAAGAGGATCAATTCCTTAATTTCTTTTTCTGCTGTTTCATTGTTGGTATATAGAAATGTAACAGATTTCTGTATGGTGATTTTCTATTCTGCAACTTTACTGAATTTGTGTATTTGGTTCTAACAATTTTTGGTGGAGTCTTTTCTACATAGAGTATCATGTCATCTTTGAATAGTGAAAGTTTGACTCCCTCCTTGCTGATTAGAATGCTTTTTATTTCTTTTTGTGTCTGATTGCTGAGGCTAGGACTTCCAAAACAATGTTAAATAACAGTGGTGAAAGTGGGCATCCCTCTGTTTTTTCAGACCATAGAGGAAAAGCTCTCAGTATTTCCCCACTGAGGATGATACTAGCTGTGGGTTTTTCATATATGGCCTTTATGAAATTGAGGTATGTTCCATCCAACTCTACTTTTTTGAGCGTTTTTATCATGAAAGTGTGTTGTACTTTGTCAAGTGCTTTTTCTGCATCTGTTGAAATGATCATGTGGTTCTTACCCTTTCTCTTATTAATGTGGTGTATCACCTTGATTTTCAAATATTGAACCACACTTGCAGCCCAGGAATAAATCCCACTTGATTGGGGTGATTGATTCTTTTAATGTACTGTTGGATTCGATTTCCTAGTATTTTGTTGAGAATTTTTGCATCCATGTTCATTAGGGATATTGGGTTGTAGTTCTCTTTTTCAAGGAGTCTTTGTCTGGTTTTGGAATCGGGAATGCTGGCCCTGCAGAATAAGTTTAGAAGTTTTCATTCCATTTCTGTTTTTTGAAACAGTTTGAGAAGAATAGGTATTAACTCTTCTTTAAATGTTTGGTAGAATTCCCCTGGAAAGCCATCTGGCCCTGGACTTTTGTTTGTTGGGAGATTTTTTATTCTGATTCAATTTCTTTGCTGGTTTTTAATCTGTTCAAATTTTCCAATGCTGTTTCAGTTTTGGTAGTTTATATGTTTGTAGGAATTTATCCATTTTTTTCTAGGTTCAGTTTGTTGGCATACAGCTTTTGTAATATTCTCTTATTATTATTTGTATTTCCGTGGTGTTGGTTATTCTCTCTTTTTACTTATTTTTTTTTAAAGATTTTATTTATTAGAGAGTGAAAGAGAGCATGAGCAGGGGGAGGAGCAGAGGAAAGGAGAAGCAGGCTCCTGATGTGGGGCTCAATCCCAGGACCCTGGGATCATGACCTGAGCCGAAGGCAGACACTTAAATGACTGAGCCACCAGGCACACCCTATTTCTTCTCTCTCTTATTTTTGATTTTATTTATTTGGGTCCCTTCTCTTTTCTTTTTGATAAGTCTGGCTAGAGGTTTATTGATATTATTAATTTTTTCGAAGAACCAGCTTCTGGCTTCATTGATCTGTTCTATTGCTTTTTTTAAGTTTCTATATCATTTATTTCTGTTCTAATCTTTATTATTTCCTTCCTTCTGCTGGCTTTAGGCTTCATTTGTTGTTCTTTCTCTAGATCCTTTATGTGTAAAGTTAGGCTGTTTATTTGAGATTTTTCTTGCTTTTTGAGGTAGGCCTGTATTGCTATATACTTTCCTTTCCTTTTGCTGCATCCCAAGGGTTTTGGACTGTTGTGTTTTCATTTTCATTTGTTTCCATGTATGTTTTTAATTTCTTCTTTGATTTCCTGGCTGACCCATTTATTATTGTTTAGCCTCCATGTATTTGTGGTCTTTCCAAATTTTTTCTTATGATTGACTTCTCATTTCATAGTGTAATGATCAGAAAAGGTGCATGGTATGATCTCAGTCTTTTTGTATTTGTTGAGGCCTGATTTGTGACCCAATATGTACTTTATTCTGGAGAATGTCCTATGTGCACTTGAAAAGAATGTGTATTGTGCTGTTTTAGGATGGAATGTTCCAAATACATCTGTTAAGTCCATTTGGTCCACTGTGTCCTTCAAAGCCATTGTTTCCTTTTTGATTTTCTGTTTAGGTGATCTGTCCATTGATGTGAGTGGGGTGTTAAATACCCCTACAATTATTGTGTTATTATCAATTGGTTCCTTTATGTATGTTATTGTTTTATGTAATTGGGTGCTCCCATGTTGGGTACATAACTATTTATCATTGTTTTATCTTCTTGTTGGATTGTCCCCTTTATGATTATATAATGCCCTTCTTTATCTCCTCTTACAGTCTTTGTTTTAAAGTGTAGTTTGTCTGATATAGGTATTGCTATTCCGGCTTTCTTTTGACATCCATTTGTGTGATAAATGGGTCTTGGGGCACCTGGGTGGCTCAGTCAATTAAGCATCCGCCTTCAGTTCAAGTCATGATCCCAGAGTCCCAAGATCAAGCCCCCCATTGGGTTCCCTGCTCAACAGGGAGTCTGCTTCTCCCTCTAACCCTCCCCTGTCTCGTGCTCGCTCTCTCTCAAATAAATAAAATCTTTAAAATAAAAAAAGTCTCTTGTAGGCAGCATATAGATGGGTCTTGGTTTTTTATCCATTCTGACATCCTATCTCTTTTGTTTGGAGCATTTAGTCCATCTACATTCAAAATAACAATTTTTTAAAGGTTTTTAAGTAATCTTTATACCCAACATGGGGCTCAAACCTACAAACCTGATATCAAGAGTCACATGCTCCACCAACTGAGCCAGCCAGGTGCCCCTCAAAGTAATTGTTGATAGATATGTATTTACTGCCATTTTATTACTTGTTTTGTCATTTTTCTGAAGATTTTCTTTCATCCTTTCTCTGTCACTTTTGGTCTCTTTTTTGCACGTTGAGTCCCCTTTAATATTTCTTGCAGGGCTGGTTTAGTGGTCACAAACTCCTTTAGTTTTTTTAAGTAGATTCCATGCCCAGCATGAAGCCCAGTGTGGGGCTTGAACTCATGACTCTGAGATGAGGACCTGAGCTGAGGTCAAGAGTCGGATGCTCAACCAACTAAGCCACCCAGGCTCCCCAACTCCTTTAGTTTTTGTCTGGGAAACTCTTTATTTCTTCTTCTATTCTGAACGACAGTCTTGCTGGATAGAGTATTCTTGGCTGCAGATTTTTTCCCATTCAGCCCTTTGAATATATCATGCCACTCCCTTCTGTCTTGCCAAGTTTTGGTTGAAAAATCTGGAGCTAGACTTATAGGTCTTCCCATGTACTTCCCAAGTTAAGGATTTCTTTTGTCTTGCTGCTTCTAAGATTTTTTTCTTCCTCACTGTATTTTGCAAATTTAATTCCAATATGTCTTTGTGTTGGCCTGCTTTTGTTGATTTTAATGGGAGTTCTCTGTGCCTCCTGCATCTGGCTTTCTGTTTCCTTCCCCATGTTAGGGAAGTTTTCTGCTCTTTCTTGAAATAAATTTTCTGCCCCCTTTTCTCTCTCTTCTTCTGGGACTCCTATAATACAAATGTTATTATGTTTGATGGAGTCACTGATTTCTCTAAGGCTATTCTTGTGTCCCATAATTATTCTCTCTGTTGTTCAGCTTCATTATTTTCCACTGTTTTGTTTTCTATTTCATTTATTTGGTCCTCTGCTTCCTCCAGCCTGATATTTATTGCATCAAGTCTATTTTCCAATCTCATTTATTGTGTTCCTCATTTCTGACTCTTAACTCTTTTATCTCTGTGGTAAGGATCTCTTCTGATGTCTTCCATTATCTTAAGTCCAGTGAGTATCCTTATTGTTGCTTTAAATTCTCCATCAGGCATGTTACTTCTATCTGTTCGCTTAGATCTCTGGCCGTGGGCTCATCTTGTTCTTTCATTTGGGATAAATTCCTCCATCTTCGCATTTTGTCTAAGTCTCTGCCTTCTTCTCTGTGTTAGAAAAGCCAGTTATGTCTCCTGCTCCTGAAAGTAATGGCCTATGGAGAAGAGGTCATGAAGTACCCAAGGCCTGGTACTCCAGGCATTGTCTCTGGTGTGTGCTGCATGCACGCTGCTGTTCTGTTGCCGCTGTTTTATCCTTAAGGATGGTCATCTGCAGAGGTTCTTGCATGCTGTGGGCAGTTTTTGGTTCCTGGCCTGAATGTTCCAACTTTTAACTAGGTGTGCTCTGGTCTGCTTGTGAAATGAGACCTGACACCAACTCCACCAGAACTGAGGCCCTGAAGACATGGTGTGGGAAGGAGTTTGTGCTGGTCTTCTGGGGGAGGGTCCCTCCACGCTGGGACTGAGGCAGTTTGACTTAGAAGGGCAGTCCTCCCAGAGCGCAGGGGTGGGGCTTGCTGTAAGTAAGTTAGGCAGCTGAGCAAGTCAGGTAGGTGCTGAGCTGCATCCCTCAGGTGGCTCTGTATTTATGCTGAGGGGCCAGGGAGGGAAATGGCACTGGCCAGCTCCTTTGTTCCGAGAAGTATCTCCAGGAATGTTGCCTCTCAGGGAGGTGCTCTGGGAAGAATGAATAATCTCCTCTCCTCAATTACCCTGTGTGCCCCAGGCATTTTTCAGATAGCTGTTTCCATGCTGGTTCCCTCTGGGTTTTTTGCCTGCCTTCTCTCCAGGAGCAGTGCAGAGTCCTCCCGGCTATATCCCAGCCAAGCCTGCTGACCTTTAAAATTAAACTCCAGGTTTTAGGGGTGCTTGGTGGCTCAGTCAGTTAAGCAAGCATCCAACTCTTGATCTCAGTTCAGGTCTTGATCTCAGGGTAGTGAGTTCAAGCTCTGTGTTGGGCTCCTCACTAGGCATGGAGCCTACTTTAAACAACAACAACCCTCCAGGCATTAAAGACGTGGTATGGGCAGGGCCCTGCCTAGCTGGGACTGAGGCAGGCTTGATCAGAAGGGCAGTTGTGCCAGAGCACAGAGAGGTAGGGCCTGGTGTAAGCAAGTTAGGCAGCCAGTGTTGGTGCTGCACTGCCTCCCACTGGTTGCTCTGTTTATGCAGAGGGGTGGGGGAAGGAAATGACACCAGCCAGTGCCTCTGTTCCCAGAGTGGCATCTCCATGAATGCTGCCTCTCAGGGATGTGCTCCAAGAATAAATAATCTCCCTACAGTGTGCCCCAAGTGTCTTTCAGGTCACTATTTCCATGCTGTCTGCTTCTGGGTTGTTTGCCTGTCTTTTCCCCAGAAGCAAGGCAGTGCCCTCAGGTCTCTAACCCAGCTACACCTGCTGACCTTTATTTTATTTTTTTATTTAAAGTCAATTAATTAACATATAGTATATTATTAGTTTCAGAGGTAGAGTTCAGTGAATCATCGTCCTATATAACCCCCAGTGCTCATTACATCCCATGCCGTCCTCAATGCCCAATCCCCCACCCCTCCAGCAACCCTTTGTTTTCTGTGATTAAGAGTCTCTTATGGTTTGTCTCCCTCTCTGATTTCATCTTGTTTAATTTTTCCCTCCCTTTCCCTGTGCTCCTCTGTTTTGTTTCTTAAATTCTACATAGTGTAATCATATAATTGTCTTTCTCTACTTGACTTATTTCACTCAGTATAACAGACATTTCTTCAAACAAGACATACAAATAGCCAAAAGACACATGAAAAAAAATGCTCAACATCACTCAGCATCAGAGAAATACAAATCAAAACCACAACAAGATACCACCTCACATCAGTCATAATGGCTAAAACTAACAAGTCAGGAAATGAGAGATGGTGGTGAGGATGTGGAGAAGGGGGAACCAACCCTCTCACACTGTTGGTGAGAATGCAAGCTGGTAGAGCCACTCTGGAAAACAGCATGGAGTTTCCTCAAAAAATTTGAAAATAGAGCTACCCTATGACCCAGCAATTGCACTACTAGGTATTTACCCCAAAGATACAGATGTAGTGATCTGAAGGGGCACCTGCACCCCAGTGCTTATAGCAGCAATGTCCACAATAGCCAAACTACAGAAAGAGCCCAGATGTCAATCGACAGATGAATGGATAAAGATGTGGTGTGTGTGTGTGTGTGTGTGTGTGTGTGTGTATATATATATACACACACACACACAATGGAATACTCAGCCATCAAAAGGAATGAAATTTTGCTATTTGCAATGATGTGGATGGAGCCTGCAGACCTTTAAAATTCCATGCTCTAAGTCCCAATGGTTTCAAGAACTCTTGAAATTCAGCACCTCTTGTTTTCCAAACCAATGGCTTTGGGGGAAATTCTCTCTTTGTACATTCCCCTGTCCACACCCCTTTCTCTCTCTCTCTCTCTCTCTCTCTCTCTCTCTCTCTCTCACACACACACACACACACACACACACTTCTCCACAACCATGGCTCCCTCCCCTAAACCACATCTCTGTACTTCCTACCTTCTTTGATGTGGCCTCTTCTCTCCCATTAGTCGTGGAGTTTGTTCTGTCCACCTTCAGGTCAATTTCTGGGGTATTTAGAATGATTTGATAGTTACCTTGTTGTGTTTGTGGGATGAGACAAGCCTAGGGTCCTTCTCCTCAGCTGCCATGTTCTTCTCTCCAGCTGTAAGGGTCCTTTAAGGTTGAAAGGTTTTTTTTTCCTTTCAGCACTTTGACTATATCATGCCACTTTTTCTGTCTTGGCAAAGTCTCTGCTGAAACATTAGCTGTAGGCTTATGCAGTCTCCCTCATACATAATTGTGTGCTTTTCTCTTGAGCTTTAAAGATTCTGTCTGCATCTTTGATTTTTGCCATTTTAATTATCGTGCATCTTGGTATGGTCCTTCCTGGATTCATCTTCTTTGGGGCTCTCTGTGCTTCCTGGACCTAAATGTCTGTTTCTTTCCCCTGGTTAGGGAAGTTTTCAGCTATTATTTCTTCACATAGGTTTTCTGCCCCTTACTCTCTCCTCCACCTGGGATTCATATAATGTGATTATTAGTCCACTGGAGGTTGTCACAAAGGTCCCTTAGCCTATCCTCATTTTTAAAAATTATCTGGGTTTTTCTCCTGCTCTGCGGCATGGCTGCTTTCCACTAGCTGTCCTCCAGATCACTGAACTAGTCTGCATCCTCTAACGTGCTGCTGGCTCCCTCTAGTGTATCTTTCATCTCAGTTATTCTTCAGCTCTGACTGGTTCTTTTAAAGTTGTCTATCTCTTTGTCGACGTTCTCACTGAGTTCCTCCAGTCTTCTCTCAAGTCCAGTGAGCATCTTCATTGACACTACTTTGAACTCTTTCTGAACTAGGTTGCTTGTCTCCATTTTTATTTAGCTCTTTTCTGAGGTTCCATCTTGTTCTTTCCTTTGTAACCTATCTTCTGTCTCCTTTTGTCTGACTCTCTGTTTGTTTCTGCATCTGAGGTAGGTCAGAGACCTCTCCTGGTCTTGACAGCAGTGGGCCTGTGTAGAAGGTGTCCTTTTGTCCCACTAACACAATCCTCCCTGGTCACAAGAACCAGGTGCTCCAGGGCATCCCCTGTGTTGGGCCGCCTGTGCCCTTCTATTATGCCAGTCACGACTGCTAGAGGCATACTGGTGAGCAGGGCTGTCTGTCCTTCAGCCCATTTGTCAGCAATGACCGACCACGACTACAGTAGGTGCAGTGGTGGGCAGGGCTTGTTCCCACAGTGGCTGGCTGAGAGGCCCGGCTGTGGCTACTACAGGCATGCTGGTGGGTGGGACTAGCTACCCCATACCCAGGGCAGGAATTGCTCTGGAGGGGCATTAAGGCCCCACTGGGCATGACACAGTAGTGGTCACACTGGAAAGGATGCCAGTCCTGATGGAAGCTGTGTGCCAGCTCTGGTGGAGCAGGAGTCCCTTTGGGAGCGTGCCTGCTGGGGTAGATGGGTAGTTTGGGTGGGGCAGGTCTGCAGGGGAACACTGGAGCGCTAGCAAGATAGATGGACAGTGTCTGAACTTGGACCCACAAAAATGTTTAGGCTGAAGGAGGGCAAGAAAACTGGGGCCCACGAGCACTTGCATTTCCAGAGAAAGCTCCTACAGTTCTCTGTCCCTCCAGCACACATCCTAAAATTAGTCAATAAATCTTCTTCACATATAGGCACTTTTCAAACTGCTGGGTCTCAGACCAAGTGGCATAGTACATTGGCTCTTGAAGAGCAGGGACTCTGTTTTGTATTGCCTCCTGCTTTCCCAGTTAAGCCCTGCTCATTTCCAAAGCCAGGTGTTATGGAAACTTGTCTTCCTGGTGCTGGTCCCCAGGGCTGGGGATGCCCAGGGCTTGAGCCCCTTGTTCCCTTGTTCCTGGGTTCTTGTAACATAACCCCTTCTTGTGGATAGCCACACTGGGGGCTTTGTTTCCTACCATGTCCCTGCCCTTCCTACTCTTCTTTTAAAAATATATGTATGTTTATTTATTTTAGAGAGAGAGCTCATGCGTGGGTGAGGAAGAGAATCCTTAAGCAGACTCCCTGCTGAGTGCAGAGCCCCACTCAGTGCCCAATCCCAGGACCCCGAGATCATGACCTGAGCCAAAGCCAATAATCGGACACTGAACCAACTTAGCAAACCCAGGCACCCCGCTACTCTTTTTGATGTAGCCTTCTCTACGATTTCAGCTGTGGGAGATCTGTTTGCAAGTCTTCAGATTGTTTTCAGAGTGATTTGCAATGCATGTTGTTTTCCCTCAGAATCCTTCTCTGTCATATGCCCTCCAGTCCCTCTAACTACTAATATTAATAGACATTGTTTAGTTAATTCAGAAATTTGCAGCCCTGACTACACATTAGAATCACCTGAGAAATAAACAGTGATGACCTGGCCTCACCCTCAGAAATTCTATTTGCCTGGGTTGGGCTCTGGGCATTAATATTTTTAAAAATTCCCCAGGTGATCCTGATGGAAGCCTCGTCTGAGAAACACTGAATATTCATTCAGTGTTTGGTCCTTTAAGTGCTCTATATATACACTATCTCACATAAGCCTCAAACAGCACACAGATTTTCAGGTAAGAAACATGTTTAGTGGTGCCTGGGTAGCTCGGCTGAGTGTCAGACTCGGTTTTGGCTCAGGTCATGATCTCATGGGTGGTGGGATTGAGCCCTGAGACAGGCTCTCTGCACAGCAGGGAGTCTGCTTGTCCCTCTCCCTCTACTCTTACTCCTTGCTTGTGCTCTCTCTCTCTCAAATAAATAAAATCTTAAAAAAAAAAAAACCAAAAAACTAAAACCTAATTTATTGAATTCTGTCTTCTCCATGCCAATGCCTATGCAACTGTCCAAAACAAACAACCACATGGATTGGTCTCACTTTTAATTTATTGTTAGATCACTATTTCACATCTCCTTTCCCTTCAAGACTCCAACACCTCTCCCTCATCCTGGGTCCCCACTGATGACCTTCCTTCCTACTTTACTGAGAAAGTTAATCACAGGGGACTTCCATAATCTCCCACAACCACATCAGATTCTTTCTCACCAATTTCACTGCTACCATTTTGGCCTAAACCACCATCATCTCTTGCCTACATGACTGCAGTAGCTTTCTAATTAGTCTCAAGACTTTCATTCCACCCCCGCCATTGTCAAATATTCATCTAGGGGAGTCAGTTAAAGCACAAGTCAGATCATGTTGCTTTTCCACTCTAATCCCTCCAGGAACTCCCCATTTCATTCAGAATAAAAGCCTAGGGCCTTGAGTGGCCTCCCACTACCACTATCCTGTACCATACATTTTCTTGCTTTTCCTTAAAGAAGCCAAGTACACTGCAACCTCGTAACACATACACTGGCTGTACCCTCTTCCTGCAATGTACCTTCCCCAGATACCTGCATGAGTAACACCCTTGCCAATTTAAAGTCTTTGTTCAAATCTCACCACCTCAGTCTCTCTTGAGCATGTTATTTTAGATTACAACTGCCTTCACTACCAAGGTAACGCCCATTCCTCCTTAATCTGATCTATTTTTCCCATAACACTTAGCATCTTGTAGCAAAATTATTAGCTATTTCTACATTTATTTTTCATGTCTGTCTCTACCCACTAGAAAAAAAGTTCCAAATAAGTTCCATTTATCTGTTTTGATTTCTGATGTCCCAAATCTACAATACAGTGCCTGGCACATTTTAAGAACTCAATAAGTACTTATTCAGTGCACAAGCTAGGTTATATAAAAGGGGAATAAAATGAACAGAACATTTCTTCCGAAGTATCAAATTGTTATGGATATAGACTTTTGGAAAAGAGGCTGAGAGGAAAGGAAATCAACATTTTATACGGCTAAACTGTTTTAATAACAAAACCAGATTTCTGATTAAGTGTTTAAAATATAGTCAAGGACTTCAAAATATGATGATGGAAATCTTAATTTTTTCATAATGGATTTTTGTTTCAAAATCAGTCTTGACCCACTATCCCCACCATAACCACAGCACCTGGACTGCGGAAATTAGAGGCAGCTGGTCACGGTTCCAAAAGGAGCCAGCGGCACTGAAAGACACATGTCCTGAGGAAGTGGGGCTGGCAGAGTGGACCTGGTCCAGGGTTTGGATAATGAGTGCCTACTCTGCAGTCACTTCATAGAGGAAGTGATTCATGGATTGTTTTGGTCCTGCATTTAAGGAAAAACAAAGCCAGGTTGCTTTGTCTTAGTAAAGGAAACTCTCTGCTTTTATACAGTAAGATTGGACCTTATAGTCCATTATGGTATTTTCACAAGAAATAATATTTTAAATCACTTAACTATATTGTTATCATATACTGTGAAAAAATGAAGACTGTTGTTCCTACAGAGAATCACGTCCAGTGGTGGAAGAAACATACGTCATCCTAAAGATCATCTTGAAGTTTTTCAATATCTTCTCCGTGGTATGTGCTTGTGTATCTGTGAACGTATGCTTGAAGAGTGGAGAGCAGGCAGGCAGGTATGGGACATAAGGAGAATGAATCAAAGGACCCAGGCTCAGTTATACATATAGGAGAAGGAACCTGGAATATAGAAAAATTATTTGCAGGGCACCTGGGTGGCTCAGTCGGTTAAGTGTCTGCCTTCAGCTCAGGTCATGATCTCAGGGTCCTGGGATTGAGCCCTGTGTCATCAGGCTCCCAGCTCAGCGTGGAGTCTGCTTCTCCCTCTCCCCACCTCCACCTGGTGCTAGCTCGTACTCTCTCTCATAAATAAAATCTTTAAGAAAAAAGAAAAAAGAAAAATTATTTGCTAAAGCAGTCATGATGCTTTATTAAATATACCTTTTTTGTTGAGTTTTAACTTTTGAACCATCTTAATGTTTTACATACACACACATAATAAAACTAAAATTGTGAAACAAAACCTAGAATGGAGTACAACTGCAAGCGAGTGAACCTATCTGTGTACCAAATAATAGCAAATCAATAACACAGCCAAACCGAAGATAAAAATTAGAAGAACTAGCTAATGCACACTTCTAAATACAGAATATTGACTCTTAAACTATTGATTCTTTTTTTTTTTTAAGATTTTATTTATTTATTTGACAGAGACAGCCAGCGAGAGAGGGAACACAAGCAGGGGGAGTGGGAGAGGAAGAAGCAGGCTCCCAGCGGAGGAGCCTGACGCGGGGCTTGATCCCAGAACGCCGGGATCATGCCCTGAGCCGAAGGCAGACGCTTAATGACTGCGCCACCCAGGCGCCCCTAAAACTATTGATTCTTAAACTAAAGACAAATAGACTTACAAACAAATATTGAATTCTAGGTCTTTTTTCCCAATGGTATGGCTTCACATTTCTAACATTACTTTTGCTGAGTTTTAGAACTGAGCAAATAAGTAGTATGTTGAGGATAGTGGAAGCTAAATTTCTCACTGTCAGAAAAGTCAGTATGGAAAGGGTGAACATGAAAATAAATCCTGTTTTTTGGACTAGAATTGCAGGAATCAGTATGAATACATGGTTTTATAAAGTTAGCTAGCGAGGTGGGTATAGTTATATAGATATTGAGAATATAGATGTGTATAGATATAGATTGTGTGTGTTCATGTATTTCCTAGCTGTCTGCTGTGAGGGCCTAGAAGCAATAACACCCCAGTAATAATGAGCATATCTATGTTGGTTTCTAAATACCATTTTCCACTAAAAGATACCAGCGCTCCTTAGGAAACTAGCTGATTCCAGGGCTGGGGCAGAGAACATTCAAAATAAGGCTGGAATATTATATTGTGCCAGAGAGTGGAAAAGTGTTCAAAGAATGATGGGGACATGTCAGAAGATCCGGGAGTCAGCGAAAGAGACTCCCACTGGCAAAATCTGGGACAGTCAAACATGAAAATAAAAATGGCGGTAGTTATATGTTAACTTTTTTTTTTTTTTTAAAGTAGTGGAGCCCAACATGGGGCTTGAACTCACTGATCCTAAGATAAAGACCTGAGCGGAGATCAGGAGTTGGACGCTCAACCGAGTAAGCCACCCAGGTGCCCCAGTGATATGTCAATTTTACCTCAGTAAGCCTGGGGGCCACGGGAAATTATGGTAATGGATTAAAGTCCATTCAATAAAATAGGAACACATAAATTCAAACTGATATTAATGAATGAATGAAGAGAAAGGGAAATTTCTTCCCTACAATAAAATGCAAACGAATTTAGACAGAATAATGAAGTTTAAAAAATAGCATTGGGGCACCTGGGTGGCTCAGTCGGTTGAACATCAGACTCTTGATCTCAGCTCAGGTCTTGATCTCAGGGTCGTGAGTTCAAGCCCAGCATTAGGCTCCATGTGGGACGTGGAGTCTACTTAAAAAAAAAAAAAAAGTATTTGACACAAAGCATAATAATAATTCAGGTAAGAATTATCCATGGACACTCTAATGGGTAAAAAATTATTGAGGACAAGTATATCTATACAGTCTCAAAGTTGTACCCACAAAATTCTTACTAATTACAAAAAAAAAAAAAATACCTTTACAATGGGAAAACCTGGAGACAACACCCTAACCAAATTAATATCACCAGTGAAGACAAACTGGTATCATGGGCCTATTGATCTGAAGCACTAAGAAGGGCACAATATCATTTCTATGGTAGTCCTACTAAGAATGCAGAACGTAATCTAATCATTAGGAAACATCAGACACACGAATTGAGGAATATTCTACAGAATGCCTGGTCTATATGTAAATGTTAAGGTCATAATATACAAAGACAGATTGAGGAACTTTTCCAGAATCAATGACTAAAGAGTTAGGACAACCAAATGCAAGGTGTATGTTATCCTGGATTGGACCTAGGCCAGAATATCTTTTTCCTACCATCAAGGGTATTACTGAGACAATTGGTGAGAAATTAACGTTTGTAGATTAGATCATCATATTGTATGTGCTAATTTTCCCATTTCAGTCATTGCAATGTGGTTATGTAAGAGAATAGCCTTGCTCTTCAAAATACACACTCAAGTATTTGAGAGGAAAGAGGCATCATGTATGCAACATAATGAGAAATGGCTCAGCGACGAGAAAGTCAAAGAGAGAGGGATTAAGCCAATGAAATAAAATGCTTCTAGAGAATCTGGATGAAGGATAAACTAGAGTTCCTGTAATTCGTTTCTAACTTTTCTGTAAGTCTACATGTATTTCAAAAAGATTTTTTTAACATTTTTATGGAGTTTAACCTAGTGCTTTATTTTCCAGAATTGTTTGTCAACCTACATATTGCAACCTTCTTTTTCTTTATCTCTCTTCATACAAATAAAAATAGTCTCATAGAGATATATAAAGATAAAACAACTTTAAGTTGTCCCAGGAAAAACAATAGTCTCAAGAAATAGTTTATCTTGAATCATTCATTCATTCAACACTTAAATATTAATTGAGTGCTTTCTACATGCTAGTTGGTTTTTGTATCAATATTAAAGTCTAGGATTACTCTGAATATACTGACAGGTTTCTTTTTAAATTTCTCCGAGCACACAGAGAACTATCCCCATATTTTGTCATTCCTCTAATCAGAAGATATGTTCCTTGTAAACAAAATGCCCTGAATTTTTAAAAATACATAAGCTGTAATGTCACAAAATGTGTATATGTCAACATTCGTAAGGAAAAGTTTTGACCCCACACGTGTCAGCTGTGGTTCAACCTAATGTAATATTTATAAAGTGAAATAAAAACAGGAGAAGCATCCTATTTTAAGCACAGTGGAAATATGTACCAACCAATATCTGGAATGTTATAAAATTATACATTTTTTCTCTCTCTCTCTCTCTTTTTTTTCTTCCAAGTAGGCTCCATGCTAGGCCCAACACAGGGCTTGAACTCATGACCTGAGATCAAGACCTGAGCAAGTTTAAGAGTCAGATTCCTAACCAACTGAGCCACCCTGGGGCCCCAAATTACACAATATTTCAAATAAAAAGAACTGGGATTGATACTAAAAGTATTGCTTTGCTATATATTAATGATTGGTTTACTTAAGGGACCCAAAAAATGCTAATAGATTTTTAGGAGGACAAACTGTGTGAGAGGGAAAGAGANAACAAGCTGAGTAAATCTGTGACCTTTCTACCTTCCTGTGTGCATTTGGGCCTCTCATGGAGACACCAAGAGGTTGCATAAATGACATCCGTGAACACATTTCATTTACTCTTAAAATGCCAAATTCCAGAGGCTCTGAGCTTCTATTGTCTTCAAACGACATTAGAAAAAGTGCAATAGGACAAGTCGTACATTTCAGGATTCAGAAACCAAAGCAAGAAAACCATCAAACCAATATGGAATTAGAGCACAAAGTCCAGACTTCAAGCAACCAAGGTAAAGAAAGATCAATGTAAGTTTAAAGCCATGGGATACTGGCTAATTTCATCTTAACTTTTCTTCACCGTATCTTTCATTTTTTGCTCAAGTCTAAAAATAGAGTCAGAAATTAAGAAGAAACATGCCATTATTAAGGATCTGCTGCCGTCCACCTAAGAATATACAACGACTAGTAGCAGTCACCTGTCAGTTTGCCGGCTGTGAGGGCAGCCAGGCAGATCCAAGCTTCCTCTCGCTTCAGGGTCTTATCCGGCAGTGACTTTGGCCCACACAGGAGAGAGAGTCCCCAGCTCCCACAGTTTGCAATAGTGTTTGTCACCTAAGCCCCAGTTACAGGGAACACGTTGCTCAGATCTTAGTATGCAACAGACTGCTTGGCCAACATAACAACCGAAATGCAACAAATAAAAATTCTTCAGCTTCTGCCAGTAATCATGCTCTTTACGAGCTCGGAAGAAGGCCAGAGGGGCTGGGCTGGGATCAGGGCCAGAAGGGACATGCAGTCTCCAGGGAAAGTAATATTTTTGTGCCTTTTAAAACTAATACTACTTAAATACTTGCTTAACATTTATTTAGAAAAAGGAGGAAGGGCAGAGAAGTAAGACTTCTGGGGGCAGCTGGCAACCTCTTCTATTGTATTCTGGGCTCTCTAGCTCTGGCAAGAGGGTTGCATATACTTAACTATTCACAAAATGAAAGACAGGAATCAGCTGGACCCAGTTTCACTAAAAGCAGTGTAAGGGCCATTTACTCACGAGCGCCGCCTAGGGGTTTCAAACAGTGACAAGTGACTTTAACCACGTCTGTACTCTGAGAGTTCTGGTAAAGGCAATTTTCTCCAAAACACTGTTTTCCACCACGGCTAGTGCTCACCGATACCTTAGCCTCCCTTGTACAATGGCGACATGGAGGGCTCACCTGCTTGCCCGGTCCTTAATCCAGCGCTCCTGGGAAGGACAGTCCCTAACACAGCCGCCCTGTGATCCTCCCAGTTAGCTGTCTTTGCCCCCTCCACTCTGTTCTCTTATTTCTCCTCAACATCAGAGGAAATTCTTCAAGTGTGTCTCCCCACCAGGCATAATGAAATCCAAGGGAGAGACTGTCACAGCTCAGTCTGGTTCCCCAAATTATAGGTATCTCTTTAAAAAATAAGGATCCACCATTTGTAGCCTGGGGTCTTGACTATTTTCATTCAGTATCATACCCTAAGCACTTCTCTACCTTCAAAAGCAGTTTTTCATAGTAATAGTCAACATTTGAGGGCTCACTATGTGCTAGGCTCTATTCTAGGAACTTCATATGAATTATTTCATTTATACTCCACCACAACTTCTTTAGCAAATCTACTTCGTATTTTTCACTAGTTTAGATAATGCTTCAAGGAGCATCTTTAATTTTTGTTAAAGTTTATTGATTTATTTTAGTAATCTCTACACCCAAAGTGGGGCGGGAACTCACAATCCCAAGATCAAGCATTGAATGCTCTTCCAACTCAGGGACCCCAAGGAACATCTTTAACTTGTTATTGAGAGCCCACCTGTGACTGAGGTTCGACTTCATAGAAAACTTCTCAGGCAGGTGGTTCTTCTGGGAGGAGAGTGGGGGAAGAAGTAACACCTGAGAACGGCAGGGAATGCCTGTTGAAAACAGGCACGCCCATCCCACGGACACCCAGCCCGCGCATGCGCCTGCTGGGACTTTGAAGTGCCTGGGGCTACAGGCCTGTAGTCGGGCGAGGTTCTATAATTTTCTCCCAGATGATTCTGATTCATCCCCTTCCTCTACCTGCTCAATGCTATTTTTACCAACGAACCACAGTGATAGTCAAAATTGAGGTAAGAAGGTTAGTTTTCGGTGTTGCATTCAGACTCAATGCCACAAGCCCTGTCCCGATGCGACCTACGTTCCGACCTGCGCGCTGTGCCCTCCCGCTCTTCTCCCAGATGCCCCATGGCTTCACCAACGGTGTCTTGGGTAAGTCGCAACCTGTCGTGGGGTGACTAGGATGAAAACAGAGATAGCTCTCCAGATGAAAGAGATTCATAAAGGATCTTTTAAGGGATCCATAAAAAGCCTTTCTAAAAAGGCAAAATGTTTATAGAAGAGAAAGGTTTTTTTTGTTTTGTTTTAAGGAGGAAAGGGAGAGGCAGATGCCCAGGTTATATTCCTATTCTTTGCTTCCTCACACCCAAGAACATCGTGTCTCGGCCTGGTCTTCCATCCCTGTTCTCCTCCCTCAGCAAGGACATTTGGCAGAGTGTGGAGAGCTTTTCGGTTTGTCACCACTGGGAGAGGGATGGTGCTACTGGCATCTGATGCTTAGAGGCTGGGACTAATCCTGCAGTGCACGAGACAGCACCCCACAACAAACAGTTCTCCAATCCAGAATGTCAGCAGTGCCGAAGCGGAGAGGCTCTGCTCAACAGCCTTTACTTCCCTAAAACGCTCTCCTCTTTTCTTCTGTCCCCCTGTCCAATGCTCTATCACTTTGGGTCTAAATGGAAAGATAGGATCTAACCAGAATGCTTTGGTGGCCTTGAGGAGTTTCGTTATGTTCTCAGTCCATAGGTGGTATTCAGTAATAAGGTTCTTGGAGCAATCTCCTTACCTCATCTCTGAACACTGGGAACTCCCGGAGACACATGAATAGCCTAACTCCTAGTGGGCTGGGAACGTGACCTGTGACCTGCAGAATTTAAAAGTCACTGTCCTTAAGTGGCCTTGAACTATGATTGCTGAACTTGTCTTTCAGAGCTATCTCTAGTTCTCTAGCTTAACATCTTCTTAGGATGTTTCTCATCTTTGCATTCCTTTGGGCCCTGCTTCAGTCTCCCATACCCACTCCCCACCCCCACATGTCATTATAGTTTGTGTTTCTATTGAACTTGTAAATTCAACAGAGAAATAGAATTGGTGTTAGTTATTTGGTAACTTCAGAAATTAATATGCTGAGAAAATGTATGCCTTGAAAGAAGAAGTCCTCTGTGCTTAAATGATTACATGATTAACATTCTGATTGAATACATTTTATCGCTATTCATTGCATCTCATTACACTTCCTGTGAACTGTTGGGTAAGATTGAGCCCATAAAAAGGACTTTAAGCATTTTAAAGGACTTTAACAATGACAAAAGGGCGCGACGGTTTTGACTTTAAAACTCATCTTCGGGGCGCCTGGGAGGCACAGAGGTTAGGCGTCTGCCTTCGGCTCAGGGCGTGATCCCAGCGTTATGGGATCGAGCACCACATCAGGCTCCTCCGCTAGGAGCCTGCTTCCTCCTCTCCCACTCCCCCTGCTTGTGTTCCCTCTCTCGCTGGCTGTCTCTATCTCTGTCGAATAAATAAATAAAATCTTAAAAAAAAAAAAACTCATCTTCAACACAGCTACCCTGGAGTTTAAATATACTTCAGCTGGGGGTGCCTGGTTGGCTCAGTTCCTAGAGATGCAACTCAGTCTCACGGTTGTGAGTTCAAGCCCCATGTTGGGTGTGGAGCCTACTTCAAAACAAATAAATAAAATATAAATACACCTCATCTGTGCACGATGAGCTGGGAAGGACCCGGCATATGTGATCCCATTCAAAGACCGGAACACAGTGGTAAGTGCCCGTATGTACCGTGTTTGGGGAATGACGCTAAGCATCGCATTTCATCCTCAGGATCCTATAAGGTAGGATGAGAAAAGTCAGGCTGAGAAACTTGAAGAGACCTGCTCAGGAACTTGGACCTAAGGAGGGCCGGAGGTGGATTTTAAGCCCAGATTTCTCTGGCTTCAGTGGTCACACTTGATAGTAATTGCCATTATTATTGAGCACGTTTAATGAAAAACACACTTTGTTAAGCCCTTTATATGCATTATTTTGTTTTGAATCACACAGCTATTTTTTCATGCATTTTAAAAGATTTTATTTGTTTGGGCGCCTAGGTGGCTCAGTCACTTAAGCGTCTGCCTTTGAATTGGGTCATAATATCCCAGCATCAGCAGGGAGCCTGCTTCTCCCTCTTCCCCTGCCCGTGCTCTTCTAGCTATCTCTTGCTCTCAAGTAAAAAAAATTTTTTTTTGAGATTTTATTTATTTGACAGACACAGCCAGAGGGCAAATGGCAGAGGGAGGAGAAGCAGGCTCCCCACTGAGCAAGGAGCCCAACACCAGCTCAATCCCAGGACCCTGAGATCGTGACCTGAGCCAAAGGAGAACACTTAACCACCTGAGCCACCCGGGGTGCCCCTGTTTTCTCATGTATTTTGTAGATGAGCAAATAGGTTCAGAGAGAGTACATCACTCATTCCAGGTTAGAACTGGTAAACAGAACTTAGATTCAAACATGTTGTTTCTGCCTAAAAAACCCATGCTCTAAAGAATACAGTATACTGTCCCCCCAAACACCATTTCCACCTCACCAGGTAGCCCTAAATGCATTATCTCATCAATGCTACCATTATCCTCTTGGCAAAAAGTGCTGGTCCCTTTCTGCAGGTGGGAAAATTGAAGCTCAGAGGTATAGGTAACCTATCTAAGGCCACACATCTTTCCCCAAACACGGATTACGTTAGTCAAGGAACATTTACTGGTACTCATTCCACCAGTAGCTTTCAAGTTTTCTCAGTGTGGGTGCCTTTGAGGCACCAGTGTAATTTAAAAAGCAAACCAAATCATAAATTGTGTTCTACATATATGCATACGTTTAAAGGTATTAAAAAGAATGAGATAATGCTACATACATTGATTTGGAAAGATGCCTACAAGATAGAAGTGAAAACGAAAACATTTCTTTAACTTAATTATATAACAGTATGATTCTACTCCCATATGTGTGGGAAATTTCTGAAAGCACACACCAGAAACCTTTATGGTAGTTCCCTCTAGAGCAAGGGATTGGATGAGGTGCCAGCAGAGTTCAGGTGACTTTTACCTTCCCTTTTATACACTTTATTATTTTCAAAATTATTACCACCCTTTCTTTGAGGTGAAAAAAAAATCTAGCTTGGGTGTGATTAAAGTAATCTAAAAGTTATCAGCATGCTAGTGTTTTGGTTTTTTTTTTTTTAAGATTTTATTTATTTGACAGAGACACAGCGAGAGAGGAAACACAAGCAGGGGGAGAGGGAGAAGCAAAGCAGACTCCCCGCTGAGCAGGGAGCCCAATGCAGGGCTAGATCCCAGGATGCTGGGATCATGACCTGAGCTGAAAACAAACGCTTAACGACTAAGCCACCCAGGCGCCCCAGCATGCCAGTGTTTTATAATGGGATCTGGAGAGTGAGATGTGCAATCCCCAACACACAGTTGGCAAGGTGGGTGGGGGGAGGGCAGGAAAGGGGCTTTTGGAGAACGGATAGATTAGGTTCCAGGCCACGGTCAGCTCTGAGTGGCTGATCCCGGGACTTGATTATCTACGTGAATTTAATTCATGTCTGGGGGCAAAACTCAGGAATGCTACTTCCTGGGGCTTTGAGTTGGCTTCAGGGCTTGGGTTCACGATTGACCAAGCAGTGAAGCTGGGTGTTCGGGACATAAAATAGTTGTGAAAGCCTGATAAGAAAGCTTTCAAATTTTAATTCTGCAGAAAGACACATTTTAAAATGTATGATGTTTGTTGTTGTTGTTTGGTTTTAAATCCAGGATATAGGACCGCCTAGATTGAGAACTGAATTCTAATCCTGTCTTTGCTAGTGACTGGAGCCGATTCATCCGCGAGTTTTTTTAAATCCTCACAAGTCTTCTGCAACATTGACCATAATAAGAAATTTGAACTGATTTATCATTTGTCAAGAGAAAAACTTACTTATCACAATCTTTATGAGAGAATACTTTGCAGCTGTTTGAAAGAATATTTTGGGATTTTTATGTACCGATATGGGGATGAGATCTGTAATATAGCAGTAAGTGAAGAAAAATCGTAAGGAGATTTTCCACTATAAGTGAGAAAATAGCTATGGATGCAGTGTGATCTAATTTATGTTTGTGTCTGAACAGTAAAATGTTATGAAGAATAGAAAGAATCTATTCACTCTCCCATCTAGAGAGTAAGATCAGAGGTGAGGAGGGGCACCTGGGTGGCTCAGTTAGTTAAGCGTCTGCCTTCAGGTCAGGTCATGGTCCCAGGGTCCTGGGATCGAGTCCCGAGTTGGGCTCCCTGCTCATCGGGGAGCCTGCTTCTCCATCTCCCTCTGCCTGCCTCTCCCCCTTGCTTGTGCTCTGTCAAATAAATTCAAAACAAATCTTTAAAAAAAGAGGTGAGGAGTTCTTCATATTTTATATTATTTATTCAATGATATTATTATAGACTGAATTGTGTCCCTACCTGCCCCAAACTCGTATGCTAAAGCCCTAACCCCCCCAATATGACTGTATTTGGAGATAGGGCCTGTAAAAGAAGTAACAAGGTTAAATGGTCATGTGGGTGGGTCCTAATCCTATAGGACTGGCATCCTTATGAGAAGGGAAGGGACACCAGACAGCTCTCTCTTTCTCCTTGGCACAGAGGAAAGGCTGTGCATGAACACAGTACGGTAGCCATCTCTAAACTGGGAATAGAGATCTACCAGAACCCAGTCTTGCTGGCGCCTTGATCTTGGACTTCTACCCTCCCGAACTGTGAGAACATAAATGTCTGCTGCTTACGCCACCCAATCTGTGGTATCCTGTTTTAGCAGCTTGAGCAGACTAATACAGATATGTAGAGATTTTTAGACTCTTATCCTTGGATATTCTTTGTTGAGAGAGGCGCCTGCCCCCTTCCCTTTTTTGCAGATGCTTTAAAAAGCCCATTTCAGGACATAAGCTGCACCCCAGGATAGAAACTTTTTCCCAATAGCGTGCCCATCAAGGTTAGGCTGCTGTTGTAATGAGGATAATTAACACCAACTACTGCAACAGACCTCTAAATATGAGGGTCTGTAAACCACGAGATTTATTTCTTGCTTACATTACATTACATGTCATTTGGCAGAGGACTTGATTCTATGTAGACAGTCAGGGACCCAGGCTGACTAAGGGTTGACCGTTGTGGTAAATCACTCTTTCAACATTTGTCTTCAGACACTGCCAAGTCAGGAAAAGGGAGCTGGAAGGTTGAACCAGGCTTTGCACTGACCCCGCTCAGAAGAAACACATGCTACCTCTGCTCACAGCGATTTGGAGAAGTAGTCACAGGCCCCAAGCGTACCACAAAGGAGGCTGGGAAATACAAGAACTATTGAATATTAAATGAACACCAAATGTTCCTGTCATATTCCTTGTTGTGGATTGAACTGCATTCCACCAAAAAGATATGTTCAAGTCCTAATTTGAGTACCTCAGAATAAGATCTTATTTGGAAATAGGGTTTTTAATGGAGGTAATCAAATTAAAATTCCTTTGAGTTAAAATCCTTACGTCATCTCTTTTTTTTTTCTTTTTAAAGATTTTATTTTTAAGTAATCTCTACATCTCTACATCTCTACATCCAATGTAGGGGTCGAACCCACAACCCCCAAGATCAAGAGTCTCACATTCCACCAACTGAGCCAACCAGACACCTCTTAATATGAGGTCATTAGAGTGAGTCCTAATCCAGCAATGACTGGTGTCTTCATAAAAGGAGGACATTTGGACACAGAGACAGACATGCACAGAAGGAGGATGTTGTGAACATACATGGGAAGCAGGTTGCCATGTGAAGGTGGAGGCAGAGATTGGAGTTGCCGTAAACACTTGGGGTCACCAAAAGCTAGAAAAGAGCATGGAACAGATTCTCCCTCAAGGCGTTTAAAAGAAACCAATCCTGTTGACAACTGGATTTTGAATTTCTAGCTTCTAGAATTGTGACACAATAAATTTATATTTTTCTTTCTTTTTTTAAGTAACTCTACACCCAACATGGGGCTCAAACGTATGACTCTGAGATCAAGAGTCACGTGATCTACAACTGAGCCAGCCAGGGGCCCCAAATTTCTCTTTTCCTAAACCAATGAGTTGGTGGTACTTTGCTAAGGCAGCCCTAGGAAATGGATACACTGCTCTATCAAGTTTATGCAGAAAGAGATTTAATGCATGGAATTAGATGTTTATGAATCAGCTAGAATGACTTGAAAGTGAGCTCTAGGCTAGACATCCAGGAATTACTCCGAAAAACTGGGGCACCAAGAGTTACTGATACATTTACCACAATTAGGAGCTGGCTCTCAGGATCTCCTCACCTTAGCCACAATCTGAGAATCAGAAAACATCATCAGAACCATTAACTCTAGAACCATGTCATGCCTCCCATATCTGCACGAGCAAAATGGGTGCCTTGTGTAACTTGTCCATCTTCTCATAATATAGATCAGAATTTAAGCCTTGAGTGAATGCACCTGTTTTATGGAACTAAAATTACATATAGAACGCTGAGTTGTAAAGACATTGAGGAATGTAGTTTTTAGCTTCGGAAGCAAAGAAAGGCCTACAAGAAGGAGGTTAAAATACATTTTGAACAAGCCATTCTTTTTTATTTTTCCTTTTATGTTTTTTGGTCACTATTTTATGGTTTCTTGACATCCTTCTGGCTCCTCTTAGATGTTCCTATTGCCCATTCTGCCCTTGGCTGTTTTGTTTTCTTTATATTATCTGGACAAGTTCATCTATGCCAAATTTCTCCAGTTCCACCAACCCACCTCCATTATTCCCACCCTAGTATGCATTACCATCATCTCTGACTTGGATTACCGTAACACTCCCTATCTGGTTTCCCATTCTCACTTACCTCATCCCAGTCCAGTGGGATGTGGCTGACCTTTATAAAATTCATAACATAATGTGTCTCTTTGCTCAGTCTTCTGCTTTTCTCCCTTACCTTCAGGCTCCATCTCTAGCTCCTCACTCTCATGAGGTCATTTCTGACTGACGAACCATCAGTCTGGCCACTCAGCACTCTGGTAGAGACCCTCATGCCCTATATTTAGCCCCATGGAACTATTTAAAGCACTGAGAATGCATCATGTGCTTTCCTTCCTCTTCATTTTTGCACGAGTTGCTCCTTCTGCTTCTTTGGAAGTCCTTTCTCTTCCTCTTTGGTCAACTCCTATTCATCCTTCCATCCAGGAAGCCCGGGTGAGGTCTCTTTCCTATGTGCTGACTCAGATGAATTCTGGCCTCTTAAGGAGAGGGAAAGAGAAAAGGGGAGTTTTGAGGAATGCCAATGGATATGTTTTGCTCACTTTTGTATCTTTAGTACCTAAAATAATATTTAATAGCTGTTTTTTTTTTGTTTTAATTTTTATTTTGTTTGCTTCTGTGTTTGCTACTGGTGTGAATAGTGGTACACATTTGAAACTGCTGTCTGGGTTTTGTATCTTTCCATTAACTTACTAGTACTGCTAATTCTGTTTAAAAACTCACTTTGTTTAGGTGGTAGGTCACATCCTTAGTAGTTATATTTATTACTGCTATGTCATAGGTCAGGGGTTGGGAGTAAGTAAAACTTTTTAAGAGGTCGATTAATTCAGAACTTCATCATTCTGTACTAGTTCTAAAATAACTTGTTAGGCTCTGACTAGCCCTGATGAAGTATTTTTAATATGCAAAACATCTATTCAATCATTCATTCATCCATTTCATCAAAATTCAGTAACTGAAGAAGAATTAGAATCAAATCCATCAGAAAGAAACATTAAGTCTAACTGTTGGATAAACCTTTATACATATTATACATAGTGTACTTAGTACTTTATGATATACTGTCTTATTCGCTGATTTTACTAATCATGTCACTGATGTTTTATCATCCAGCTCAATTGTGTGGCATATTTAGAAAATTGGATCTTATAAACTCAAATTGACTCATGCTACCCACTACTGGTCAGATGGACTGGTTGGGCAATTAGAAAGGAAAGATGTTCAAAGTCTATAGTACGCCTGGCTACTAATGGAAGAAATTCAGAGTAGAGGTCCCTTTTGTTTACCACAGTGTACTAGCGAGCCTCTGGGTTTGCAAAGGTAGCTAACCAAGGGCCGAAAAGCTAGATTTCTCTTCACCAAAAAAGTGTGAACTAAGATGTAGGAAGGACACAAAGGAAGCCCTAAAAACAGACGATAGAGGAGATTTACAGAGCTTCTAAGAATGCCAAACCACATTGTAGGATCCTGGATTGCAGTTGTAAAGAGAAGAGGCCAATGAGAAATTCCCATAGACAAAGTAAGAAAGATAGTTTAAGAGCAGGGATGTCTAATGTGTAATTTTCAGCTGTTGGCATTGCCGTGATGGAAAGTCACTCTATATCTCAAACGGTTAGTGAAATATACGTTTTGAGGGTGGGAGGATTAAAAAAAATGGCCAAGTTCCACTGGTGTATGGATGGAGAAAGAGAAGACAATCTGCTAAGGAGAGGAGTCGGCTCTATGACTCTTAATTATGTTGTCACACTGCCCTCTACTGGGCTGTCACAGCCTGGCTGTTGAACCACCTGACCGGCCCCACCATCTGTGGACAATTTCCTGCACCTGCTGATAAAGTATGTGTTAAGCTCTAGGCCTAGGGAGTAGTGCAAATTGATTAAAGCTGTCGTCTTTATCTTTGCAAAATACAGGCAGTTTCCAAACTATAACAAAGAGGCTTCTCCATCAGAGTTGTGTATTTTATGTTAACATTAGATCTGCGTGTTCCCCTGGGATTTGAAGGCATGGATAGTGGCAGCTTGGCTATGATTGAGGACCAAAATGTGGGCATAAAATGATACTGGACAATTATGTTATTAAAAAAGTCTGGATGATCTGCAAGAGCGGTTAAAATAATTTCTAGTTACTTAATTCAAAATAAACTTTCCCTCATTAGGGATATTAAGTTAGAACAAAGCTAGCCTACTCCCTAGCAAAATAATTTGGCAGCTATTCTGATGAGTCCTATGCCAGGCCAGCCTCATATGTTTTGGCTGGGTTTAACTGCAAATCCTAATTGCAATTCGACCAATTCAGACCTGCTTAAATCCTTGCTATTCCAGGCTTTCCAAGTAAAACAAAAGGAACGCCCCTCCCTTCACTAGCGTGCTACAATGTAACAAGCATCATACTTGGTAGTGGAGATAACTAGCTACATAAGACACTTCTGCCCTCCTTGAGCTCACTGATGGCTGGCGGAAAGAGCACGCTATTGACACGTCCACAGTACCCCCTCCCTTTACCAAATACAGTGCTTGGCTAAGACCCATTATGTCTAATAGGTACGTGATAAATATGTGTTGAATAAGTGAGGGAATGAATGAAGGAACTACGCAGTATGCGTAAAGGTTAGGAGTCTCCCAAATAGCCTGTTTTGCTACATACTAGCTCTGTAAATGTATCACTTTATAAATAAAGCCCTGAAGCCTGGATTGCCACCTCTGTACACCAATCCCACAAAGCAACTGCAAAATGCTTAGCACACTGCTTCCCCCCAGCAAGCAGTCAATAAATGTTTAATAATATAATGTGAAAAGGGCAAGGAGGAAAAGGAGTGATTAAATATGGGGATTCGAATTCCTAGATTATGTCTATATACGTACATTTAGAAGTATGGGGCAATGTTGGATTTGGGGAATTTTTTTATGGTGAATAAGGGATCTATTTTCCAAAACCAATTTATTCCATGTGGTAGGAAACATGATCTCTGGAGACAGTGACTCACATCCTTAAAATTCCATAACCAGTGAGAGAAAATCCTTGGGTTAACTCAAGTTAAAAAATTCTGAGAGGGGTGGTGGGTGGGAACCTGGGTGGCTCAGTCGGTTAACCGTCTGCCTTTGGCTTAGGTCACGATCCCGGGGTCCTGGAATCGAGCCCCGTATTGGGCTCCCTGCTCAGCGGGGAGTCTGCTTCTTCCTTTCCCTCTGCCCCTCCCCCTGCTCATGCTGTCTCCCTCACTCTGCTCTCGCTACCTGAAATGGTAGGCAGAATAATAGCCCCTAGAACCCGTGAATTTTACATGGCAAAAGGAACTTTGTGGATATGACTAAAGGTATGGAGTTTGTGCTGGGATATTGTCCCGGGTGAGTCAGGAGAGCCAATCTAATCATGGGTTCTTAAAAGCAGAGAAACTTTCTTGGCTGTAGCCAGAGATGTGATGGCAGAAGAAGGGTCAAAGACATGTGACATTGCTAGTTTCGAAGATGCTGGAAGGGGAACAAGAGCTGGGACATGAGCATTCTCAATCGGCAAAAGGCAAGGAGGTGGACTTTTCTGTAGAAGCTCCAGAAGGGAGTGCAGCCCTGATGACATCTTCATTTTAGCCGGGTAAGACTCATGTTGGACCTCTGACCTCAGAGTTGTCAGATAACAGACTTTTGTCGTTTGAAGCCACTATGTTTGTGGCAATTTGTTAAACAGCAATAGGGAACTCATACACTAGGGAAACGGTAGAAACCTAGTGTCCGCTCAACGTCATCTGCCCTGAGGCGACGTGCGCAGTGTGCTCCTTCTAGCTTCCACCAGTGCCTGCTCCTCGGTCCCCAGGGATACCCTGATGGGACAATGAAGTAGATAATGCAGAGAGAAGAGGCAGCGGGAATTCTGATGCTACCTGAGCCCCCAGTAGCAGTTATTTTAGAGGCCATAGTCATGCTAGCCCTTTGGTTATACAAGCTAATTTATTCTATTTGAGCTAGTTGGTTTGAGTTAAATGTCTGTGACTTGCAACCAAGCAATCCCGCCTAAATCATAAACCTATGGTAAGGGAGGGATGGCCAAAGGAGAAGAATTGTTTGCTTGTTTTTGTTCTTTTTTTGTTTTTTATTTTTTTAAATTCTTTTTTTTTTTAATTTTTAATTTATTCCTTCGACAGAGAGAGAGAGACAGCCAGCGAGAGAGGGAACACAAGCAGGGGGACTGGGAGAGGAAGAAGCAGGCTTCCAGCGGAAGAGCCTGACGTGGGGCTTGATCCCAGAACACGAGGATCATGCCCTGAGCCGAAGGCAGACGCTTAAAGACTGAGCCACCCAGGCGCCCCTATTCTTGTTTTTTAAAAGCCTTTGGGACAGTAGCTGATAATGGCTTAATGTGATTTCATAGCAACCCACTGAGAAACACAGTATCCTACTTTAGATGAGGAAAGTCATATTTATTGGCTAAGTGGCTCTCCTACAAGCAAGAATATTCTGAATTTAAAATGTTAAAACCCATATTGGTTTGCTTTGTTTGTCTCTGGTGAAACACATTGCACATAGAGTATCCTGCCTTGCGTTTTATTGCTGTTGTTATTGTTATCAAAACAGAGCCACACTTCTTCAAGGCCTCACCGCTTCCTGTTTCTGCAGTCCCAAACACTTTTCTTTTCCTCTGCACCCAATAAACTCAATGCTCTAGAGTCTAGACAAGTACTGGACAAAGCTGCTTAAACCTAACTGGTGGTGGTGGTAATAGGAGGACTTTTAAGCACTGGTCACGTGGTCATTTCTCCTAGAAAAAAAATAGAATTAAAAAGCAGGCACTGTTATTCCTGAAGCACCTTATAAGGCTCTGGATGTTCCCTCCCAAGAGATATTTTATAATTTAAATGAAAATATATAATGCCACACAAAATCCCTGACGTTTGTCTTCCTGGAATACATATCTGTTTGTTCTTTTAATTTTGCTGATAGGCAAGGACTATGTCTATTGGTGCCACAAATAAGGTAAAAAGAGTTGTAGCTGCATCATTTTTGCCCCCGGGCACATTGCCCCTCTGAAGCAGTTACTGATTATGCCCACGGAGCTTCTCCATGAGGCTCGTTGTCTGCTTTTTCTTCTTGGAAGGAATACGGACTGCTCAGAGAAAAAGAGGAGATGAAAATCTCTATCATTAGAGGACTGAAAAGCAAAGGGGGTAAAATCTGACTATTATATTGTCTTTGGTAGAAAATAAGGGGATTTGGAATAAACGTCTTGTCTGCTCTTTGTTTTCTGGGTTCTGAAATTTTTGTCTGGCTTTGTTTCTGAAATTTTTGTTTTTTAAAACAAAGAGAAGGGAATGTTCATAAAACTTGGTAAGATGCCAAAACACTACTAGTGGGCCTTCAGGTCTTAGCTTACATGATATTTTATTTGTTTGTCCCAAAACATTCAGTAATTATCGTGGGTCCTGCTGAACAAATCGAGCATGTTCCTCAGCGCTTCGGTGCAGGGCTGTGCAGGTGAACGGTACCCAGTGCAGTTGTGTAGTGCACACCTTACTCTGTGGCAGGTGGTCCTCACCCTCCCGGAGAATAAGTCTGGTGATTTCTAGAAAGTCTTGCTGGAATTTTCACTCTTTTCCCTCAGAGTAGAAAAAGTGCTCCTATTATGTGTTCTATGATACCCAGTCATAACACTTTACCCATTTATAAAGGTGTCATCCTGTTACATTGTAAACTCAGATGGGGCTGTGATTGTACCTATCTTGTCACTTTCTAGGGGCTAAGAATGCATCAGTAAATTAAACAGTCAATAATCCCTGGCTTTCTAGGAGCTGATAATCTAGCAAGAGGAGAGAGTAAACAAGTTCAATATGTAGCCTACAAGGAGGACATAAATACCATGGAGAAAAATAAAGAAAGTGAAAGGGGCTTTCTCCTCACACACTTTATTTTTAAAAATGTTTTAAAAATATTTTTTATTTATTAGAGCGCACGAGCAGGATCTGGGGAGAGGGGCAGAGGGAGAGGAGGAAGCAGACTCCCCACTGAGCAGGAAACCCACTTGGGTCTCCGTCCCAGGATTTGGGGATCATGACCTCAGCCCAAGGCACACGCTTAACCGACTGAGCCACCCAGGCACGCCTCTCCTCACCTACATTAGATCTTTGCTCAAATGTCACCTTTTTTTTACTTCGAGATAAGAAACATTTGGAGGTTTAGAGTAGAGGAGAGGTACGATCTATCTAAAAAGGAAAACATTTAGGAATAGTACAGTAGCCACACTTAGCAAAATCAAGTAAGGCACTTATCAGATCTCCACTTTGCCAGGAATCAGGCCACAGCTAATAAAGTTTAATACAGAATATAGAGAACAAGGGCTCAGCCTTTCCCCTCCAAAACTCTTGACATAAGATTCTTTCTTAACACTTTTGTTGTTGTTGTTGTTGTTGAACACGTTTTTACAAAAATCTTGGAGAACCCGCGTCTTCTAACCGGGGCTGGTGTATCTTTGCAAAATAGCACCCCACGCCTTCTGCAGTATCACCCTACAGATCCTGTGCACCTGATTGGGGTGCCTGAGGCTATAAGCTATCCTTTCAAGCCTCTCCAACCCGCCCTTGTTAAGCAAGCGTCCTTATAAGGAAATGACATCTTGGATACTCCTCTCTACTTAACACACATTCATATCCGGCATTTTCACACCCGCTACGCCCGTGTACAGGCATACATGGATGTCTTCCCTCCTACTCTCCGGGGTCTCACTCCCTAGTCTTTACACAAGAGCCCACGAAGCACGCCGGCGTTCCTGGCTCTCCGCCCGCCCAGCGCCGCGCAGCCTTCTGGAAGCCGTAGGCCAGGGCGTTCCTCCGCCCCAGAACTACAACTCCCGGCAGACTTTGTTCCTCTCCACCTTCCTCTTAGCGCGTGGCCTGCCGGGAGGGGGCAGGTAGCGGGCGGGCGGGGTCCAATGGGTGCCGGCTCCCGAGGAGAGGGCGGAGGAGAGGAGGAAGGAGGCGGACTCTGGGCCCCGGCCCCATTCATTGCCGCGGCCGGCCGGGCAAGGGTCCCGTGTTTTCGGAGTCATGGAGGCGCTAATTCCTGTTATCAACAAGCTCCAGGATGTCTTCAACACGGTGGGCGCCGACATCATCCAGCTGCCTCAGATCGTCGTGGTGGGAACGCAGGTAAGAGACGAGGGCGGCGTCCACCCAGGCCAGAGTCCGGGGTGCGGGCTTGGTGGGGGGCTGCGGCAGCGCCCGCTCCCAGCTGGCCTTTGCGGCCTGTAGGGGGAGGGCGCTGCTGGGGGCGCCGGGGCTCCCCGGGCTCTGCGGCGCCTTCCCGCCTGGTGCTGCGTTGCTTCGGGCCTGGGAATCCGGGCCCGGTCGGGAGGCGAGGGGCGGAGCCGGCGCGGCGGGCCCCGCGGGTCCCGGGGGCGGGCGAGGGGAGGGACCGGCCGGCGGGCTCAACTGGAGTCCGCGGGGACCGGGCGCGGCTTGCCCGGCGGGCCGCTGCTTGCAAGGGCACCTGGGGGACGCGCGGGGCACGCGGGGCCACGCTGGGCTTGTGCTGGGCCAGCCAGCCCTTCCTCGGTTGGTTTTAGGGCGGCAAGGTTTTTTTTATTCCCCTCCTTGCCTTGCTCAGGGGCTGCGGAGTCAGTTTTGGAACCGCGGGGTCCGGGCTGAGAAGGCCGCGGCTGTGTGGCACCTGAATGTTTTCCTGCAGTGCAATCCCTTCAGGTTTCGGGAACGCCGAAGCAGTTAAAAACAAAAACAAAAACAACCCAAAAGCAAAAAAAAAAAAAAAAAAAAAA